>NW_021703770.1:11495215-11896845 GCF_005190385.1 Monodon monoceros | reverse complement strand
GGGAGAGGGAGAGGGAGAGGGAGAGGGAGAGAAGTAGACATGTATAAGGCATGACTTGGGGACCAGAAAGATTGGAATGGAATGTTTTTTAAGAGAAACATTAGAGAGCATGGCAGGACATATAGTTTGGGGACTTAACTGGAAGTCTTTGATGCCAGTCTAGGCATTTAGAATTGATCTCCTAGGTAGTGGAGAAGAGCCATTGAAGGTTTTTTTTGTTTGTTTGTTTGTTTTGCGGTACGCGGGCCTCTCACCGCTGCGGCCTCTCCCGCCGCGGAGCACAGGCTCCGGACGTGCAGGCTTAGCAGCCATGGCTCACGGGCCCAGCTGCTCTGTGGCATGTGGGATTTTCCCGGACCAGGGCACGAACCCGTGTCCCTTGCATCGGCAGGCGGACTCTCAACCACTGGGCCACCAGGGAAGCCCCCCACTGAAGGCTCTTAAACAGGGCTGAGACAGGTCTCAAGCATAGGAGGTAAAACTGAATTAGCAAATTAGTTAGGCTAAAGGATAGTTACTATCTACAACTAAAGCATTATTATGTTCAACTCAAGAACAATCCCCTGGCACAGAGCCTTGTGTTCTCAACATATGTCTGCTGAATTTTTATTATTTTGAATATAAAATTACTGTAGTCTAGATGTTATTTGGCCTCCCCAGCTTTTTCATATAAAATGATGTGACATTTTAAGTCTGAAGTAAGTGACTAAATCTTTCTCTTGCGCAAACCCAGTCCAAGGGGTGAGATGAGGTTAGACATCATGGCAGCCCTCCATCCTCCTTGCTCCTCCTGCCCTCAGATGGGCAGCCAGGTCCTGGGTTAAGCACCACTTTTGATTCCTCTGGTTCTTTCTCTGATACTACCTATCATCATATGCCACCCCTCCAGGCTTTCCAGAGTTCTACAGCAAGTATGTGCAAGGCTGTGATGTAGAATGAATGAAACAGGACAAAATGCCATGAAGTCAGTATCCTGCAGTTGCACCACTTAAAACAGGTGTCTGCCTTTAGAAAATATATCCACAAGGTCCCCTCTACTGTGGGCACAGGCTTGTCATAGGAACTGATGAGTAAGAGAAAAGGATGGTTGAAATACAACCCAGTCTATTCACCTCAAATCATTGACATTTTATTCATGATGTCCTAATTAACTTTGGATGCTTTTTTTGTCCTTTATCCTTTTTTATATCATAAAAAAGTGAACTGTGTTGGTTGCCCCATGTCATTTGTAGAGAACTGTGGAAGCTAATTAAAAACAAAACCAAATGCCACAGATATAATTATTACATAATGAGGTAAGAATAATATTATCTGATGCTATTACATATACCAAGAGTGAATTTTAATTAGAACCCCAGGTGGTTACTGAGAAATGAGGTATAAAGAAATTTTACCATGACTGCCTATTTGCAAAATGATTATGCATCACAATTATTGCTTGGGTATAAACCAGATTCTTTGGGAATACTTCTTAAAAGGAAGACTATTCTTTGGTCTTGACCTGTGAAAAACAAATAAATAAACACACATGCCTTATCAAGACCAGTTTCCTCAATCTGATACTGCAGGCATGTAAGATTTAGGACCATCTGAAACATGTAATCATCTAGTATCAAAGATTAGATTCATTCTTTCTCGTTTCTATAAAGTATAAATATGAGATGCATCTGTAATGGCAATGAAAGAAATATTTTAAAGCATCTACTCCTGTTCTTACACATAATTTATAATACTGTTTTATGACTCTCTGTGTGTATGTGTGTGGGGGTATAAAACACACAATTCATTCCAGTGCAGTATATCAAAATAACCATAATATACTTGTACATAAGTATACAATTGAGAAATAGTGCTGAGCAACTCGTAAAGCTTTTCAGTAAGTAATCCCTAAAGACCCTTTCTAGAACTTAAGCCATGCGTTGTCTCCATCTTGTGGACAGGTGACTGGGAGAGGGCAAAAGAGTCAATAGGATAGGAGACAGGTAGGCAGGTTAATCTCTTTTAACATGTATTGCTTGACAGAGGCTGGCTGGAATGCCATGCCCTGGTCCAGCGGAAGGTGTGCCATTGGTGGATGTTTAATGTCTTCTGTGAGCATGACGGTGTTGTGGCAGGTGTTGGTTATATGCATATAATCAGTTTCTTGTTTTGTGCCTAATGAAAACACTCATTAGATTGGAATCCAGACTTCTGTGTTCTAACCTCAACCACCTGTTCCACCAACAGCTAAATTGCTGTGTGACCTTGGGCAAGCCCTTTAACTTCCCTGAACCAGAGCTTCTCTATCTTTCGAATGGGAACAGCGATACCAACTCAGTCCTCCTAATGTAGTGTGAGACCACGATAGGACAATCAGTTTAAAATTAGTGTATAAAGCCTTGATAAGAAATCAATACTGTTAATATGTGTTCTGGCTTCTCTTCTCTATTCAGTGTAACATTTAGACAAGACAACCCAACCCAATGGACCCAAGAGAATGGACAGACAGTACAACTCTAATCAGTTTGCAACTCGTTTATAACTTGCATTTAAAAACAAATCAACAAATAAAACCGACCTCCAAACAAGTGTAAAGATAAATTTTTTTCAGAAAAATATCTATTCATCCCTACTACATGCCCAGCTCTGTTGTAGATGTTTGAAGTGCTTCAATGAAAGTTCCTATTCTTGTGCAGTTTACATGCTAGTGTGGAGAGACACTGCACAAAAACACAAAATTATAAACACATGGATAAAATAAAAAATAAATTACTGCATAGATAGATAAAATTAGTAATAGTAATATAAAATTAGTAATAAGGAATGAAGTGACATTTGAAGTGTCAGGTGGTGCTAAATGCCATGAAGGACAAATACAGCAGGATTGGGGAGAAAGTGAGTGCTGGTGGGGAGGGTGCTATTTCAGATAAGGTGACAGAGGGCCTCAGGGTCCACGTTTGATTACAGAAATGAATGTAGTCAGGGAGCGGGCCAGTCTGTAGTCAGCTTTCCCTGGGGGGGAAACTGTTCCAGGTGGAAGGACAGCAAATGCCAAGATGGTGTTCTGTAGGTTCAAGGACTAGGAACGAACCTAGCATGGCTTTTCCATTTCTGCTTGCATTTCCATGGGAGTTCATTTTTGAGGTGTAGCCCTGGCAAATAACCATGCATTTCAGGGGCCAGGAAAAGTCAGGGGCTGGAGCTTACTGGCACAGCCCAATGCACGTGGTCTGACATCTCTCGTTACCACTCCCCGTTGATTTTCCACCTTTGATATTATAAATGTATATTTAGACCACGGTGATGTTACTATTGGCCTATAAGTAAATAGAGTTATTTTTCTTGCAGGAAATAAATATTTTACTGTTACACAGCCTGATTTATTGCAGTAGTAGAAACAAACCAAGAACGTTACTTCTTAAAAGGTACAATCTGTCGAGCAGTTGACTCCTGCAGGGCAGCTTCTTCTGCAGGGGTGTGGAAAGCGTGTCATATTCATCCCCCTGCCGCTTTGTCTTCCTCCTTCCGCTCCTCCTGGGCAGCGCTTCTCGCTCAGCCTCTAGATTTATAAGACCAGCCAGTCTTTTTGCTTTCCCACAGTGTGCTACCAGTGTTCTATACAGTTCACAAATATTTGCTCAATTCACTTGGTTCTTATGGCAGTGTAATATTAAACATATCACATAAGACTGAGACAATTAAATGAAGTAAAGTACGTGAAGTGTTTAGCACAATGCCTGGCACAGGGTAGATTCTCCAAAATGGTAGCTGTTATTAACACAACATTATTTACTCCTCCTAAATACCCTATGGAAGGGGCATTATGATCCTCAATTTATGGGCTCAGACAGGTTAAGTAACTTCTCCAAGGTCACTGCTAATTTCAGTCCAAGTTAGGGTTTAATTTTTTTTTTTTTTTTTGCGGTACATGGGCCTCTCACTGTTGTGGCCTCTCCCGTTGCAGAGCACAGGCTCCGGACGCACAGGCTCAGCGGCCATGGCTCACGGGCCCAGCTGCTCCGCGGCATGTGGGATCTTCCCAGACCGCGGCACGAACCTGTGTCCCCTGCATCGGCAGGCGGACCCTCAACCACTGCGCCACCAGGGAAGCCCTAGGGTTTAAATTTTTGAATTTTATTTTATTTATTTTTTTTATGCAGCAGGTTCTTATTAGTCATCAATTTTATACACATGAGTGTATACATGTCAGTCCCTATCCCCCAATTCATCACACCACCATCCCCACCCCCCTGCCGCTTTCCCCCCTGGTGTCCCTACGTTTGTTTTCTACATCTGTGTCTCTATTTCTGCCGTGCAAACCCGTTCATCTGTACCATTTTTCTAGGTTCCACATATATGCGTTAATATATGATACTTGTTTTTCTCTTTCTGACTTACTTCACTCTGTATGACAGTCTCTAGATCCATCCACATCTCTACAAATGACCTAATTTCTTTCCCTTTTATGGCTGAGTAATATTCCACTGTATATATGTACCACATCTTCTTTAGCCATTCGTCTGTCGATGGGCATTTAGGTTGCTTCCATGACCTGGCTATGGTAAATAGTGCTGCAGTGAACATTGGGGTGCATGTGTCTTTCTGAATTATGGTTTTCTCTGGGTATATGCCCAGTAGTGGGATTGCTGGGTCATATGGTAATTCTATTTTTAGTTTTTTAAGGAACCTCCATACTGTTCTCCATAGTGGCTGTATCAATTTACATTCCCACCAACAGTGCAGAGGGTTCCCTTTCCTCCACACCCTCTCCAGCATTTGTTGTTTACAGATTTTCTTATGATGCCTATTCTAACTGGTGTGAAGTGATAACTCATTGTAGTTTTGATTTGCATTTCTCTAAATAATTAGTGATGTTGAGCAGCTTTTCATGTATTTCTTGGCCATCTGTATGTCTTATTTGCAGAAATGTCTGTTTGGGACTTCTGCCCATTTTTGGATTGGGTTGGTTGTTTTTTTAATATAGAGCTGCATGAGCTGTTTATATATTTTGGAGATTAATCCTTTGTCCGTTAATTCATTTGCAAATATTTTCTCCCACTCTGAGGGTTGTCTTTTCATCTAATTTGTAGTTTCCTTTGCTTTGCAGAAGGTTTTAAGTTTCATTAGGTCCCATTTGTTTATTTTTGTTTTTATTTCCATTACTCTAGGAGGTGGATCAAAAAAGATCTTGCTGTGATTTATGTTAAAGAGTGTTCTTCCTATGTTTTCCTCTAAGAGTTTTATAGTGTCCAGTCTTACATTTAGGTCTCTAATCCATTTTGAGTTTTTGTGTATGGTGTTAGGGAGTGTTCTAATTTCATTCTTTTACATGTAGCCGTCCAGTTTTCCCAGCACCACTTATTGAAGAGACTGTCCTTTCTCCATTGTATATCTTTGCCTCCTTTGTCATAGATTAGTGGACCATAAGTGCGTGGGTTTATCTCTTGGGCTTTCTATCCTGTTCCATTGATTTATATTTCTGTTTTTGTGCCAGTACCATATTGTCTTGATTACTGTAGGTTTGTAGTATAGTCTGAAGTCAGGGAGTCTGATTCCTCCAGCTCTGTTTTTTTTCCCGCAAGACTGCTTTGGCTATTTGGGGCCTTTTGTGTCTCCATACACATTTTAAGATTTTTTGTTCTAGTTCTGTAAAAAATGCCATTGGTAATTTGAGAGCGATTGCACTGAATCTGTAGATTGCATTGGGTAGTATAGTCAGTTTCACAATGTTGATTCTTCCAATCCAAGAACATGGTATATCTCTCCATCTGTTGGTATCATCTTTAATTTCTTTCATCAGTGTCTTATAGTTTTCTGCATACAGGTCTTTTGTCTCCCTAGGTTAGGTTTATTCCTAGGTATTTTATTCTTTTTGTTGCAATGGTAAATGGGAGTGTTTCCTTAATTTCTCTTTCAGATTTTTCATCATTAGTGTATAGGAATGCAAGAAATTTCTGTGCATTAATTTTGTATCCTGCAACTTTACCCAAATTCATTGAATAGGTCTAGTAGTTTTCTGGTGGCATCCTTAGGATTCTCTATGTATAGTATCATGTCATCTGCAAACAGTGACAGTTTTACTTCTTTTCCAAATTGTATTCCTTTTATTTCTTTTTCTTCTCTGATTGCCGTGGCTAGGACTTCCAAAACTGTGTTGAAGAATAGTGGTGAGAGTGGACATCCTTGTCTTGTTCCTGATCTTAGAGGAATTGCTTTCTGTTTTTCACCATTGAAGATGATGCTTGCTGTGGGTTTGTCATATATGGCCTTTATTATGTTGAGGTAGGTTCTCTCTCTGCCCACTTTCTGGAGAGTTTTTGTGATAAATCCGTGTTGAATTCTGTCAAAAGCTTTTTCTGCATCTATTGAGATGATCATGTGGTTTTTATTCTTCAATTTGTTAATATGGTATATCACAGTGATTGATTTGTGTATATTGAAGAATCCTTGCATCCCTGGGATAAGTTGCGCTTGATCATGGTGTATGGTCCTTTTAATGTGTTGTTAGATCCTGTTTGCTAGTATTTCGTTGAGGATTTTTGCATGTATATTCATCAGTGATATTGATCTGTAATTTTCTTTTTTTGTAGTATCTTTGTCTGGTTTTGGTATCAGGGTGATGGTGGCCTCAGAGAATGAGTTTGGGAGTGTTCCTTCCTCTGCAATTTTTTGGGAGAGTTTGAGAAGGATGGGTATTAGCTCTTCTCTAAATGTTTGATAGAATTCACCTGTGAAGCCATCTGGTCCTGGACAGTTGTTTGTTGGAAGATTTTTAATCACAGTTTCAATTTCATTACTTGTGATTGGTCTGTTCATACTTTCTATTTCTTCCTGGTCCAGTCTTGGAAGGTAATACTTTTCTAAGAATTTGTCCATTCCTTCCAGGTTGTCCGTTTTATTGGCATAGAGTTGCTTGTAGTAGTCTCTTAGGATGCTTTGTATTTCTGCGGTGTCTGTTGTAACCTCTCCTTTTTTATTTCTAATTGTATTGATTTGAGTCCTCTCCCTCTTTTTCTTGATGAGTCTGGCTAAAGGTTTATCAATTTTGTTTATCTTCTCAAAGAACCAGCTTTTAGTTTTATTGATCTTTGCTACTGTTTTCGGTCTTTCTATTTCATTTATTTCTGCTCTCATCTTTATGATTTCTTTCCTGCCGCTAACTTTAGGTTTTGTTTGTTCTTCTTTCTCTGGTTCCTTTAGGTGTAAGGTTAGATTGTTTATTTGAGATTTTTCTTGTTTCTTGAGGTAGACTTGTATAGCCATAAACTTCCCTCTTAGAACTGCTTTTGCCGCATCCCATAGGTTTTGGATCGTCGTGTTTTCCTTCTCATTTGTCTCTAGGTATTTTTTGATTTCCTCTTTGATTTCTTCAGTGATCTCTTGGTTATTTAGTAATGTATTGTTTAGCCTCCATGTGTTTGTGTTTTTTATGTTTTTTTCCGTGTAATTGATTTCTAATCTCATAGAGTTGTGTTCAGAAAAGATGCTTGATATGATTTCAGTTTTCTTAAATTTACTGAGGCTTGATTTGTGACCCAAGATGTGATCTATCCTGGAGAATGTTCCGAGTGCACTTGAGAAGAAAGTGTAATCTGCTGCTTTGGGATGGAATGTCTTGTAAATATCACTTAACTCTTATCTGGTCTGTTGTGTCATTTAAAGCTTGTGTTTCCTTATTTTCTGTTTGGATGATCTGTCCATTGGTGTAACTGAGGTGTTAAAGTCCCCCAGTGTTATTGTGTTACTCTCAACTTCCTGTTTTAGAGCTGTTAGCAGTTGCCTTATGTATTGAGGTGCTCCTATGTTGGGTGCATATATATTTATAATTGTTATATCTACTTCTTGGATTGATCCCTTGATCATTATGTAGTGTCCTTCCTTGTCTCTTGTAACATTCTTTATTTTAAAGTCTATTTTCTCTAATATGAGTATTGCTACTCCAGCTTTCTTTGGATTTCCATTTGCATGGGATATCTTTTTCCATCCCCTCACTTTCAGTCTGTATGTGTCCCTTGGTCTGAAGTGGGTCTCTTGTAGACAGCATATATATGGGTCTTGTTGTTGTATCCATTCAGTAAGCCTGTATCTTTTGGTTGGAACATTTAATCCATTCACATTTAAGGTAATTATTGACATGTGTGTTCCTGTGACCATTTTCTTAATTGTTTTGGGTTTGTTTTTGTAGGTCCTTTTCTTCTCTTGTGTTTCCCACTTAGAGAAGTTCCTTTAGCATTTGCTGTAGAGCTGGTTTGGTGGTGCTGAATTTTCTTAGCTTTTGCTTGTCTGTAAAGCTTTTGATTTCTCCATTGAATCTGAATGAGATGCCGGGTAGAGTCATCTTGGTTGTAGGTTCTTCCCTTTCATCACTTTAAGTATATCATGCCACTTCCTTCTGGCTGTAGAGTTTCTGCTGAGAAATCCACTGTTAACCTTATGGGAGTTCCCTTGTATGTCATTTGTCGTTTTTCCCTTGCTGCTTTCAGTAATTTTTCTTTGTCTTTACTTTTTGCCAATTTGATTACTATGTGTCTCGGCGTGTTTCTCCTTGGGTTTATCCTGTATGGGACTCTCTGCGCTTCCTGGACTTGGGTGGCTATTTCCTTTCCCACGTTAGGGAAGTTTTCAACTATAATTTCTTCAAATATTTTCTCGGGTCCTTTCTCTCTCTCTTCTCCTTCTGGGACCCGTATGATGTGAATTTTGTTGTGTTTAATGTTGTCCCAGAGGTCTCTTAGTCTGTGTTCATTTCTTTTCATTCTTTTTTCTTTTTTCTGTTCCACAGCAGTGAATTCCACCATTCTGTCTTCCAGATCACTTTTCTGTTCTTCTGCCTCAGTTATTCTGCTATTCATTCCTTATAGTGTATTTTTCATTTCAGTTATTTTATTGTTCATCTGTTTTTGTTCTTTAGTTCTTCTAGATCTTTGTTAAACATTTCTTGCATCTTCTCGATCTTTGCCTCCAGTGTTTTTCAGAAGTCCTGGATCATCTTCACTATCATTATTCTGAATTCTTTTTCTGGAAGGTTCCCTATCTCCATTTCATTTAGTTGTTTTTTGGGGGTTTTATCTTGTTCCTTCATCTGGTACATAGCCCTCTGCCTTTTCATCTTGTCTGTCTTTCTGTGAATGTGGTTTTTTTTGTTCCACAGGCTGTAGGATTGTAGTTCTTCTTGCTTCTCCTGTCTGCCCTCTGGTGGATGAGGCTATCTAAGAATCTTCTGCAAGTTTCCTGATGGGAGGGACTGGTGGTCGGTAGAGCTGGCTGTTGTTCTGGTGGGCAGAGCTCAGTAAAACTTTAATCCACTTGTCTGTTGATGGGTGGGGCTGGGTCCCCTCCCTGTTGGTTGTTTGGCCTGAGGTGACCCAACACTGGAGCCTACCTGGGCTCTTTGGCGCGCCTAATGGCGGACTCAGGGAGGGCTCACGCCAAGGAATACTTCCCAGAACTTCTGCTGCCCGTTTCATTGTCCTTATGGTGAGACAGAGCCACCCCCTGTCTCTGTAGGAGACCCTCTAACAGTAGCAGGTAGGTCTGGTTCAGTATCTATGAGGTCACTGCTCCCTCCTCTGGGTCCTGATGTGCACATTGAGTGTGCCCTCCAAGAGTGGGGTCTCAGTTTTCCCCAGTCCTGTCGAAATCCTGTAATCAAATCCCGGTAGCCTTCAAAGTCTGATTCTCTAGGAATTCCTCCTCCCGTTGCTGGTCCCCCAGGTTCGGAAGCCTGACGTGGGGATCAGAACCTTCAATCCAGTGGGTGGACTTCTGTGGTGTAATGTTCTCCAGTTTTTGAGTCACCCACCTGGCAGTTATGGTATTTGATTTTATTGTGATTGCGCCCCTCCTTCTGTCTCATTGTGGCTTATCCTTTGTCTTTGGATGTGGGGTATCTTTTTTGGTGAGTTCCAATGTCTTCCTGTCAATGGTGGTTCAGCAGTTAGTTGTAATTCCGGTGTTCTCGCAAGAGGCAGTGAGAGCAGGTCCTTCTACTCCGCCATCTTGAACCAATCTCTTCCACTTCCTTCTTGATGAAATAATTATATACACTGAAAACTATTCTATCTCAATTGTGATGAACCTAACAAAGAAGAAGTGATGGCCTTGTTTTCTCCAGTCTCTGCAGTTCTAGAATGTTTAGTGAAATGTTCCAGAAGCTGAATGAGGCAAGGAATGGAATCTTCCCTCTATCTTCTGGAGGGAGTCCAGCTCTGCTGAATCTTTGATTTCAGACTTCTTGCCTCCAGAACGTTTTGCAGGTTAGATGTTCTGCGTGGGTCTCACGGGCTAAAATCAAGATGTTTGCAGATCTGCATCCCTTTTTGGAAGGGCTAGAGAGACTCTGTCTCCTGGCTTATCTAGCTTGCTGGCAGGTTTCAGTTCCTTGGGGTTCCTGGCTGTCAGCCAAGTGCTTTTCCCAACTTCTAGAGCCACATGCCTTGGCTCATGGCCCCCTTCCTTCATCTTCAGTGCTAGTGGTAATGGCAACGTGGGTCTCTCTCCCACTTCCCATCTCTCCTGTCTCTTCTTCTGGTGTCCCAAGTTAGGACTTAAATCTCAATCTACCTGATGCTGAAGCCTATGTTCTTGTTCTTGACATGCTACTTCTCTATACTTCAGTTTCCTTATATCTATAAAATCGGCATAATATATATATGTAAGTGCATGTATATATGTATATTTATATGCATGCATGCATATATGTACACATATCTCACAAAGATATTTTCAAGATTAACTTATGTGAATATATATTTTTGTAAAATATATAAAATTCATATTTAACACATGTATTTATTTTGTAAAAGTATATGTGTTTGTGTCTTTGTACTTGAGACAGCATTATTCAAGTAAAATCAAGACATTGTTATTATTAATTGAAGTAATTATTCATTTGAATCTGTCCTCAGGCTGTTGGAGCTCCTGACCAGGAATTGATATCTGGTGATGGAGGTTCTAACCAATAACTGCTGGGTAGTGGGTATAAGTAGCCTGGTCTCCTCCTACCTTGGCTGGAATATTTCTGAGGCAGGAGTTGTACACAACTTCCCATATATTCCCGGAGGAATGAGGTTCTGGCTGTGCTCTGTGGTTACTGAATGTGTAACACGCTCCTCTTTGTCTGCCTTCCTCCTCCCGTGTCACCCTGCCATTGCCCCACCAGGATCTCTGTGCCTCTTGAATAAATAACATGCTATTGCTTCTCTTCTTAGGACTTGCTTCTGTAAGGACCCAATTTTAAAAAATGGGCCTGAGGGCACAGAATCTTGGAGGCAATATCTTTAGAACTCTCCCTGGCATTCACAAAGCAAGTCTTATTACTTTTTATTTCAGGATCCAGCCAATCTCTCCAGGTAGGAAACCAAACAGAAATGCAAAATCAAAGACCTAACTGTAGTAATAAAGAAGACCCCTCACCCTTTTTCTGCCTCTCTTAGAACTGGCAGTGAACCTGAGGGGGCACCTCGTTGACTATCTTGTGCTTTAGAGAAGAGGGTCAGCAAACCTTTTCTGTAAAGGGCCCGCTAGTAAAAATTTTAGGCTCCACAGGCCAGACAGTCTCTGCTGCAACTACTCAACTCTGCCACTGTAGTGTGAAAGCAGCCGTAAACAATATGTAAAATAATGGCTGTAGTTATGTGCCAATAAAACTTTATTGACAGAAACAGGCAGAGGGCCAGATTTGGCCTGTGGACTGTGGTTTGCCTGTCCCTGCTTTAGATCCTACCACTTTCGTCTCTTTAGTATTCTTCTTGCATTTATCTATTTTCACATACTTTTTCCTTAGCCTTCCTCTCTCCCTTCTGCCCATCCTTCTCATTCGTGTTTTCTGCTTGTACTAAAAGGTTCAGCCCAGGGTTTCTTCCTCTGGAAATTCTTCCTTGACCCTCCAGGCTGGGTTAGGGGCTTCTCACCCATGCTCCTCTAGTACCTAGTGCTTACCTTTGTCTTAGTACTTACACCTGACTGATTATTTTTACATTTACATATTATTTAGTGAGAACTCTTCAGTTGTGACAAAAACCTCTCAAAGTAACTTCATTGCAAAAAGTAAAAAATTAGTAGACATTAATTGGCTTCATAATTCAATTTCAAATATAAACCTGAAGCAGTTTAATTTTTCTAAAATCTGTTAGCAGTTGTGTTCTATGGAAGCCCCTTTCCTTATGGGCATAGTGACATATGTCTATATTTGCCTGGGGTTATTCTGGTTTACACCTTTGTCCTCAAGCAGTTATAAATAGTGCCTCTCATTAGTGCCCTGGAATTTGCAATAAATTATATAGTCACCTACTTAATGACATCCTAGTCAGATTTTATAATAACTTCTTGGTCACTTTCAAGGGCTAATATTAAGTCCTCTTTGTTCTACAACTCTTTTTTCTTATTTTCCCCCACCCCCACAAGTATAGGTGAGTTTGGCCCCCATTGGCATAAACAGGAAGGGAGCTGAGGTTCACATATTACTCTTCCATATGATCATTTCTCTGCCCTGTCCTTACTTTGCTGGTCTTGGGAATGGGAAAGAAAGTGACAAAAAGATATTTCCTTAAATGGCTGTTCATGGATGGTTTTTAACAGCCCTTTTCCCTTGATTATTGCTATTATACTGACCTTAAGTCCTCTCTATGTCACAGGAGTCCAAACATTAGCTCTCTTGTAGGGGTACCTCTGTATTATACTTTGGGGAAGATCCCAGGGGCTCAATCTTGCACATTCATCTTCTTTGAGAGAGGCCTGGTTGAGGCTCATCCTCCTCCCACATCAGCCACCTTCTTGGGTGGTCAACCTCACAGCCCTTCCTGCTGGATCTATTTAGCCTAGTGTACAGCCCTCTTGGGGATACTAGTAAGATAGTATCTTCCCCAGACAACTTCTGTTGTATCAGCTCTACCCATGGAACTGTCATCTCTTCCTGCCAAATGGTAGCATTGGGTCCCCTTGGCCTTTCTTTCTTGGCTTCACAGGTCTTCTCCTTTCTTCACATCCCAACAGCAGTGGCCTCTTTGCCAGTTTAGTGGTTCAGAAGATTTCATAAGATGGTCAACAGCTCCTGAGTACTGGTGGTGGGAACATCATGTTTGGTGCAACTGCATCTTATAGGAAAAAGGTTAGGGGCTGAGTTAAAGCGAAGGTTCTCCTCCATGTGAGGGGCAGTGGGTAGAAATAAGAAATGGTTGATTTTTAACAAATTCTCTCTTGTTTTAAAAGGCAGACTCCTTCCCTGTCCCTAGCCCCTATCTGACATCTTAAGGAAAGTAGAAGAGTACTATAAAAGGGGGATTTTATACCCCAGCCCTTCCAGGTGGTTGTGGAAGAACTTAACATCATTTTGTTATAGTACTTCAGCTGTTGATCTGATCACAATTCATGGAAAATGGAAACATCTCTCACTTAATACTTCAAAATACCATGTTACAAACCCAAAGCATAGACAGGCCACCACAGAGCTGGCCTTCAGCAAGGGTGACAGGGGACTTGTTTGGTGGCCTCACTGTCTTCCCATCCCTTACTTCCTCTTCTTGTGTGTTGATCTCATTCTATTTGTTTGTTTGTTTGTGGTGAAAACACTTAAGATTTACCCGCTTAGCAAGTTTCAAGTATATAATACAGTATTGTTAACTATAGTCACATCACTATACCTTAGATTGCCAGACCTTATTCTTCTTGCATAACTGAAACTTTGTACCCTTTGGTACTGGTCTCATTCTGTTGTAGAGTTTGTTAGCTTCCTCCATGTGGTGGGGGAGAAAGTACATGAATAGTGGACATTCCAGGCTTATATTATTGCAGTTGCCAACCTAGAAAAGAGAGCAATCTTCTCTTCTGTTTCATATATATATATATATTTATGTATATTATTCATAAACTTTTCCTGAGAAAATATTATATGCGTATATTATTATATACACATATAATATTAATAGGTAATAGTATATTTTCCCTGGGAGATATACATATATGTGTGTAGGTATATATATATATATATATATATATATATATATATATGTATATATATGTGTGTGTACGTGTATATATGTGTGTGTGTATATATATATATATATATATATATGTATAAAAAACTGGTCTTGCTTGTGTCATATAGCCATACTTTGGGCCAAACAATGTGGCCAAGGAGATGAGATACTTAACTTGCTAGTCCCAGGCCATGAATTTATTTCTGTGATAGAGGGAGGAGCTTACTGTGATTGGAAGCCCTCCACATCCACCAAGAACCCTATGGATTTTTAAAAAAATTAATTTATTTATTTATATATTTTATTTTTGGCTGCATTGGGTCTTTGTTGCTGCGTGTGGGCTTTCTCTAGTTGTGGTGAGCCAGGGCTACTCTTCGTTGTGGTGTGTGGGCTTCTCATTGCGGTGGCTTCTCTTGTTGCGGAGCATGGGCTCTAGGCGCATGGGCTTCAGTAGTTGCAGTGCACAGGCTTAGTTGCTCCGCAGCATGTGGGATCTTCCTGGACCAGGGCTCGAACCTGTGTCCCCTGCATTGGCAGGCGGATGCTTAACCACTGTGCCACCAGGGAAATCCCTCCTATGAATTTTTTAATGGGGAAGTAGCAATGTCTCCAAGTGAAAGAGTAGCAGGGACAGCTACCTGAAGAATAGAAGAGAGAATGATGAGTCATTCCAGTTTAATCCAACCTAGATCAGTTATTTGCTGATCCATGAACTAGTTACAGATCCATGAGTAAACCCAGCGGAGATCAGTGAAGATCAGAACAACTGCCCACCTGAGCACAATTTTCTTTCAACCCATGGAATCATAGGCTAAGTAGCCTGTTGTTTTGGAAAGGCTTGTTACTCACCAATAGCTAACTAATACATGTACTGAGTTATTACTTGACAGATGTGCTGCCAAATCTTGATCAATGTATAGCTTTTATTTTTGTCATCACTGAACACGCACAAACACACACACACACATGTATACACCACATATTATTGCAGCAAGATCTGTCCCAAAGTGTTAAGCTCTGTAGGTTGTGGAATAAGGCATAGAGTGGGTACAGCTTGAAACTTGAGGCAAGAGGCATAATATAATGAAAATTTGGCACTGAAGAAAGAGTGCAGACTTCCTAGGACCTGCACAGAGCTCTTGCTCATGAGTAGAAAAGAGAACATGGGCAGAGCAGTAAAAAGTTCATTAAAATAATGACATGAGACTGAAGTGTAATCAAGTGACTAGTGCACACATTGTGGAATTTTCCATAGGCTCATAGAAATCCCAGAGATTGTTGCGTTCTGGCCAATACCTTGATTGCAGCCTTGTGAGAACCTGAGCAGAGGGCCCAGATAAGCTGTGCCCTGACTCCTGACCCACAGAAACCATAAAATTTTAAAAATGTGTATTGTTTTAAGCTGCTAATTTTGTGGTAATTTGTTACACAGATATGGAAAACTAATACAGGAGAAGAAAGGTTATCACAGGGGTCCACCATTACTATTCTTGGATTAAACCGTGAAGTCTCTCTGTCTAGCATGATGGTTAACTGCTTGAACTCTGGGAGTGAATGCAGGATCTGCCACTTATTAGCTGCATGACTTTGGGTGATATACCTCTGTGTTTTTAAATCTGTAAAATGGTGGTAATATTATCATGGGGATTTGGAGCATTAATTATAACAGTCCATGCTCAGTACAGTGGTTGTGTTGTAATAAGCACCCAGTAAGCATTAGTTTTCAGATTCAGCTGAAATCATTATTGTATTTGTAGCCCTTAGCATAGTACATATCTTTATATGCACTCAGTATATATTTATAGAAAGCAAGGGGTGAATGGGTGAGTGAGTGATGTAAAGGATGGCTGGAGAGATGGATAGACAGTGACTTGCTACCTGCGAGAATTGATTTACATTTCTTTTAAAAAGTCACTGCTCTTTAAATTTAAGCCCATCAGAGTGCTGGGATAAATAGACAAAGGATGGCAGAGCTTGCACAACACATGTCTTGCTCTTCAGCAGCCAAGACAACAGAAGACTCAGGTGCTCAGATGCAGTGCCTGGCAAGTCCCACAGGGACCACATCTGCAAGGTGCCAGGCTAGGAGGCACTTAGGATGCATCCTCCCTTACTCTCTTTTTCTTTGTTTGCACTTGCTTTGTTCTCTTGCTGCACTGCTACCTCCCTGGTTAACTGTAAACTCATACTTCTCTTCTCTCCCCTAATCTGCTCCCCCAACCCTGCCTCCCCCAAGACATATTTCCTCTAAACTGCATGGAAAGGATAAACTTGCTGAGCAATAGCAGGTACAGATTAACTACATGAAGTATAATTATTTCACCTGCATGGCATAGGAGGAGGGGAAACCACAAGGAATGTTTGCAGTGCTGAGTTAAAACTCTGAGAACGTGATCTAGAATATGAACCAGTGAAGTGATGCCTGTTTAATAAATACTTAAGAGTCTGGGTGCTTCAGAACTTACAGAGCAGTTCTGGGTCTTTGTGAAGTTTTGTTTTAATGAGGCACAATTTTGCTTCCTCATGAGAGGCCTGGGATGCAGCTGTGGAGTGGTGAGAAGGTGCAGAGCTGGAGTCAGAAGCCCTGGGTTAGAATCCCACGTCCAGTTCTTACTCTTTGTGTGGGGCTGGGGAAGTTGCAGACTGTTTCCTCATAATGTAATGTTACGATGACACAGGACAAACAGAGTTACATGTGTGAATGAAAGTAAAAGTGCTCTGAAGACTTTCAAAAAGTTGACTTTTGCTGAGTCCTTTTCTCTTTCTAGGACTCAGTTTCCTCAGTTATAAACTTTGGGGATTGGTTCAAACCAGTGGTTTTCAAACTGTGCTCCAAGCAGGGGGCCATTCAGTGGGGAGGAGCCAGGATGCTGCTGAGAGGCCAGACATGACTCCTCCCAAAATTTATAATGAAGGAAGCTGAGTCCCATTTGGATCTATCTTACATAATAGGATTCTCAATAAAATTTATTTTACAGATAATCTAAAAAAAAAAGAAAGAAAATCGCTATACTGGGTGGTGGCTGAGTTCCCATGGCAGGCACCTTAGCACAGTCTTCCACAGTCCCCAGGATGTGCGTGATTGCATCAGGGAGACAGGAAGTTGTATAGAAGACAAAGACAGCCACACTACGGTGTCAAGGTCGTGCAAGTGGGGGTCAGGAGACATAGGCTCTGCCTTGTTATTGGCTACTGGCATTGCCACTGTTGGCTGCTCAACCTTGGTCTCAGTTCCCCAGTGTCTAGGGTGTGACTGTAATACCCACTTTTCACAGGTGCTCAGGAGGTCTTGGAGAGAATCTCATGAAAATGCTTTGCCATCTGGTCAGCAGTGTGGAAACAGGTGGAATTTTCTGGGACACTGAACCTCTTGTTAGCTCTGTTATTAAATACCAACTCCTGCTGGTCGGTGTGCTATAAGCTGGTATTAAAAGCACTTAGAGAGATGTTTGGATGCAGAATACTTCAAATATATATATCCCTGCTGTTGCTATGCTGACTTACGAAACACATCGAACAGTACTCCAACTGTGGTGCCTTGAAAAAGAGGAGCAGGTAAGCTCCCCCGGGCATCAGAAAGAAGGGCCTCATAGCTTGTGTTTTGCTGCTATCCAGCTGGTTTATGCATTTGGCATTTAGCCTCAGCTCTTTACATGGTATTTATCACTGCGATTAAGTAAGGGGCAGAGACATTTGGAATGGCTTTGGCCGAGAAGCCACCTGATCCTTGTTGTTTTTATGTTGCAATTACGGAGCACAAGCATTGTGTGTTCCTACTGATCTTGGGCAGGCCAAGATTTGCCATTTAGATGACAGGAGGGAAGCAAGCCTGCAGTGCTAACAAGAATATCCCCAAGGTTAGAGCTGAAGTCCTCACAGTGCCTTTTCCCCACCCCACTGTCCACTGAACTCTTTATGATAGTGTCCATTAATTAATAATCACTCATGGAAAGCCTTTTGTGTTGGGCCCTCACCATATCTTAATTGTCTCAACATTCCTATGTAATGAGAAATAGCATTATTTCCATTTTGTTTAAATGAGCTGAAGGAATCCCAGATAGTCTAAGATTGTTTATAGTTTAAGGGGTTTAGTAAAGATTTAAGATGTGTGGACAAAGGGCTGGATTTTGTGGTATAACTAGGAGTTGAAGCGCTGAAGGGGATGGAGAACCTTTAAATAGTCAGTGACCACAGTCTGTAAACTTAAAGGGCCGGGAAAATATTAAAAGGCATCTCAGGGAGAGAGAAAAATGTTCTGTAAAAACCTGTGAGACACCAGAGTCCTGGTGTCTTGTCCTAGCTCTAGTAATGGTTAGCAAGTTTCTCATCTTCTTTTTTAACCCCACCCCCTTCATCTCTCCAATGGAGAGAACACACCTGTTCTCCCTTCCTCTGGGCGTGATGTACTATGCTCACTGTTTACATGATATAGAGTGAAAGTGTTATAAAAAGCAGAAAGCATTCATCAGATGCAGCTAGTATCTCATCAGCTCTGGCTCTATATTGGCACCGTGAACCCAGTTCCATGATCTTATTATTCATGTATCTATACAACAAAGACCTCTTTGTTGTACAGAGTCCTACAATCTTTAATGCTGAGACAGTTGGGTGGAAACTATTTGCAGGACTGTTCTGTCAGTTCAGTTCACAAGTTTTCTGTCAGTAGCCTACCAGCTGTCCTAGGATTGCACTAAGTGTGTGTATGGGTGGGGAGGTGTGTGAGGATACAGGAAAAACGGTAACATTTAAAAGAAAAAGGCAGCTGCTTCCACGAGACCATCAGCTCATGGTATTCCTCCTTCCTCACTGTTCTTTCTCCGTCTCTTATGCCTCTCTTTTCCTGCCCACACTGAGATGTTGCAGCTCTGGGAGCCTCATTGTTGGACCTTTTCTGTTCTTATTCTGAACTCACAGCCATTACCTTGAAAGAGTGGACCTCCCTGGAGTACAAGAAAAGATAACTTTATTTCCCTCCACTTTCATATCTGCTGTCTGGGGCTTGTTCTTCCTAACCCTTGAATGAAATCCAGGGCCATCCCACGATTTTTCTGATCACTCTGAGTTTGGGCTATAGCATCCATTAAAAGCAAGTATCGAAATTAACTGAACTTAGAACCAGACACTTCAACTGTTGTATCACAAAGGATTAAAGCAAGATTTTTTAAAAGACACATATTTGACCTGTGTGAGATGATATCTCATTGTAGTTTTGATTTGTATTTCTCTAATGATTAATGATATTGAGCATTCTTTCATGTGTTTGCTGGTAATCTGTATATCTTCTTTGGAGAAATGTCTGTTTAGGTCTTCTGCCCAGTTTTGGATTGGGTTGTTTGTTTTTTTGCTACTGAGCTGCATAAGTTGCTTGTATGTTTTGGAGATTAATCCTTTGTCAGTTGCTTCATTTACAAATACTTTCTCCCATTCTGAGGGTTGTCTTTTCATCTTGTTTATGGTTTCCTTTGCTGTGCAAAAGCTTTTAAGTTTCATTAGGTCCCATTTGTTTATTTCTGTTTTTATTTCCATTTCTCTAGGAGGTGGGTCAAAAAGGATCTTGCTGTGATTTATGTCATAGAGTGTTCTGCCTCTGTTTTCCTCTAAGAGTTTGATGGTGTCTGGCCTTATATTTAGATCTTTAATCCATTTTGTGTTTATTTTTGTGTATGGTGTTAGGGAGTGTTCTAATTTCATTCTTTTACATGAAGCTGTCCAGTTTTCCCAGCACCACTTACTGAAGAGGATGTCCTTTCTCCACTGTATATTCTTGCCTCCTTTATCAAAGATAAGGTGACCATATGTGCGTGGGTTTATCTTGGGCTGTCTGTCCTGTTCCATTGATCTATATTTCTGTTTTTGTGCCAGTACCATACTGTCTTGATTACCATACTGTCTTGTAGCTTTGTAGTATAGTCTGAAGTCAGGGAGCCTGATTCCTCCAGCTCCATTTTTCTTTCTCAAGATTGCTTTGGCTATTCGGGGTCTTTTATGTTTCCATACAAATTGTGAAATTTTTTGTTCTAGTTCTGTGAAAGATGCCAGTGGTAGTTTGATAGGGATTGCATTGAATCTGTAAATCTACAAACAATAAATGCTGGAGAGGGTGTGGAGAAAAGGGAACCCTCTTGCACTGTTGGTGGGAATGTAAATTGATACAGCCACTATGGAGAACAGTATGGAGGTTCCTTAAAAAACTGAAAATAGAACTATCGTATGACCCAGCAATCCCACTACTGGGCGTATACTCTGAGAAAACCATAATTCAAAAAGAGTCATGTACTGGGCTTCCCTGGTGGCTCAGTGGTTGAGAATCTGCCTGCCAATGCAGGGGACATGGGTTTGAGCCCTAGTCTGGGAAGATCCCACATGCCGTGGAGCAACTAGTCCCATGAGCCACAACTACTGAGCCTGTGCTCCGCAACAAGAGAGGCCGTGATAGTGAGAGGCCCATGCACCGCGATGAAGAGTGGCCCCCGCTTGCCACAACTAGAGAAAGCCCTTGCACAGAAACGAAGACCCAACACAGCCAAGAATAAATAAATTAATTAATTAAAAGAAAAAAAAAAAAGTCATGTACCAAAATGTTCATTGCAGCTCTGTTTACAATAGCCAGGACATGGAAGCAACCTAAGTGTCCATCAACAGATGAATGGATAAAGAAGATGTGGCACATATATACAGTGGAATATTACTCAGCCATAAAAAGGAACGAAACTGAGTTATTTGTGGTGAGGTGGATGGACCTAGAGACTGTCACACAGAGTGAAGTAAGTCAGAAAGAGAAAAACAAATACCGTATGCTAACACATATATATGGAATCTAAAAAAAAGAAGAAAAAAGGTCATGAAGAATCTAGGGGCAAGACAGGAATAAAGACGCAGACCTACTAGAGAATGCACTTGAGGATATGGGGAGGGGGAAGGGTAAGCTGTGACAAAGTGAGAGAGTGGCATGGACATATAGACACTACCAAATGTAAAAAGCTAGTGGGAAGCAGCCGCATAGCACAAGGAGATCAGCTTGGTGGTTTGTGACCACCTAGAGGGGTGGGATAGGGAGGGTGGGAGAGAGGGAGACTCAAGAGGGAAGAGATATGGGGACATATGTATAACTGATTCACTTTGTTATAAAGCAGAAACTAACACACCATTGTAAAGCAATTATACTCTAATAAAGATGTTAAAAAAAAAGATTCAGCTTTACAGCAAAAATAAATAAATAAAATAAAAGACATTTGTTTTCATTTGTTAAAGGATAATTTTCAAAAAATACAAAATCATGCTGTCATACATATATAAAATGAACATGTGTCAAAGATTTTTTCTGGTTTATTAATGAATGAGAGAACCCATAAGATGATTAATACAATTCAAAGGGAAATCTGAAGAGTAGACATATGTACAGGCAATCGAGAATGTTAAAATGAATTTGCTAATATTTACAAATCTGGTTAATATCCTGTAAGACAGCAAACTGTTTTTCTATGGGGCAGAAATCAGTTGTACCTCTGCGAGACAAAATTCATTTGCATTTCTATGGATAAAAAATAATTTGCCTTATCATCATTTCCTTACAATTTACAGAGTTGTAGAACAGCCTCGTCCAAGACAGCAAGGTGCAAAGCTCTATAGAATCAGATAACCCTGAAGGGTTTGCTAGACAATGCTCAGCATTCCACTGAAAGGATACCTAGTAATCTTTTGCTAGACATTTCAAAATCTTTTATAATTTTCCTGATTGCAGTGCTCTCACAGAAATATTAGTCATATTATTTTTAGTGATATATATAACTGAAGATTTTGGTTATATTAGTAAGTAAATTTAAAATGATTTTAAAGCAGTTTTCATTTCATTTATATTTCAGATCTTTACATTTTATATTTTTGTCTGCACTTTTTTTTTTTTTTTTTTTTTGCGGTACGCGGGCCTCTCACTGTTGTGGCCTCTCCCGTTGTGGAGCACAGGCTCCGGACATGCAGGCTTAGCAGCCATGGCTCACGGGCCCAGCCGCTCCACGGCATGTGGGATCTTCCCAGACCGGGGCATGAGCCCGTGTGCTTTTTAATGTATGCAAAGCGATGGAACTTGTAAATACTGTATACAAAAATAAACATAAATATATATATTAAATATTTGTGATGTAAAAAAATCATTTACAAGTGAAGTACCAGTGAAGATGTACTGTCACAACGTTTGGCGATCACTGTTCCAGAGACTAAGATAAAAGTTCTCAATATCTACAGAGACCGAGTCTCTTGGTGAGAGCCCCAAAGCTCTGTTTTCCCCTTGTCAACTACACAGGCTATATCCCACGGTACTAGCTGACCTATTAGTCTAAAATGGTTAGCATGCCCAAGAACCAGTCACCAGCATTGAAAGCTGGCTTCCTGAAAATATTGCAGTAAGGGAGATCATTACGTTGATAGAGTCTCAGCAGATTTATTGGAGCAGAGAAGGCAAAGGACGATATGTTTGAGGATATTGGGGTCTGGTTTAATGCGAGTCATTTGATTCAGGGGTTTTATTGGGTTGGGCAAAGAGTTGACAGAATAGTTCAGGATCCGTGGCCGGAGCTAGGTGGTAGTTTCCAAGTAAATCTTGAGGAGACAGTTGTTTGATACTATTTGTTGCACCAAGAAGGGGTTTTTCACTCAAATAAGGATAAATTGCGTACTATAGTGTCAGATTAATGGGTTTTCAGGAAGTCCCTTATATCAGTTTCCTGAGGCTGTAGAACAAACTACCACAAACGTAAAACAACAGAAATTTATTCTCTCACAGTTCTGGAGGCCAGAAGTCTGAAACCTAGGAGCTGACAGGGTCACACTCCTTACAGAGGCCATAAGGGAGAATCCTTCTAGCTTCTTTCAGTGTCTGGTGGCTGTCGGCATTCCTTAGCTTGTAGCTGTACCTCCCTCTGCTCCATCATCATGTCAGCTTCTCCTTCATGAATGAGTGTGTCTCTTTGCCTCTCTCTTAAAAGGATGCATGTGATTGCAATTAGGGTCCTGATCCAGGATAAATGCCTTCTCTCAAAATCCTTAATTTAATCATATCTTTTGCTGTATAAGGTAATATTCCCAGGTTCCAGAGATACAACATGGATATCTTTTGGGAGCGTGTACTAGGTTGAATAGTATCTCCTCCAAACTTCATGGCCACTTGGAACCTCAGCATGTGACTTTATTTGGAATTAGGGTCTTGGCAGACGTAATTAGTTAAGATGAGGTCATACTGGGCTAGGGTGGGCCCTAATCCAATGACTGGTATCCTTATAAGGAGAGAAACAAAGACAGAAACATACAGAACACATTGAGATGATGGAGGCAGAGGTTGGAGTGATGTGTCTACAAGCCAAGAAATGCCAAGGATTGCCCAGAGCCACCAGAAATTAAGAGAACTGCATTGAACAGATTTTCTGGAGCTTTGAGGAGAGCATGGCCCTGCCGACACCTTAATTTTGGACTTACAGCCTCTGAAACCATGGGAGAATATACTTCTGTTTTTTAAATCCACTCAGTTTATGATAATAGGTTACAGCAGCCCTAGGAAACTAATAGAGTAGGCTATTTCTCAGCTTACCACATTTCAGAAAACCAGTTTCATCTTCCTGGGCAAGAGTTAGTGGAAAAGTCAAGTCATGTTAATAAAGACTCTTGATTTTTAATCCAGCATCTGTCTGACTGGTTCCAGTTCTCACCTCACCTGAGGCCTCACTCAGAAGCCTCTACCTCTTGAAGGCTATTCTTTTTATTTATTTATTTGCACTGGGTTTTAGTTGTGGCAGGCGGGCTCCTTAGTTGTGGCATGCGAACTCTTAGTTGCGGCATGCATGTGGGATCTAGTTCCCTGACCAGGGCTCAGACCCTGGGCCTCCTGCATTGGGAGTGTGTGGTCTTAACCACCGTGCCATCAGGGAAGTCCCTCTTGAAGTCTATTCTTGATCCTGCTCACCAGATCCAGCTTTCTCAGATGACTGAGCCAGGATGACTCAAGTCATAATTTGTTTGGTCTGTAACCTCTTGGCCTACCAGAGGGCACCTGCAGCTCTGGTGGGAAGTTCCTGGCTTGCTGATAGCTTGCCCCCTCCAGGCTCCTTTGACTCCTCTTGTCTGCTGGCTTCTATGGCATTTGAGAGCTTCGTCCAGCATAAGCAAGAGCATGGAAATGCCTTGTGCGAACAACTCTCAACCAGTGGAGAATAAGAGTTGGTGGGTTGATGCCTCGATCTCTTTGCCCCTTAGTGGGATACTTCTGAAATGTATTCAGTACAATTTTTCAGTTTTTTTGACTTTATTTCCTGTTTTACTTTCCCCACTTCCTCATTTATGTCTCCTGTTATCACCTCCCAAGTAAGCTAGCACCCCAAGTCCTCATCTCAGAGTCCGTATTTGAGGGAGCCCTGATAGGAACACGTAGCATTGAACTCTGCTGGGTCCAGCCCTCACTCTCTCCCTGGCCCTCTTCCTTCTCTCTGGAGTCATGAGCTTCTTTGTCCCCAGCAGTTGCTCTTGCTCTGCCCACTGGCATGCCCCAGATGCCCAGGCCCCTCCACATCATTTTATAGCTACTTTTGTAGAATTGGAGGCAACAGATAAGAGAGAGGTGGCTTTTGAGGAATAACGACTGTATCACAAAGCTCATGCACCATTTCCCCTTTTCCTTCTGTTGGATCCAGTCAGGCAGGAAATTAAAGAGACTCTCTGACTGGATGACATTTCCAGCCTCTTGGACATGCTACAGTTTGTATAATCATGTTCCTAGTGAAGGTTCTTGAGAAGTCCTATTTTTCAGCTTGCTTTCATCCTTTTTTCCACATTCACCTTAAATCCAAATAATATAGAGCAGAGACCTGGGTTGAAGAAGGTGGCAACATGCTGCTTCCCCATTCAAATCCACCCTTCCACCCTTGTCCCTTGCTCTTTGTCCCCGGAGCCTGAGCACATGACTGAATTACCAGAATCAGTGTTGGTTTTCCTTCTTTCTTCCCCCTTTCTGGCTCTCATGCAAGGAGCCATGGTTCAAAGAGGATTCCCAAACATTGAAAATAAGCATGTATCTTGTCTCCTGGCTTAGACAAGGGCATTGTTTTTGTATGTGGATGCATGTGTTTGGCTTGGTTTCAGCAGCAATTATTTTGACGTCTTCTCTTGTCCTACCTAAAGTCAGTATTTTCACACTATACGTAACCTTGGCCCATTTTCCTTCCAGTTGGGAACCTGCCCTTATTCAGCCTGGTGCAAATGCTCGGGAAAGCATGCCATCCCATCCAGTGGGAAAGGAGCCACATAGAACTGGGTGTCTGTTGCTCCATTCATTGTGGAGGTTCAAGTGTGTATCTGTCTGTAACACCAGCCTGCTGGACATAAGTTACACCCTAAACCCTGTATCTCTGTAAATTACCCCTGGCAGTTTCATTACAGCCTGGGGTACCCCAGCTAACACTGGCAGCTAACTTAACACCAATCAATGTTTCTAATGCATTTCATTAGGAGCTGAGGCCATCATTCATTCCATGCCTGCTTGGCCACCATGTTGATTTGTGTCTCCTTATTGTGTGGACGAATATGCATCCCCAAAGACCTGAGATTTCCTCAGGAAGACAGTGCTGCTGAGTGCTCCCTATTTATTGCTTAGCATAAGAATATATATTACCTTTTATTACATGGCCATTAGAGAGTAAAATCTGGGGAGGGATTTCCATTGGAGTGTAGTGAGCATAATTATAAATTCAGAGATGATGTGAAATATGCCCTTGCTAGAATATTCACTGAGTTATCATATAGGGTTTTCTCCTGGTGGCACCAATTAATTCATGCCCCGTGTGAGACCGTGATACTCCCCCTCCTCCTTATTCCCGCTTTCCAGGCTTTGTTTATCCCTTATCTATGTCCCTGTATCTAGCCGAGAATTGGGCAAATTGAATGAAAAAGAGACTATTCTAGCTCTCTGGTAAAACCTCAGCAAAACTAGTGTCTCTCTGTCATTTTTGTGTAGGATCTGAGGTGAATATCCAGGTCTTGGGGGAGAGAGGAAGTGGAGGGAATGAGAAAAATGCTTCTTTGACAGACAGACCAGGAGCAACTTTATCCAACTCAGCACAAATACCTGCACCGTGGTCACCTCAGCTTGCCCCCTACACTGCTCCCTTATTAAAACTGGGGGTGAGAAAACTTGGTGCTTAAGTTAAAGCTTCAACCAAGCAGTTTTTGATTACGTAGCCAGAATTTGCTCAGCAGATCCTCATGGTTCATACTAACCTTGGCAAGGTCTCAATGGCCATATTTCAACTTATTTTCAATAAGTTGACGTATTCTTGAATAATTTCTGCAACAAATTAGGCATAGAAAGCTTTTCCTCTAACCTCAGTCATGCATATTTTTTTGCCTCTACATTACCCCTAAGCCTCTTTGGAACTTTTATCATAAAGGCCATAGGAGAGACCATTCAGCTTTTTTGCATACATTTGTGTGTCCACTGTGGGCATCAATAGGTGGACTGAAATGAGCTTACTAAGGTTCATAACTGAGTGGTAGATGGAACCCAGTCTTCCCAGCTGTGTCCCTTCCACCCACCTGCTCCCTTAGCTTGTGTCAGCAATAAACTCGCCCTTACCTACATCTCTGTCCCGTCCAGATCCCTAGTGCCCTCACACAGCCAGCTTTGTTCATTACTGTCCTCTAATCCCTTGCCTCTCTGTCCATCACACACACAAACCTTGATTTGCCTCAATCTTTGCACTCTGTACGACAAAAAACAAAACAAAATACAAACAGACAACAGCCACAAACCCAGTCCGTTTGCTTTCTTTTTCTTTTTTTTTTTTAACATCTTTATTGGAGTATAATTGCTTTACAATGGTGTGTTAGTTTCTGCTTTATAACAAAGTGAATCAGTTATACATATACATATGTTCCCATATCTCTTCCCTCTTGCCTCTCCCTCCCTCCCTCCCACCCTCCCTATCCCACCCCTCTAGGTGGTCACAAAGCACCGAGCTGATCTCCCTGTGCTATGCAGCTGCTTCCCACTAGCTAGCTATTTTACGTTTGGTAGTGTCTATGTGTCCATGCCAGTCTCTCACTTTGTCACAGCTTACCCTTCCCCTCCCCATATCCTCAAGTCCATTCTCTAGTAGGTCTGTGTCTTTATTCCCGTCTTACCCCTAGGTTCTTCATGGCCTTTTTTTTTCTTAGATTCCATATATATGTGTTAGCATACAGTATTTGTTTTTCTCTTTCTGACTTACTTCACTCTGTATGACAGACTCTAGGTCCATCCACCTCACTACAAATAACTCAATTTCATTTCTTTTTATGGCTGAGTAATATCCCATTGTATATATGTACCACATCTTCTTTATCCATTCATCTGTCGATGGACACTTAGGTTGCTTCCATGTCCTGGCTATTGTAAATAGAGCTGCAATGAACATTTTGGTACATGACTTTTTGAATTATGGTTTTCTCAGGGTATATGCCCAGTAGTGTGATTGCTGGGTCGTATGGTAGTTCTATTTTTAGTTTTTATGAGGTATCATCTCACACTGGTCAGAATGGCCATCATCAAAAAATCGAGAAACAATAAATGCTGGAGCGGGTGTGCACTGTTGGTGGGAATGTAAATTGATACGGCCACTATGGAGAACAGTATGGAGGTTCCTTAAAAAACTGAAAATAGAACTACCCTTTGCTTTCTGAACCAGTGAGTGTGTGTGTATATGTGTGTTTGTGTATGTGTGGGTACCTTAGGGTGATAGTGAAAAAATAAAATCATAATCTGTAGTAAGGGAGTATAGCTTGAAAGACCATATTCAGTGTTGTGATTTTACGTTTAGAAGACAGAAACCCCCCCCCCACAAAAGTCTTGTTTTATTATCTATATTACACAGTGTAAACAAGATTTGACAAGACCTGGAGAAGACTCCAAGAAAATGTCTTCTTTTGTTTTATGAAACAAATTACTCAATGTAAATCCGACTTGGAAAAGCTGGACAAGAAGCAAAAGTAGTCCCTGCCATTACACAAGGGAAGGTGTTATACTGCCTTGATGAAGGGATCAAACTATGAGGGAGGGTTATAAGGATTGTATTTGTTCGTTTCACTCGTTGGGTCTGTTTGGTTAATGAGTTACCCCTCTACCATATCCTGTTTGTAGTGAAATCCTGGTAACTTCTACTAACAGAGCAGTTTGATGCTAAAGATTGAAATACCAGAAATGGTGGCAACTTGAGCACTGAGCCAGTTTTCTGATTTGTTTCCTCAGGGAATAAGTTTTCTATCCCATGCTCAGAGCTGACCAAAATGTAAACATGTGTCTTCCTTTCCTTGGTTTAAGATTTTTTGCTCCTGCTTGAAATGGAAGTATCACTAGGAGCTGTAGTTCTTTTAGCCAAGTCTTAGTCACTATCACCTAAGAACAAAAGTAGGTTGATTTTTTTGCACCACACCTCTCTGCTCCTTGTATCCATACTCTTTGCCATGTAACATGGTAGTTCTTCCCTTAAAAGGATGAGGTCAGGGGAAAAGCTTCATGATGCTGGATTGGGCTGTGATTTCTTAGATATGACACTAAAAGTGCAAGCAACAAAAGAAAAAAAATAGATCAATTAACTTCACCAAGATTTAAAAATTTTGTGTGTAAAAGGATACTGTCAACAGAGTGAAAAGGCAGCCCATGGAATGGGAGAAAATATTTTCAAATCAGATACCTGATAAGGGATTAATATCCAGAATATTTAAACAACTCCTGCAACCCAAAACAACAACAAAAAAGCAAACATCCCTATTAAAAAGTGAGCAAAGGACTTGAACATTTTTTCAAAAACGGTGTACAAATGGCCAGTAAGCACCTGAAAAGATGCTCACAATCACTAATCATTAGGGAAATGCAAATGTAATCCACAATAAGATACCCGTTAGGATCATTATTGTTAAAAAAAAATAGAAAATAACAAATGTTGGTGAGGATATGGAGAAATTGGAACTCTTATTTAGTGCTGGTAGAAATGTAAACTGGTGTGGCCCCTCTGGAAAATGGCATGGCAATTCCTCAAAAAATTAAACAAAATTACCCTATGTTCCAGCAATTCTTCTTTTGGATATATACCCCCAAACTGAAAACAGGGACTCAGATATTTGTGCACCTATATTTCGTAGCAGCATTATTCGTGATTGCCAAAAGGTAGAACCAACCAAAGTGTTTATCAGTGGATGAATGGATAAACAAAATGTGGTAGAAACGTACAATGGAATATTATTCAGCCTTATAAAGGAAAGGATTCTGACACATGCCACAACGTGGATGAACCTTGAAGATATTATGGTGAGATAAACCAGTCACAGTACTATGCACTTTAAATTTTATGTTATGTATATTTTATCACAAAAAAGGGGTGGGACTAGCCATAGAAGAGGAGGAAGTGATAGTGTGTGAGGGCTGACCCTAGGCTTTGTGAGGCCTCCTGTGCTTCTACTTGCTCTTTTGAGCTTCTGCCCTGGCCTGGGGAGGGGCTTCTCCATAGCCATTCAGATGCCCATTCAGACCGAGCCCTAGAATGAGTTTAACACACATGGAGCAGATCTGAGTCCAAGCCTCAGCGAAGAGCCAGGATCTCTGCATCCACAGTTTGAGGTGGAACCACCCAGATGAGCCCTGCCTACATCAGCCAGCTCTCTCCATAACCCATAATTGGTTTAATGAGGTTAGTAATTATTATTGAAACCTCTGATTTTGGAGTAGTTGTTATACAGTCGTGTTGGGAAGCAAGAGTTAAGGTGGGGAAGAAAAAGTCTAGTAGGGTGCTCCTTGAAAGACCAATAGTTTTGGCCTCATAATTCTTCCAGTGGCCCGCTATTTGTCGTCTAGTCGAGATAGTTTAATTAGGGTTATTGCTGAGGATCTCTTAAATTTCCCTTACTGCTTCTTCCAACGTAGACTAAAAACAGACCCTTAAGTCTGTCAGTTCTGTTTGACTCCTATGTACCAGCCACTAGCTCTGTCAAAACACTTTAAGTTGTTTCACATGGCTCTTCATTGCTCTTGGGATAAATTCCAACTTTTGTGACACAGCCTTTAAGTTTTACTTGCCCAGTGACTTCCTCTCCGGCTTCACCTCTTACTGCAGTCCCTCTCATTTTTATTCCTTCTGTAATCTCAATCTCAGTCTTTCTGTCTCTGTCTCTCTGTTTCTCTCTCCTTCCCTGCTTTTCTCTCTCACTCTCTCTTTCTTGTGGCTTTCAAATATGGTACCCTTCTACCTGGAACATCCCTCCACTCTGATATTTTACCAAACTGGTTCCTAATAATCCTTCCAGTAGGTCTGAATTTAAGCGTTACTTCCTTAAAAGGGTCTTGCATGAACCCTCAGACCAGCAAGATGGCTCACACTGTGTGCGCTCCCATTGTACTCCTGCAGCATCCCGCCTTTACTTTATAAACAATATGCTTGTGCTCAGTGTGTCTGTCTTGTTCTCTCCATCCTCTCATTTTAGCTGGTATCAAAACATAGTGGGAGTACAATACACTTTTGTTTAAAATATAATCTAATGAGTTAATGAATCAAAGTTGTGGCTCCAAGATCACTGTGTTCTCTTGTCAAGATTCACTAATGGGTTCTGTTAGTTAAAATTTCACCTCAGCTTATAGAAAGTTAAATTGAATGAAGACTTAAAGATCACATAGTTCAATTCCAAATGAGCAAACTGAGGTTCCTTCAAAGATAATTTCCTGAGAGATATTTCTGTTGGTGGGCTCTAAACTGGATGGTTCTAAGAGAATTATAAAATAAGTGTTTTGCCTCTGACCTCTGGGTTTACTAAATAGAGCATTTATTCTTGAACCTGCCTTTTAACTGAGTCCACGGAAGTCCAGGGCCCATAGAAAAGGAAATTTATGGGCTTATGAATCTTCATTTGCCATTCTTGAGAGGGTAATGATGGCTTCTGATTTAGACATTCCCCAGAGATGCAGCTGAGCTGGTGCTAAAAACCCTCACCTGTTTGCTAGGATATCAGTCCTTCTCATCAGGACATTAATTCCTAGGAATGCCTTAGTCCCTCGGTGATTTCCATCACTCATTCCATGACTAGCAATTAATATTGATTAAGGGCCCATCGGACACCTAATTCTCCCCTGGGCATGTATCTGCATGTATCTACTGGGAGCAAGAGAATTTGACTTGAAGCACAAAGTTTTACTTTAAATTCTAGGTCATCTTATTAAACATTTTTTTTTCAATTTAAGCCAACTGTTTTACACTATGACCTGATACACACACATATACTCACATACACACATTTCCACTCAAAGGGTACTAACTGATATATCATTGTATTCCATTATTATTCATTAAATAACATATGTAATTGCATTATTATATATAAATAATAAATATTAAATTACACTCATTAAATAAAAATATACTGTATAGGAAAATACTTTATAAAATCTAAAGAATAATATGAATATTTCATGGAAATTCTCCTAAGAGCATAAGCTTTTTTTTTTTGTTTTTGTTTTTTGCGGTATGTGGGCCTCTCACTGTTGTGGCCTCTCCCGTTGCAGAGCACAGGCTCCGTACACCCAGGCTCAGCGGCCATGGCTTATGGGCCCAGCCGCTCCGCGGCATGTGGGATCTTCCCAGACCGGTGCACGAACCTGTGTCCCCTGCATCAGCAGGCGGACTCCCAACCACTGCACCACCAGGGAAGCCCCGAGCATAAACTTTTTAATCAAATTCAGAAATACGAGGAAAAGTGGGCCTTCAGGACAAACAAACTGATCTGATTGTGTCATGCCCTGCTTGAGAACTCTTCAGGGGTAAACTTGGCATTGTAGGGGAGGCCCAAATCATCTTTCCAGACTTACCTCTCCCCCACCCACACCTTGTACCTTTGAGTTCTCACTCATCTTCTCCCCTCAGTCCAGACAGCTTCTCTATCTAGTAAACTCTTGCACATTCCTCAAGGCCTAACCCCAAGTCACACTGTTCGTAGGCCTGCCCTCCCCTGAATTCCTGGTAGAAGGACTCCTTCCCTCTGTACATATTCATAGCACAACATATGCAGTACTGGGACAGCCCCTCTCACATCATGACAGATGTGTCTCATTCATCTTGCCATTCCCCAGTCCCTCCCAAAGAATGGCTACTCACAATGATAGTTTCCTCCTAGCTTGCACCATTATAACCAACAACAATGCACGTCTCCTTTCAGAGATGGTCCCTTAAGCCTCTCATTGGTTTCAGAGCAATGGACCAGAGTGAGACTGGCCAGGGTTTGATCTAGGCTGGCCATTCTCATATTGCAATGGCTCCAGGATTTTGGGACTTCAGGGAATGAACAATTCCAAGAGACAGGAGAGGACACTGTATCCCATCTGGATATAAACTGCCTTGCAATGCTCATTGACCACTGTCCCGCAAAGAGATTTGGAAAGATCTGCTGTCATCAGCCTTTGTGGTCCTCCCCATGGCCTTCCTAGTGTGGTTGACTATGTTTCCACAGGTACCAAACCTTCCCCACCTGGAACACAATCACTCCTGCAATGACAGTACTCTGAGCCCTTCTCTAGAAATGAGGAGGAAAGGAAAATATCATTTGTGGAGCATGTGCTGTGTGTGTTTATGAATATCAGCTCATTAATCATAACATTCGACAGATGAGGTAACCAAGGTGTAGAGATAAAGGGGCTTGATTAAGATCACATACCCAGGGAGTGGTGGGAACTCCAGTCTGTATAACTCAGTCTCATCTTTTTTCTACCCCCTTACCTTTGGAGACATGTCTTGTAAAATGCCACTCCATTCACTTGATTAAATCTCCCTGGAAACTTACCCTGCACTTTTATGATCCAAAGCAAAATGACAAATGATTAAAGGGGAATAGAAATCATCCTTTAATCACCTTCAAGGCCATAAGAAGCACATCAATGCCTTTCTGGGGGGGAGTAACAAGTGCTTTCAGAGGGCAGTTTATATTCTGGCTGAATAATATCAACAATAACAATAAAACAGAAAGCAGGGACCATGTGGAAAAGGCTGGTGAGGGCTTTGACACAGTCAAAAGTTCACATTCAATGAGGGACATAAATATTTCATATTCAATTCCTTTATTAGCCTAGACACCCGAAGGTCATTTGGAGAGATTTTTCAGTTTACCAGCTTGGCAATCTTTATTTGGAGAAGAGACATTGGGGATTTCCAAGGTGAGATAGAAGATATCCTCCAGGTAGCCAGATATGATGGCTAGCTAGGGATGGTACATAATATTTAGCAAGCTCATTACCACCTGCCATTTCAGAACTGCATATCAACCCAGATTCATTTGATGCTCAGTCCCTTCTTGTGAACTGAAAGAGAAAAGGTACTGATATTTTTCTGAAGGCCCACCTAACATTGTGACATGAGTGCGTGTGTGTGTGTGTGTGTGAGAATTCCTGTTCAATTGAGAGCTGCTCAGGTGGGGGCTGTGTCTTATTTTTAATTATGCTGAGAGTGGAGATTAATCAGTTAAACAGGATTTCCTGGGGCTCTTCTGGAATGCAGAATATTGAAGAAGACAGTGGAGGCAGTCAGGAAGCTCAGCACAGGACTTTTAAATATTTTATAAGGAAATATGAAGTGTTCTTTAATAGCAACGCCTCTACAAGTATTGAATTGGTGAGATATACACGTATGTGTTCATATGACTTTGCTCATGGTTGGATTGTCAGACGCATAATCAGAGTTGGTGAGATACAGCCATTCATGGAGTATTTGTTGAGAGACAGGAGAACCTGGGAAGATGACTGGAAGATGAACATTAAAGATGAGTTGTGGGGGAAAGGAGAGGCAGCTCATATGTCTGCTTGTCTGTTTATCTGGAGACAGAAGGTTAAAAATTGGTTGGCTTTTGGACCCTCTATGTTGGGAAGTTTGGAAGACTAAATGGACTGGCTCTAGCCCCTGAGATAATAGAGGCTGGCATTCATTCTAGCTATGATTTGGTCTTTGAGTAGACCAAGAAATCACAGTGCTCTGCATGTCACATGTTTCCTTCCACCCAGACAAGTACTCTGGACTGCAAGTTCAGTAGTAGAGGGTTCATTTATTCACCCAGTCATTCATTTACTCACTTGCTCCTTCTCTTTTTCAACACATATTTTATTAGTAAACTATTATGGACAACTTACTCTGTGCCAGGTATAGCATTAGGTCCTGAGACACTGAAATGAAAATTACACTGTCTTAGCCATAAGGGAACACAAAGGCTCTGCAGATAACATGGGAATTTCAATCTATCTGGGGAAAATCTCCATAACCAACTATTCTTCTGGTGTCTTCAGTAATAAAGGCAAATAAAATATGCTTCAAATGCATAATTTCTATGATCTCAGGCCTTCATTGATGTTGCTCCCTGCCTGGAATATCTTCATCATCCTGCTTATATGCCAGAATCCTCATCTGGCCCTGTTCCCTCCACAAAGACTTCTGACCACTTGGATAAGACTATTTCCATCTCCATTCACTGAAACTAGTTCTGATCAGTCTTGGGTGTGAACTGCCTTGCATGTGACTTAATTGCTTTACAAGATTATACTCTGGACAGCAGAAATCACATCTAACATTATATTTATGCCTTACAGCACAAAGAGCTTGTGACATATTGTGATGGTTTTAAACTATGTCAGTGAATTCTTTGACCCTCTTCTCTTCAAGGTGGTGCCTAATTCCCTTACCCTTGCATGTGGGCTGCACTTTGCCTCTTGCTTCTATTAAAAAGAATAAAGCAGGAGTGATGGTGTGCAATATCGGAGACTAGGTGATAAAAGACATTGTGGCTTATCGCTAGTTGTCTTTTGGGTCTCTCCCTCAGGGAGGACCCGCAGCTATACCATGAGGACACTCAAGCGGGCAATGGGGAGGCCCACACGGTTAGACACTAAGGGCTCCTACCAGCCATCAGACTAATTTTCCACTCATGTGAGTGGGCCACATTGGAAGCAATTCTTTCAGTCCCACTCGAGCTTTCAGATGATGATGCCTGAGCTGATATTTTGACTGCAATCCCATGAGCAGTTCTAAGCCAGACCACTCAGTTAAGTCATTCCTGGATTCTCGACCCTCAGAAACTGTTGAGATAATAAGGGTTTTGTTATTTTAAGCTACTAAATACTGGGGTGATTTGCTGCATAACAATACATTACCAATATCCAATACACATGTGTACATAACAATAGATTACCAATATCCAATACACATGTATACTTGCTCATTAGGCCACCAGTGACATCCATGTTGCTGAATCCTATGGATACTTTTTAGTCTTCATTTTATTTGTATCGCAGCAGCACTCAACACAGAAGTTGAACATGTCTTCCTTCTCTTTGAAAAAATATTATGAAATATTTCCAGGATGGCCCAGATGGGCAGCAGGCAACGTAGCCAGACCAGCTCCATCCCGCAGAAGCCCCAGACCAACAAGTCTGCCTACAACAGCTACAGCTGGGGGGCCAACTGAGGCCCTGACTCTCTTCTCCTGGTACTATCTTCTGAGAGGGCTTCTCAGCCTGGCAACTATGGAAACAGCATTAAAGAGAGAAAGGAATGTGGGGGGGTTCCACTGCCCCCAACCCCAGCGGCCCATCCCATGCCTCAGCTTCATGTCTGTCCCATTCCCATACCATCCCCACTCTGTTGTATGTATTATAGGATTTGTATTTCCTTTTTTTTTCTTCCTTTCCTCTCCTCCTCCCCCCCTTGCATTCAAGATTATGAAACTTTGCTGTGGGCCCTGCCCTCCCTTCTCCTCCTCCTGTTCACCCTAGTGGTATGTAGGTGAGGTAGGGAGGGGGGACCCCCAAATATATATCAGCCCAACAGCCCTAAGTCTCCTCCTTTATTATTAGGAAACAAAACAACAACAACAAAATGGCATCATGAATATGAACAGCATTGTCAGATGAATTAGTTGAAGTGTTTTTTTTTTTTGTACTGTGTCCTCAAATTTAATGGGTTAATGTGTCTTATATATATAAAAAGAAAACCTCTAAAAAATATATATATATATATTTCCAGTATAAAATTCAAGGGTTTCATTAAGCCCATTCTCCTTCTTACCTCCCCAGAAGTAATCATGATGTCTTTCTGCAGCTTGCTTTCTTGTGAGTTCAGCATTATTATCTTTATTTAGATTTATCTATGTTGACATATGTAGAACTAGAACATTCATCCTAACTGACATCTAGTATTCATTCTGTGACTGTGCCATAATTATCAGTTCTTCTTTTAGGGTATTTAGGTGATTTTCAGTTTTTCACTCTTATTAATACCACTATGTTGTCATTCTTTAGATGAATACTTAATTCCATATATAAGATTTCCCTAGGGTACATATTCACCTTTAACTTTCTAGTTTTTATCAAAATAGTTTCCAGAATGGTTGTACTAATTTATGCTTCTATCTGATGTACATGGAAGTCCTATTTTTCCACATCCTCACAAGCCTTTTATATTACAAGGCTTGCTTTTTTTCCCCCCTCTGTCTTTCCTTCCTTCCTTTGAATCTGATATAAGTTATAGTTTTCGTTTAATCATTCATTTTGTGTTTCTTGGCCACTTACATTTCTTTATCTGTGACTTATATATATTAGCCCATTTTTGCCTTTGCTCATTTGCATCTTTTGGATTGATAAGAATTATTTACATATTCTATATACTAATATTTTCTTAAATAAATGTTTACCTTGTCTGAGACATTTTTTAAAAACTGTTGTATTCTGTAAATGAAAATTAAAGATTTTATGATGTAGGCAATTGTAAAATTTTTTGTAGTTTAGGCATTTTGTGTCCAGTTCAAGAAATTATATAATCCATGGCATGAAAAAAATGATGGTATGCAATATCAGAGGTTAGGTCATAATTATTATACATTTTTGTATATATACATTTACAATTGTTATACTTTTTTGTATACATAAATTTTACTTCTTCATATTTAGGTGTTGACAAATAACATTGACATAATTGACATATAACATTGTGTAAGTTTAGGTGTACACGTGTTAATTTGATACTTCGCATTTAGGCTTTTATTTCACATTTAATTGTTTGGAGGAAGGTGTGATGTAGAGATCTAATTTCATTTTTTAAACAGATAGGTCATTTCCCTAGAACTATGTATCAATATTGTATAGTCCATTCTTTCCCCACTGATTTCTCATATTCAAGTATCAAAATATTCATGGGTTGGTTTCTGAACTCTATTTTGTTCTATTCGTGATTTTTTTTCTATCACTAGGCAACTGTCATATTGTTCTAATTGTTATAGATTCATCCTAAATTTTGATATCTTATAAGTCATATTCATCTTATCTAATCTTGATATTTTCCTTTTACAAATAAGTGTTAGAAACAGCTTACCATGTTTCGTAAATAGCGCTTTGTGATTTTGTTTGGAATTGCATTTAATTTATAGAACACTTTGGGGAGGATTGACATTGCTGTAATATTGGGTTCCTCTAATAAATACGGTTATCACCAATTTATTTAGATTGTTTAAAACATACTTTAAAAGTTTTGTAAATTTTTCCTTAAAGATCTTGAAGAACTTATACTAGAAATGCTATTTCAACTACGTTTTAAGCTTTCAATTTCTGATGTCATTTTATGACATCACAATTGATATTTTTACATCAGACTTTGAGTTTGAGGTGCTTTCTTATTAATTCCAAAGGTTTGAAATATTCAGAGATTTCCTACTTAAATTGTTTTATTGTCTGCTAAAGTTGGCAGTTTTATTTCTTCCTTTCTGATCTTTATACTTTTTATTTTTTCCTGTTTTGTTGCACTGGCTAGGATCACCATTACAATGTTGAATGAAAATGACAGAACTTGAATTTGCCTTATTTCTGACACATTTCTAATGTTTATCATGTAGTATGGTGCTTTCTGTAGGCTTATGGTAGATATCCTTGATCAGTACGTTATTTTCCTTCATAAAATTTGACTATATACTTATTTTTTACATTATTGGTTTAGTATTTGTAAGTATTAAATTTGTAGCTATTAAATAAATAATTATTGAAAAAACAAATGAGTGCTCCCTAACCTGGTCTCTCTACACTTCCACTGAAGTTCAGGTGAAGTTATTTCCTCAATCTTATCCCCTGTCTTTAACTATGGCACTGAATTTCATAGTTGGAAGGGACCTTAGGTACTGTCTTATGTAAATCAGAGAAGTTAAGTGACAAGGATACTCAGACTGAGATGTTCAAGAAGGCTTATGTCCCTTCTTGAGATGGTCCCTCCCTACCTATACAGCCTCATTTTCTGGATATTCTGTCTTGTACTTCTGTGAGATGCTTCAGTATGCCATGGTCTCTGTTTTGTCTTGGTTTCCATACTTGCTTTGTCCTCTTCCTGGAACAATCTCCCCCTCCCACCCACTCACCTGCTTTTATTCACTATCTTTTGATTCCTCAGGTCGTAGATCAAGGTTCACTTTTTCTAGGGAATGTCCCATGACATGCTTACGCTAGGAGTATCCATGAAACCTGTACCTCTCCTATCATAGCACTTATTCTGTTTTAAGCTGTTACTTTAAATATCATCTACCAACACACTGGACTTGAAAATTCTGTGTGGAAAGTTGCTACACAAACCTGACTCAAACTTATTTTCCAAGAACCTAGCCCAGCATTCAATGCTCAATAAATAAGCTGGCAGTGAATATACTTTCAATCAGTGAATGCATATCTTTTCCCTTATAAGCACAAAATGTCCCTGCTTCCATTAGACTGGTAACTGTTCAAAACTCTGGTTGGAGATAGGGGTGGGCCTTGCTTGGTAAGGTAAATGTGTTTCTGAAGGAGTAAATTGAATTACTTTTAAATGTTCTAAAAGAGATTGCTATTTAAAGGATCCATTTAGTAGATCTTTTCATGAAGCATAGAATGTGATTATAAAAGTAAGCATTGCTTATCCTTCTGCAACGTCAGGCTTTTAGAGTGTGCAGGACCTTGGTGTGGGGGTGAGCGCACCTGCTTGGGGTTGAGGGGGTGTGGGAGTAGCGGTTCTTGCTGGACTCGGGAGAAGATTAAACACAGGTTGATCATTAGCCTAAGTAGTATATTTTTATAAAACCAGACAGAATTTTGACCTCCTTTTAAAGAGACCCAGTATTTCAATCTTTTTACTTACTGAGAAGGAAACCGAGACCACTTACTCTTTTCCTTGGAAGAAATCTAGTATTGATGGGTAGTCCCTAAAATGACCACATCACAGAATGTCAGGACTGAGATCAACCTGTTCAGCCGCCTCATGATAAAGATGGGGAAACTGAGGCCCAGGTGGTAAGTAACCTTGCCAAGTCCAAACGATTATTTATTTTTTTATTATTTTTAAAAATATATTTTATTTATTTATTTGGCTGTGCCGGGTCTTAGTTGTGGCACGTGAGATCTTTCAGTTGTGGCATGCAGTATCTAGTTCCCTGACCAGGGATCGAACCTGGGCCCCCTGCATTGGGATCGCAGAGTCTTAACCGCTGGACCACCAGGGAAGTCCCTCCAAACGATTATTTATTGATGAGCTGGACTGCAACATAGACCTTAGGTCTTTTAGCCCAGTGCTTTCTCTATGAGGTGATTTTCTGTTCAGAAGTCAATGGCTCCAGGATTCAGATCGCTTAGAGTAAGTGCAGCATCCTGGTTGAGAATATACAATTTGGAATCAGAAAGCCCTGAATTTCAGTCCAAATTCCCCTGCCTAACATCTCAGCGACTTTAGGTGATTTACACTCTTGTAAGAGCCTCAATTTACTTATCTGCAAAATAGGGACAGTTATAGTGCTACCCTATAAAGTAGTTATGTCTCTTATAAGGCAATGCACGTGAGAAGCTTGCATGAGGGCCCAGCATATAGTGGGAGCTCAGTAGCAATGATGATTGTAACAACAATGACGATGATGATTTTAATGATGATGGATCTCTTTCCCTTGTTACTTCTTAGATAAAAGGGCATAAGTCCATTTTCTCTAATCTAAGAATCGGCTAAAATAACTCAGATAATCTAAACATGGCTAAAATAACTCAAAAATGAACCCAAAATGAAAACAGTTGGCTAGGAAGAGGTGGTTCTAACTCTTGAATAGAAAGATATTGACTGCATTTAAACTTAAACATTAATGTGCTGCTAACAGCCTCCAATCTAACAGAGCTGCTGTCTAGCTCCTGCATCAGAAAAACTACTGAAGAGAGACTTACATGTTTTTCTTCTCTTTCCCAGTTCTGTTTTCACCTCTGCCTTAAAAATAAGCCAATCTCCAGCCCCTAAATTAATAAATAAATAAAAAGCAAAGTAAAGCCTTACTTTAAATCCAGCTCCCAGCAAAGGTGAGAGGAACATTCTGTAGGTTCCAGAGTTAAGGATGCTCATTTTCTGACTTTGTTCTCCTCCTCTGTCTGCCAGCTTTGAATGCTAGGAAACAGAGGGACAGAGAGGAGGGTGAGTTTTGCAGCTTCCAGGCAAGCTGAATCCTATGGGCTTTCTGGTTCCCAAGAGAACATATTCTTAAGATCACTTTATTTTTCTTACATAAAATCCCTATTTCTGCTTCTATACATTTTAAAGGAAGGTTTACCCTCTTGGCTGTTTCTCATAAACCATCAGCTCACAACACAGAAGGGGAGGGTACTACCTTGTATCATGAGATGAGATTGGAGCATGACCACCGTCATTTGGAAGAGTATCACAAAGTATTAGAATGATCAGTGATAGCACTTAGGCTATGATAATGAATATCTACTTCGAATCTGGAAAATGTTATGAAGCATTAAATGGCTTATGTGCTATATGCCATTCAATGTGACCTCAGATGAGAAAGACATCATCCAGGTTAAATACCCTGTAGTCACATTATCATTGCTAACCTGGCTGAATTCAGTGGTACTTACTCCTTCAGCTTTGGCATCACCCCTGCTTGGATTTTGGCATCTTCTTTTATTCTGTCATGTTGTCCTTGACTGTCCATAGTAACACTGCTGCTTGGGTGGAGAACGGGTCCCATTGCTGCCTTTTAGATGCTGGTGCTGATGTTTCTTTGTTGTGGTTTGATTCCTTAGTCCTACAACATGGCAAGTGAAGCAGTGCTCTGTGCCCAAGCTGCCCCATACTTTTCTCCATTTACCAAACGTGTTGTCTTTAACTCATCTACCATGTTATTCGCCCTTCTACTTTAAAGGGCACCAGGACAGGCCTCTTTCAGGGGCTCCACTAAACAGGCAAAGGATGCATTTCAATCTAAGGGAAACAGACCATGGGGTGACCAACAAAAAATTGGATTTTTGTTTTTGAAGATTTTGCAGAATGAAACAGACTGTTTGCATGTTTCCCCTAGAGAGTTTTGAGAAGGGGAAGGCTGTATGGATCCAGAGGTCTAGGGTTGGGGGTAGGTTGTCATTTTAAACCATGTGCAACTGATGAGTAAGTGGAATGATATTTTGAGCAAAACTAGAAAAGAGCAGGCAAATGTAGAAAGGCAGAGATGACATAAAAGACAAGTGAATGGAGAGCTGCCACTTGCGCATTAGAGATAGAGAAAATGGCCATACTCCCCACGTGTGTGTAGCCCCCTGGAAGTCCAGGAGTCAGACTCTACACTTTCAAACTCTCTTTTTCCTCTCCTTCCCTCCCCTCCTTTGCCTTCCCCTCTCCTTCACTCCTGTCCTTTCTTTTTCTTTTTTTCCTTCCTTTTCCTTTTGGATAAGTTAAGTAGGTTTATTTTCCTTACAATTACAGTAGTCTTTCCAAGCACACATGCCATATTCTTCCATGTGCCATCTCTTTGCATATGAAGTTCCCTTCGGTGTTTCTGCCTGTCTGCCTTTATTACCTGGAAAACCCGTATTCACCCTTGAAGAGTCTGTTCACATGTCAATATTGCAAAGCTTTCCTCAGCATCCCCATGCAGGGTGACTCATTCCTTCCTCTTGTTTCTATTGCAGCATTACTCTGCCTTGCAATGTTCTATAAGTCCCAGGCCCAGGACCCTTCACTTGCTCTTCATGTCCTACTGCAAATTCGAAAGTAGTCCCCAATCCTTTTCTTGCATATTCTCTAGAGAGGGAATCTGATTGATGGACTAGAGATTAGTTCCCATTGGTCAGATTTCACGCTTAATGTGCCCTCTCCTCTCCTCAGTAAGCTCTTCTCGTCTCATCCCTGTCAATATAACCACGCCTAGCACTGGAATTAGCATAGCTCAGGTGCTCACCACATGCAGTGAATGAATGCTAGGCCCTGTGGGGGAATAAGAAAAATGTACCTCAAAGTTACCATTTTCTTTAAGCTTAAAATTTCTTTGGGGGAAAAGTCTTTGCATATATTAAATAGAAATCAATACAAGCAGTAAAGAGAAGCATATGATAGATGATATTCATACAAAGAAAACATTGCCTTCCTTACGATGATAAAACTTAAATATTGGCAAGAGAATCAAGTTTTACAGTTGTTTGTATTTACCACATCAGTGAAACCATTTATAGTAGACGTGTCTACCTCCTGGATCATTTTTCTTGGATCCCACCACAACTATGTGTTTATTGTGGTGGCTTCTGGTGACAGTACCTCAGTTGGTTGATGGGGTTGGGAAATATATCGTAAGCTAGGTCAATCAAAATTTTCCTCTGAGAGTATTCTGACTTCCCAAGGGAGGAAAAACAGTCATTCTTTTTGGGCACAGTTATAAGAGGTGAGGTCTGAGAGTCTCCAGCCACCATATTTCATCCATTTTTTATTTTTACCTCTGCCAAAGGATAAAGCTAGCTTGGCTTGGCTTCCAGTTATTCCTGAGACCCGCTGCAGCTCAGCCCTTTATGCATTTAAATGAAGTTTCCAATCAATTGCCCTTTGTGTTAAAGTAAACCTACCTAAAGTTGGGTTTCTGTCACTTGCCACCAAGTATTCTGGTAATGTAGATGCTAACTATACCACTGCTCGGTGAGGACTGACTATACCTGATCTCCTTTCCCAGAATCGCAATCCATTTCTCACCAACTCAAGAACACATTTTAGAACACAAGATAACCACTAATATTAGTAATATTTACCTTACTTTTTGAAAATCTCACAGTCGATCATGATAAGCCATTATGCTGTGGCAATAATGGTTTAGACCCTGCCACTAACTACATGTGATAACCTGGGCCAAGTCACTTCTCTTACCTGGGCCTCTGTTTTGTCTGTAAGATGAAGTGTGAGGATTAGATGCCATCTGTCTCCAAGTACAGGCTTTCATGGTATTAAATGAGACTATTTAAGGACTAACAAAGGTTCAAAATCTAAACCAGGGATTACCAACGGTGAGGCACCATACTCTCCAGGGCTGGAGGTATGGAGGAGGCACAACAAAGAATCTGAAATATTTGCTTTCTCAAGCATGCCTTCCTCTTATCCCTCACCCATTTTGATATACCCAGTGCTGGATATTGGGAAAGAAGTTTGAAACAAACACAACAATTTCAGGCTAAAAACATGCTCCTGGAGCAGGGACTGAGGTAGAGGAAAAGGCTCTGGAAGTAATAAAACCAGATGAAACAGCCTTTCTCAGCTCAGATCAATGTTGCTGTGGTCTCTTGGTGTATCACGTTACTTTGGATCCATCCCAGTTTATCCTTTATACGGTTACCAGGGTGATATGCTGAAACACAAATCCTATTGCAACATCATTTCTGCTTAAAATTCTTCTGAGATTGCTTCTGCCTTCAGGAAAAGCCCAGACTTCTTAACAGGGCATTCAAAGCTACGAGGCCCCATCACGGTTCTCACTGCTCGCCATGCCTGTCCCCTCCCCGCAAATACCTCGTGATTGCTGAACAGCTTCCTGCTTATGAACAGGCTAGGCTGTTCCTCACCTCTGTGCCCTTGAACATGAGCAGTTTCCTCTGCTTGAGACACTCCTCCTCCTTCCTACCCTCCTCTCGCCTTCTTGCCTGGCAAACTCCCCTCCATCTTTCTTTGCTTCTAATATAGCACCTTCCCCATGGGACAATCCCTCACCCTCTCCTCTCTCAAGAGGTTAGTCTCTGCTTCTGTTTTCACACTTCCCCTGGTTTATTGTTTTTATTTATTTGCATCTCTGCGAGCCTGTCAACAACTTGAGAGCCTAGTTCATAGTAGGTAGTCAAAAATGCTCATTGATAAATAAATGCTTCTGAGCTACAGGATGAGCCTAATTGTCTTATTTATCTAAAAAGAAGGAGGCTAAAAATTAACAAACATGTTGGTTCCCTAAGGAAATCTCGTAAAGAAGCATCAGTAAATGTCAAGAATTTGGCTTTGGGGTCACGGACAAGGACCAGAATGTATGTTTTTGTTTTTTGTTTTCTGGCTTTTCAGACTCCTGGGGCCAATGACTTATTGAAGCTGAGCTATTTGACTAAATTAGTAATGACAGCACGTCACCTGGTGAAAATCAAAAGGCTGCAAGTAACCTCCGTGTTGGTAGTGTTAGAAGCGCTCTTTCTTACAAGTAGGATTTATGAAAATCTTAAAGGACTGTGGGAGAGGCACACTCATTGTGTGAGTGATATTCAGGCAACATTTTCAGAAGATCATGGCACTTCTATCCGTCACTCTGACGCAGTTTAACGGCCTCCACCCTCTTCTTGCTACCTTCCTGTCTGATACGTAGATAAAATACAGGATGGAAAAGAATAATATGATGTTTCCATTGCTCTGAAAAGAGGAACATGTCTTTTACCTAAAAATGTCGTCATTTGATTGCACCTTCCTCCTGGCACACAGGGCCGGCTGGTCTCCCTCAGTTGTGCTCTCACAGTACTGTGTACCTTTCCTTCATAGCTGTATATCCAGTTTGCAATGTACACTCATCAGTGCAAGCATTTGCTCATTGCTTTTCTCTTCTGGTGGACGGTATGCTGCATGTGGGCAGGGGCCACATTCCCAGTACCCAGCACTGCCACTCAGTCAAGTCTTGCTGAATAAAGCAATGGGTAAAAGACTCCCTTCCGATAGCATGTGTGTGTATGTATATGTTGAAGTATGTGTACACACATGGAGTGGGAGGTGGGGCGCAGGAGGTGGGGCATGTGTCAGTGAAGTAAGAGGCTGTATCTGTTCCATTCTGGCCCTTCAATGCAGTCAACAAGCTTCTTCACCCCAACCCTGCCAGTTTTCAAAAGCAAGCTGCAAATGCTCACTAATATTCTTGGCAAATATTCCTCAAACTGCCCTTTCTGCATGAAGAATACCCCACGCTTTACTTTCTGTAGTTTATGTTATGAAAACAATGGATTTTGTCAGTGGTTTTCCAGTAAGAATGTATAGAATCATTTGGAATGTGCTTTTAAAAAACTATACAACTACTGGTCTCTTCCCTGTTCCCCTGAAGACATAAAACAAGTTCATGACAAGGGATGCCCTCTGCTTTACTCGTTGAGAATCACTATTCCAGTTAATTGCTAAAGGCAAGCTCCAGACTCCTCGAGGGCAGGGACAGTGCTGCCTTTGCTTACCATTTCACCCTGGGTATGATATTTAGAACAGTGCCTGACACATGGCAGATGCATAGTGAATATCTGCTGGATGAATCGCTGAATCTCCCTCTTAGTGTCTGTGTTTGTACCTGCTTTGAGTGGTTTGGTTTGAATTCTTGGCTCTGTACCTTAACAACCCTCCCTGTCTCCCTAGGACTTGACTCTCATCTTGGTTTGTTTCTTGTCAGTTTACACCTCAGCACTCTTTCCTGTGGTTTAATCCATCTGTCTGTACAATCTTGGCATCTTCCATCATTTTGGGAGAGCGCTCCCTGCCTCAGCTCCCTGATTTCCTGGAACAGCTATCTGCTCCTGCCTTTTGGCTCTTGTCTAAATCTGATCGTCCCCCTTTTCCCCTCGAGGCGAGAGATCTGGAAAATATTCATGCTGCTGGAGCTGTACAGTACACACAAGTGATATTTGCCTACTTAACAACTGCCCTTAGTGGCATTTGCAGTCAGGTCATTAGATGTTGAAAGGACACTGGATATGAAGGCCCAGGACTTGAATGCTAGTCTAAAATCTTCCCCTTGGGCAGTGTATTAGTCGGAGTTCTCCAGAGAAACAGAACCAATAGGATGTGTATATATACAGAAAGAGATTTCTTTTAAGGAATTGGCTCATGCAATTATGGAGGCTGGGAAGTCCAAAATCTGCAAAGTAAGCTGGAAACTAGGGATGAACTGATACAGTTCAAGTCCAAAGGCTGTCTGCTGCAGAATGCCCTCTTGCTTGGGCAAGGTCAGCCTGTTGCTTGATCAGACTTTCAACTGATTGGATAAGGCCCACCCACATTATGGAGGTCAGTCTGCTTTCTCAGAGTTCACAGATTTAAATGTTAATCTCATCCATAGGCACCTCACAGAAACATCCAGAATAATGTTTGGCTATATATCTGGGCACCATAGCTCAGCCAAATTGACACATAACATTAAGCATCACAGGAAGTCTCCAAGTAACCCTGGGTCTCAGTTCTTTCATTGAAAAATAAGAAAGTGGGACTCTGTGTCTTCCAACTAAAATAATGAATTCTGTGTTTAGGAAGTAGACTGACCGGACAGAGTTCAGGATTCAGGGACAGAGGATGTTCAAACACTTCTACCTCTTTTGATGTGTGATATCTAACACTACCTGGTGCCTCGCTGGGAATCACTAATGATTTGAGGATGGGGCCAGAAGGCCTGGCTTTGAAAGGAGCCCACTTTTTGCTAAATGTCAGTGGGTGTCATCTTCCTGTATCAAATGAGAAAAAAATCCCAATTTTAACTTTAGACACATTGAAATAATTACATCGCCATTATTATTCCTTGCCTTTTATTTTGCTCATTAATTTTCACATGACTTAATTGGCCTTTTGGGCTTTGAAATCAATTTGGCATTCAGTACCCTGGCCTCTCTAAGAAATGGTTTTCCTGGAGCAGTTGACTACAGATTGCCCCCTTGGGGCCTGCCACCTTTTGGTCAACCCTGCTGCATTCAACAGAGAGGGCAGTTTTTTTTTTTCCCTCCGATTTTGCATTTTCATAGGAAGTCTAGCATGTGACAAATTGCCAAAGCAGTGTGGCTTCTATTAAAATATGGACCTTGTGACTCTCCAAGAAAAGAAAAATAACCCATGATAAATAAGGGAGTGTTTGTCCAGCATTCAGAAGAGGCTAGAAGGGAAAGTTAAAGTCTAAACACCAATGATCTGTTGAATATTTGCACAGCCCTTTGTAGTCAACCTATGCCACAGGGCAAGCTTGCAGATTCAGATACCTAGAGGGCTAGGCAGGGAGCATAAACTACTGGCTGGGTGGGGTCTTTGGCAAACTAAAAGGAAAAACTAAGCTAAATAAAAACTCAGTTGTTGCTAGGTGGGAGTGGGAGCCCAATGCTGCTGGATTTTTCAGTCAAAGCCTGAAATCTGGGGTTCTATATAAAGTATAATTTTTAAGGGCTGGCAGTTCATTCAAATCGAATGTGGGAATCCTGTGAGAATCAACACATCATGTCTGTGAGCAAGGTCCCAGCCTGCCGGTGGCCGGTTTGTGGCCTCCCTCTGTTTTAACACTTTACAAAATTGAGATAATATGCTAGTCTGTGGTAAAGAAACATTCCAAAGATGTTTGTTCCTTTTCAGCATTTAAGCAGGATGCTAAACCTGGGACTCTGCTGTCCACCTCTGTGTTGGCAGGGAGGGAAGACAGGATTTATCCTGAAGTTGATGAAGCTGAAGCTTCAGGATTCGTCCATCGCCAGCCCCCTTCCAAGGCCCTGGGAGAGCCTTGGCAATGAGATTATATGATTACATGTTCTTGCAGAATTTGCAAAAGTAAGATATTCTAGCTGCAATGCTTTAGGACCATGGTCTGTATCCACTCTGAGTTTTCTCCTTTTCACATTTCCTCCGATATCCAGTGGTGGTATAGCAACTGGGGGCAAAGTTTGGAAATCCAGCTAGCAAGATTCAACTCTCAAGTCTTCTCAGTCTTGGCACTCTTGACATTTTGGGCTGGATAATTCTTTGCTGGGGGGATTGTCCTGAACATTGAAGGATGTTTGCAGCATTCCTGTTCTTTATCCACTGGGTGTCAGTAGCAACCCCCAAACTGCTCCCCCCGCCCCCCCACGGTTGTGACAAAGTCCCCTGGGGAGGGAGAGTTGAACCCCATTCACTGAGAACCACTGAACTAGTGGGAAGTTGATTTGTGGATACATCTAGCTTGCGTTGGAATATAATCTTGTGGCCCAGGGTCATATTTGTGTCAAGGTTTACAATATTGCTGACAGTGTCAGTATGGGCATGTCTTCCACAAATACACAGACTGCTCTGAGTGCCAAGTCACCCGGCCTCATGACACATAGGTGCAGGACCAGGATGACAGATCCCAGCATGGAAGCACATGGGATGGGGTAGAAAGAAAAGTTGGAAATGATGGAGTTAGAGGCCAGTCTATAGAGATTTCTTCCAAATCTTACAACTCATGTATGAAAATAACTTGATGGAGATTTCCCAATTATGACAGCAAATCCCCAAAATATATGTGGTTTATTATGAATTTGAAAGAAAATTATCTAACATATCAATAATAAAAATAAATTCTAGAGGAAAGACTACTCATCTTTCTTTTTCACACTATTGAAAATAGTACAAAGTTATCTTTTATAGAGGGGATCAAAGAGTCTACAGCTAAAAATATAGAAAAGAAGTGTTACAGAGCAGGGTCAGGTAGTTAATAACAATATTATTTTTCTGAGTTTTACGTTCGTAGTATTTGTCAGCTTTTTAAATTTTTTATTTTGTTGTGATTTATCGTCTAATTCAAAATAAATATTCATTTTGTACTTAGTTTTGTATTCATAGTTTTATATTTTTGTTGGTAAAGAAGACACATCTCCACTTATATAAACTTCAGGCCCCTTGAAACCTGGATGTGCACCTGGATTTTAGATATCAAAGTGAGTTGGGAGATAGAAATCCCTGGAGTATATATGGAAGTAATTTCCAGAGAGAGCTCTTAGTGCGCCATGAGTCGTTCCCCATCCCCTGCCAACCCCACTCCCCAGCCAGTCACCAAGGTGAGGGAAAAGGATGTTCTGCTTTTTTACATCAAATGAAAAGGGGACCACTCAGAAAATTTGATGTTTAGCTCCTGCAGCTGGTGTGACAACAGGACCTAAAGTATCTGACTTTAGGCTGGAACCTAAAAGGGAGAGTCAGGTACCTAGCTGTTCAGGCAGCTACAGCCAAGGAGAGGCGACTGCATTCAGCCATCTATACTCACAGAGTTTATTAGGAGTAAAAATGCCCCAGAGTTTCCCATGAGCCAGAGAGGGACTACATGCAACTCTCTCAAATCCTGCCCAGGAGGACCATGCAGAGGCCCAGTGGAGCTCCATGGAGAGAGTCCATGTGGAGTGATCTGCTGAACAACAAGGGGCTGAGAAGCTACCTCTGGCCAAGGAAAATGTGTCAACACATCACAGAAAGTCCAGCTAAATGTTCCCAGGGGAGAAATCTGAAGACCCTAAAGAGATATCAGCAAGGCACAGTGACAACCTTTGAACACCAGCCACACATCTGAACACAGCCCATATGTGTGAGGCAAAGTTAAAATAGGCAAATATCACTTGTGTGTACTGTATAGCTCCAGCAGCATGAATATTTTCCAGATCTCTCGCCTCGAGGGGAAAAGGGGGACGATCAGATTTAGACAAGAGCCAAAAGGCAGGAGCAGATAGCTGTTCCAGGAAATCAGGGAGCTGAGGCAGGGAGCGCTCTCCCAAAATGATGGAAGACGCCAAGATTGTACAGACAGATGGATTAAACCACAGGAAAGAGTGCTGAGGTGTAAACTGACAAGAAACAAACCAAGATGAGAGTCAAGTCCTAGGGAGACAGGGAGGGTTGTTAAGGTACAGAGCCAAGAATTCCTCTGTACTCAAGGTCAGCTAGACAGTTGGGAAAGAGTTAAGGAAGAAAGAAAGAGGAGGACACACTACTTTCCATACTGAAGGCGGCTAGCAGCATAGCAAGCCTGACTGCTTATCCTTAGAAAGGCCTGCTTGTAAGACTGGTCCTTGGCTGGTGTCTGGGAACTTGGATTTCAGGAGGGTTCCCATGTTTCCAACTCACTGGAGTAGCTCTCTGGGTCTAATCTGTTTATGCAAACAGTATGCTTTATGCTGAACTCCTGCTTTCCTTCTGGGAGTCCTGGATTTTGCTACACGTTAGGCAAGTGTACCCACGAAGTAAGCCCCCAGTAGAGATCCTGAATGTGGTGTCACTAATAAACTTCCTTGATTGGAAACCTTTCACACGTGTCATCACAACTCATCGTTGGGGGAATTAATTTCATGCTGTGTGACTCTACTAGGAGAGGACTATGGAAGCTTGCATCTAGTTTCCCCCAGATTTTGCTCCGTGTGCCTTTTTCCTTTGCTGATTTTGCTTTGTATTCTTTTGGCATTGGTACGACTATATGCAAATCCTATGATTGCTCCTAGGAAATCACTGAACCAGAGGGGCTCTCAGGGATAACTTGACACAAGGTCCTGGGTGTGAAAATAGAGGGGAATTTTACTTTCGAATGAAGCTCAAAGCTCTGATTATTAGACAGACTAGACACTGAGTGATTGAACTGACACTGTATTTTTGGCTTTAAGTGAATAGAAGTGTCATGAGATCAATCAGGTTTTCATGCAGAGATAGAACAGCCAACCCTATGTAATAAGACTAATGAAGTAGTAGAAAGCAAAAATAAAATTACATTCTGATTACATCCTATGAGGTAGGTTTGTTCCACATGTCAATGCCACGTGTATTGTTCCACTGAATTCTCCTAGTAACCAATGGAGGCAGGAAGGGCTTTACAAACAAAGAACGCAGTGTAGACAAGAGTTGAAAAGACATTCCGAAGCTCACATGGCAATGAGTGTATGAACCAGATATTGCAGTTTGGCACTCTGCTTCGAAGATTTGAACTTTTTCCACTTTGCCACATTGACTTTGGTGCTTAATGTAGAGTGATGGGATCAACCAGAAGTCTATAAGTTCTCACCTCTGAAAATACAAATGACTTTACTGGTCTGTGGACTCTCTCTGTTCATATCCATTAAACAAGTCCTTTGAGATATATTTATATCCTATCTGGGGGCTTAGTTTGAACTGGCTCATCTGCCCTATTTGAACTAATGACCTTGGAGTAAACCAGCCCCTAAGAGAATAGAGCCTGCACCCTTGATCTTGTAGACTCAGAAAAGCTCTGGGTGGTAGCCTGTGTGTGTTTGTGTTTATACATGCACAGAGCGGGGTATAATTCTGTCCCGCCTGAATGACATACTGAATGTGTCACACCTGCTGTAATGCTCATCGATAGACGCAAAATCTAGTCTTTCCTTAAATGCTGTCAGTTTTGGCCTCAGCTGGATGAATTAAACAAGAGCAAAAGCCAAACCAAACTTGCTCAAACTTCTGCCTGTCCAACAACTGAGCACTCATTTCACCAGACACTGTGCTAGATATGAGAGATGCAGAAATGAGCACAACAGAGCTGCTGGCCTGAGGAAGTTCAGGGTGTAGTGGGGAAGGTAGACAAGAGAATCAAATAAAATTTCAGTGGGATGTACTATAGTAGAGTCAGGTGGACAGGCAGACTGTTTAGATAGACTGCTTGCTTTGGGTTACATCCTGTCTCATCTATTTTCTAGCTTTGTGATGTTGGGCAAGTTGCTTAACCTTTCTGTGCCTCAGGTTTATCACTCTATGTGAGGCTGTTCAAGTGTATGTCAGCCAGTGAAATGTGAGGCTTTGGGTCATAATTGTGATGGGATCAATTCTTTGCTTTTAGGAAGTTCCCCTTCTATTGGGGAGATGCACAAGCAAATAGGCAGCCATTATAACCAAGAAAAAGTGCTTCCATGGGGGAAATTCAGGGCAGTATGGGAGCATATCACTACTCAAATGGAAAGGCTGCTCTTTGTTCACTAATTGTTCTATCCAGTTATAGGCCTCATATAGAAAGAGAGATGAGGCACCCTAAATCACATTCAGAGGAGAGTCAGCAGGATGGTTAAGGGGTGCAGAACCGGGTGACATGAAGAGCAAGGGAATGCATTAAGGAGATTTGTTGAAACTGAGGAAGATAAGATTCTGGACATGAGGGCAGATTTTCGTTATCCGAAGGTCTGTCATTTGAAGTTTTCTTGGTTTGGGTCCTACTTCCACTCCTCACATACAGTGGTTTCTGGGAGACTGATCTTACCACGGCCCTCCCTCCATGCTTTGTGCCCATCCCACCCTGTTGCCTCTCTGGCCTTCCTAGTGTCCTCTCCTCACTTACACTGCCCTGGCCACATGGGCATCCTGTTTTTCCTTAAATACTCCAGGAACATTTCCTCCTTAGGATCTTGGTGTTTGCTGAAATTGCCCTGTTCCCAGTTACCTGCTGACTGACTTACCTCTTTTGGAACTTACTCAACATCATAGGTCTGTCTATTGCCCTCTTCTGTTTTTTCTCCATAGAACACATCTCTTCCAACCCAGACCAGATATTTCGCATAACTCTATTGTCTGTCTTCCCCAACTAGGATGTAGTTCCATGAGGGCAAAGACCGTTGTGTAATTTATTTAATGCTGGGTCCCAGAGCCAATGACAGTACCTGACAGTGGGATGCCCTCAGTTCATGTTTGTTAGACGAAAGCACATGAGAATGATGCTGTAACAGCCAGTGCTTTTGAAAGGTTGAACTGGAAGCCTTGGGATAAAGTGAGAGCACTATCATTGGAGGGGTTTAGGCTTAGGCTGGACAAACCTTGGCAGTGATATTGTAGACGGTATTGAGAATTGGGTGGTAATTAAATGCTTTGTTCTTTTGAAACACTAACTGTGTCTAGTTTCTAATTAGATGAAGGATAACTAGCATCATATTTTAAAAGAGCAATGCTCTTCATCTCCGGATCTCAGGTTGTGCTGCTAACAGAAAGGCACCTAATTGCTTTTTCGGTTGAATTTAAAAATAATTAGCAATGATTAAATATTTATAATCTATTTTAATGCATGTTCATTATTAAATTACAGTTAATGACTAAATAATTTTACTAATCAAATACTTTTTTAATAATTAAAAAATTAAACTGTGCTGGCTTATTTCAGATAAATCACACCATCTTAAAGCCAATCTTTAGGGTCATGTGATCCTAACACAGACATTATTCACCCCTGGTGGCATTTTACCTTAATTGCATGACCCAGTCTTAAATAGGCATCTTGAAAACCAGAGATATAAATTACACTGGCAAAATAATAATAAATATGTCAATCTGCATTGTGCATTCTGAATAGCCATTCTTTTACATATTTTATTTTCTTAATGGACAGGCCATACTCATTTTTAAAAGTACATTACATTGTCAGGAAGATAGGTCATTTAATCATATTTTTTTTCTTAGTTTCAGATTACTTAAATTTTCTTCTTTTCCTATACTTGCTATGGCCCCAAATACCTGGCCCCTTATTTCATACCCTTATAGCATGGGTATGAAATTAGGGAGCTCCTCCCAATTAAAAATCTTCAGCATTTCCCTACTACCAAATGACAGTAAAGTCTACTGTTAGTTTCCTAGGGCTTGGCTCACATACTATATTTACTGTAGCTCCCTCATGCCCATCTCTCACCTGTGAATCTGCATAAGACCTCTTGTGTACAAAGACAAGAATCTAAGAATCTATAGAATTTTAATTCTTTGGATTTTGGAATTTTCAAGAGTTTTACATTATCTGTAATTTATCATTGTTGATGGTGTGTGTATGTGCGTGTGCAAGTGTTTTAATCCCATTCTAATTAGTTTAATGTTTGAAACGCCTTAATGGACAATATAAGCTCTAAATTAGTTGGCCTTTGAAAGCTAATCAGAAGCCCACAGATTAGCAGTTCTTTTAGAAGGATTTCAACTTTCTTTTATCAATTATCAACACCAGAAAGTTTGTTAATTAGTACAATGGATGTTAGACATGATTTTTAAATTGGTGCAATGACTGGGTCCAAGATACATAGATTGTCCAGATGGCTTACAAGGCCTTTTGCCCTTGCATGCTATAAAATCTATTGATAAAATTTCTTCACTTCAGGATAAAGCCTTGGCCTTGGGATTCCATCAGGGTCTGTGTGTAGCTCCTGATGCAGGATTCCATCACCTCGTCTCTACTGGAGTGTTAGCTGAATCCTGCCACTAGACTATTGTGTACCTGCCTCAGGAAAGCCTTTCATCAAATGCATGTGTCAGAGTATAGAAAAGATGAGAGAGCAGAGATATTATCAAGCTTGCGCAATTTGTTAAATGACTGTTTGGTTACTGCTTTACTAGTAAACATTTGAATACCTGACCAAATTTGCTCAGAGACTAGCTTTTGTGAGAACATGCCAGTTGGTAGAAAAACTGTCAAGGAGGATACCCATCACTCCAAACGCCAACCATGGAAGCCACTCATATCTAATTGTTAATTGTCAACAACCATATTGGCTGATGCCACTGACGGTATGCCCTTCTTGGTCACTGAGAATTTCAAGAAGTTAAAAATCCCCAAATAGTAAGTATATGTTAACAATTACAAACATTTTCTAAGAAATAAGTAAAACAACAGATTATATGATGTATACTATATCGAGTGAGCTATGAATTTTCTAAAGTCAACTACAGTAATAGCTTATATCCGAGTAGAAACTATCATACAAATGAATTATGTCCCCCAAAATGGAGGAGAGGTTTTTCTGTTGATAGACCTACTCTTACAGAAAGCCCAAGAAGTTAGGATTGCGCAGGTGTTCAGAAAAGTTGCAAGGTGGGAAAGGAGATGGACGTTCTTGAAATAACTGAATACATTATGGAGAGAGGAAAAAATAAAATTAGCTAAGGGGAATGTGTATAGTTTGGAAATTTTAAAAAATGACCTAGGATGGTATTAACTTAGCTATGACTAGAGGTGAAAAGTGGAGAGGAACAAGGGAACAGTATGGCTTGGGTGATTTATCTTAAAGGGGAAAGAAGAAAGGAGGTTGTGGAAGGAGAAAATATTTCTAGGGAATAGATTTAATCTTATCATTTAGATTTAAGGAGTAGAATAGACTCATCACTAGGGCATAATTAGCTGAAAACAACTGTTTGCTTTATAGCAGTGACATTTGAGTCTGAGCCATGGCACGGCAGTGCATGCAGTGGTCATATCTCCTTGAATCTCCCTTTCCATTGCTTGGGTTTGTAACTCAGAGACTTTTAGTATATCTGTAGCATAATGTATTCTCTGCTTTCAAAACATCAAGTTTAAATCTGGGGTCTTAACTTTTAGCCTTACTACTCATTTAAAATAGGCTTTTCTTGTGACATAATTGACAGTTGAATACAGTCAAATTTCATTCATGTTCCTGAGATAGCCACTAAGCAATGCAAAACAAAACAACAAAACTCTGTTGTTGCATAACTAATTTATGAACTGACGTTAGTCCTTGTTTCCAAAAATAATATCTTAAGAAGGAAAGAAGAAGGAAGTGACAGTGATTAGAGTAATTAAGTACCTATTATGTAGCAGACACTGTCCAAGGGATGGTGTAAATGCTGATTCCTTCATTTAAAATTCTCTAAAGAGGATATTATTTTTTCTCCAGTTTGAAAACAATGAAAACAAAAATCAGATACATCACATGAAACATGGAAAGCAACACATATGGGTGAATGGAAGTTCTTGGGTCCAAAACTCAGGGTCTGTGCCATGTTCTTCACTGCATTAAGTTCTTAACTTTATCACCAGACAGGCCTCACATCTAAAGGAAGAAAAGATCTATCAAACTTAACCTCAGAAGACCCAAAAATCAGTCACTTTTAGCTTTGGCAAGTTGAACAGTGGGCGGGGTGGCAGTTGTTGATTGTTGTCTTTGTCATTGTTACCAAATACCACGGCCAGACTGAAGCTCCATTTTAAATGACCCAAGTGTCCAATTGAAACAGAGGATGACCTTGTCATAAGCGAGGCTGGGAGTAGGTTCTGTGCCTGCCGACCAACAGTTCCAGTGGTTGATGTTGGAGGGTCTATAAAACCCACGGAATATAATGCCAACCCCAGTGCTCACATGCTAATGTAACTAATTAACACGCCAACAGTTCTGGGCTTTTTTTTTCCCTGAAATAAAGTGCTAAAATTCAAAACAAATGGCCAAATGCATTTTGTATTTGAGTCTGTCTAGTTTTTACTTGAGCATAAATGAAATCTTTCCACACATGCTGATGGAAACCAGTTTTGATTTTCTGTTTATCTCTGGGTTTGCTTCCTGGAAAAGAAAAAAAAGACAGGTTCATTCTTTGTCATCAAGGGTAGTGATTACAGGAAATCAAATCCAAAAGTTAATAATAGCGATTCATTGCTACAAGTATGTATTGAATGGTGCTCATTCTTTCAACAAAGATGTATTAAGCACCTATTTTATGCAAATCCTTCTGAGGATACAAATATTAATACAACATAGACTGTGTCTTCAAGAATTCCAGACTTTAGAAAAGGAGATGAAGAAATTCACTCAAATAGCTCTAATAGTGGGTGGAAATGAAATCTGCATCATAAAAGAAGTACAAATAAAATGCTAGTGTCTGTGGTGTACTTGGAGTTTAAAAAGCAGTGCATGGGCTTTGGGGTCTAAAATATCTGGGTTAGACTCCTGCCTTGGCCATTTATTATGACATTGGCTACATAATCATGCTGAATCTCAATTTCCTATTTGTAAAATGGTCCAACAACACTTATCTCATCATCTAAGGGTTAAAGGACATAATGTATGTAAATTGCTTACATGGAACTAGGCGGAGATTGATTTTATAAGAGGTAAAGAGGTTATTTCAAGCTAAGACCATTAGGAAAAGTTTTATGAAAGAAGTGACGCTTTATCTGAGTCTTAGAAGCTGGGTGGAAGGAATGACATCATCAAAAAAGCTGAGGTGACAGGGCACTTGGCACATTCAGGGAACAAAATGTTGCTCAATTTTGCAGGAGTAATATAGTACCTTGGTGGTGAATTGGGAACAGTGAAAGCTAATGATGAAGAAGTGGCTGGATTCTGAATGGGAATTGATTTAGATGTTGGACTAAAAGGCTTTAGACCAGGGAGTCAGGAAATTACAGCCCACAGGTCAAATCCAGCCTTTTACCTGTTTTAGTATGGCTCATGACCTAAGAATGGTTTTTACCTTTTTCAGTGGTTGGGGAAAAATTCAAAGAAGACTATTATGAGCATTATATCAACTTCAGTTTTCAGCATTCATAAATAAAGTTTTATTTGAACATAGTTAAGCCCATTTGTTCACATATTGTCTGTGGCTGCTTCTGCACTGCAATGGCAGAGGGCACGTTTGAATAGTTGTAGCGGAGATCATCTGGCCCCAAAAGTTAAGAATATTTATTATCTGACTATGGAGAACATTTGCCAGCCTCTGGTGGAGCAATGGGAATACAATGAAGGTTTTTGAGTAGGAAGATAATGAACAAAGAGATGTTTACAAAATTAATTTTGCAGTAGAATTTGAGTTGGGAAAGGCGAGTCCATGACACTTCAGATGAAGGTGATAAGAGCTGGCCAAGAATGGGGCAGGGGGGATAAAAAGGAAGGGAAATACTAAGGAAACAAGGCAGCTATAAGCCTGATCACTCCCTATTTCTGAGTGTCTCATTTTGGCATTTCAGTTCAATTAAAAAAAACTATATTAAGATCTTTCACTCACCCAAAACTGACTGAGCATCTACTAGAAGGATGAAAGTGGGACGGAATTCTGTTTACCCAGGAGTGGAGAGGACCCGAATGGGTTTACTGGTCCAGCTTGGATGACCAGGTATATTATGGTAATGACCCTAAGCAGGGGGAGAGATTGGGAGATGGTCCAAAAGTTGAATTACCTGGCTTATTTCCCTCTGCATAGCAAACTGGAATTAGTCCTCTAAACAGACTTGCTGTCCTAGGCTGCCACTGTCTATCTTTTCTCCTCACAGGACAAAAAACCCTTTGTGAAAAACGGGTATTTATTTCAATGGAACTGCTATAACCCTAGATGAAGAGGGAATATTTTGGGATCTAGGTCTTGGCTAAAAAGAGGCCAGCACCTAGCCAGCTCATCTCTGTCCCAGTGTTAAATATTTCAGAGACACCAGACACTGGACAGCATTATTTACAGACCATTATCAGTAGCAGCCAGAAGAAATTAGAGAAGGCTTGTCAGGCTGAGGTGTTTTGTTTACGACCAGTCATTAAAAAAAATTATAATTGCTTAAAGGCTTTCTATACCTTTTGCAGTTTTTAAATACAACAGTGTTGCTTTACCATGAACAAATATCAGTAATAATAAGATGGGCTAAATGGCACATGAATACTTACTATTGTGCAGATACTGTTATTATATATTTATAACACAGTTGACTCATTCAAAGCAAATGGCTTCTCTTGGCATGGCATTCATATGCTTTGGCTATTCCATGACTTTCTGGATTTCAAATGTTGTTTTCATTTGTCTTGATAAGTTTACTATTCTTTCGACCAAGTGACCTGACTTTTCTGTTGGGTAGATATGGTTATAATGCATCTCTGGGGTTATAGTTGTCAGAACTGATTTGTTGGGTTGTAATAAGAAGAATTGCCTGATAATGTGGTTTTCTAAGTTGCAGAAATGGGTCCGAGGTTCTACAAGTTTTTTAACTGATGCAATGCTGGCCCCGGCACTTGTCAAGCATTGGGCTTTGAGCAAGTGGAGTGGACCTACTGGCTGCCTATTTCGTCTATTCTCTCTTCTTCCCTCTTATAAGCACCCTATTTTTGTTCACATATACACCTCTCATATTCATGATTCAGAAGAAAGTGGCCCCATCCCCAGCTCTAGAAATGGTCCTTGTTTTAGCATCCCAGCACGTGACATCCTTTAGCAACAGTTATTGATTCAGGAGTTATCATATGACCTAAGTTGACCCTGGCAGCTTGAGGCAAAGAACAGATAGACTACATGAGGGAGGAGAAAGGTTCTCTCATGCTGGACAGAAACAAGGAAGCATGTAGCTCAGATTCTCACTGTGACGCATCTTGTGTGAACATCAGGTGGTACAGATACAGGGTGGAGCTGACACTGAAGACAGAGAAAACAGGTCCTTGTGTGACACCTGGAAGACTACCGGCCACTGCACTCTCAGTTGTAGGCTGTGATGAATTTCCTTATTGATCAGGTTTGAATAGGGATCTCTGGTACTTGCAGCCAAAGCATTTTGGTGGGTGGTTAAATGTCCTGAAAACTAAGCTCACTTGTCTCTAAGCATCCACCTCATAGGTCTTTCATAAGGACTGGTTGAGGATAAGTGCTCAATTAATTTAGCAAGTACGCTTTTATGTCCCCTTAGTAGATACTGTTGTTCTGGGCCCAAATAATAGATACTTCATATTTGTTGATTCACAGTTTATGTGAAACCTGCTCTGTTTGCCAACTGCTTACTTGGCTTTGTTTTGCTTTTCTTTTTGTTTCTACATTTGCTTCAATAAATGATGGTGTTAAGATTGGCTTTTAGAAATGAACGTTCCTCTTACTTCCCAAGCCTCTCTCTTTTGCCCTTTTTCTAATCTTTAAAATGAGATAGAAACCTAGAAAAGAAAGGTTGATTTGTCCAGGGTCTAGTGGAAGAGCTAGTCATATGGGAAGATAGTTTTTACATTTTGTTTCTTATCAGTGAGACTATTTTTATTTAGCATCACTATTGGCAGCGGAGTTAAAGCTAGAATCCAGCTCATACCCCCTCCCCCTGTTTTTGGTCTACTTTTGTTTTATAGTTTGTTTCCTCACCTTATGGATTCTTAAAATAATTCAGTGCTGTAAGGGATAGCTCTAACAATAAGCTATTGTTAGTTTTATTAATTTGAAGAATGTACAGTTTGTTGGCTTGCATATGTTAATCTGCTGTTATAATTCTCTCCTTGTACATGTTGTCTTTTCTGTATTAGCATTTGTTTACTGATCCACACCTGGGGCTGACTGTGGGCGTGTAATTGAGATGGGGTTATTCGATTTTGCTGGTGTAGAGGCCACAGGAACCCAGCTGGCAGTTTTGGGTAATGTGTTTAATTGCCTTATTAAATGATATATATCTTTTAGACCTTTCAGTAAGTAAGTGCCTTTTGTTACATGCTTACAACAATTGCTCTAGGCCAGTAGATTTCGAATGCCATTACTCTAGGGAACTTTAGAGGAGTCATAGACTAAAATGAAGAGGAAATCAAAGTTGTGGGATGCAGGCTTCTCTCTGATAGTGGTATGAGGGGATTGGAACCAAAATAAGATCTCTTTACCATTCTAGGTATACAATCATTTTAAAAAGGCATCTGGGAGTCTGGTTAAAGGTGAGAAGGAGAGGTGTAGGAGGATAACAAGGGTTCAGAGAAACCTGGCTGCAGAGTTCTGTCTACAGGGGCTAGTAACTAACCTGTACTTGGTATTAATTGTGGGGCAGACATTGCACTAAGGCTTTTTAAAACATTATTTCATTTGGTCCTTGTAACTGTCCTACAGGTAGGCATTATCATTTCTCTTTAAGTTTCAAGGAGGTAAGCCAATGTGTTCAAGGCTATATAGCTTATAAATAAAGGAACAAAGGATAGGTCTGCCTGGCTTCAAAGCTTGCATTGTTTCTTTTACAAGATCCTACTGTGTTCTAAGTGTGAGGAGTGGAGTTTGTTGGCTTCTACTTTCTGGAGTGAGAAATTATTGGGAGAAGGGCCTGGGAAATCACAGAATGGAATATAGATATAAGGCACAATAGGGGTCAACTTAAGTTGAGAAATAACTTACTTATCTAGAGATTAATTGCATGCTCTTTCTCCTTTACTATGAGCCACAGAGGCTGGTTGATGTCAACTGGCCAAGTCACTCTGCCCGCTTGGTTGTTAAGCATCACTTCCATGTTGAAGGCTCTCATGGGCATTAACTTGCAATTAAAAAATGGTCCCGTTTCTTGTCCCTGGAATTGGCCCCATCTTCATGCCTCTTTTCCAGATCAGTGGGCTCTGATTCTTAATCTTTCTCTTTCAGACCCCTGACCAGCCAGCCATGTCATTTTCCTGCCCAAGTGTCCATATATTTCCTTATCTCAGGCCACGTCTCTTTCAATACAAAGTGGATAATTGGGTACATGTACCAAAACTCTGCTCACATAGAAAATTAAGCTCCCCACTGCTCCGGGGGCGGGGGCACTGTCAGTGTGTCTTCAGTTCAGAAGTAGACCATTTTCCGCTTCAAACCACATACCAAGCCAACCCATCACTGAATGAAGCCTAGCTATTTTCTTTCTCAGCCGGCTAGTCATGTAGTGTGACCAGATGAAGAGGCACCAGTGCAGTAGTGGTGGGTGACATGAAGAAATGGACCACCTCCTTAGAGAGACTACTTAAACCTCATGAACATTTAATCTTTGCATGTCTTTCTCAAACTGTGAGCTCTTTGAGGGCAGAGAGTGTGACTCTGAAAACCCAGCCCCTTGAAGAGCTCCTGGCACAAAATAGGTCTTCCATAAATGCTTATTGAAATGAAGTTAATGATTTGTAGGTGACAGAGACAGGATAAAGGGCCAGGTGTACACACTTAGTTCACGGTGTCTTCCACCACGTCTTCCAGAATAATGAAAATGAATAATGAAAGGGCTGGGGGGCAAAAAGAGCGATGGATGTAGTAGTAGCAGGGGCGTTTCTGTGTGAGGCCTTGGTGATCATCCTAATTGATCAAATGACCTAGTTTTCACTCTGAGGTTCCTATTTCTCTCAATAATAGCTCAAATAAACCCCCCGAAACAACCACAACTTCTGTTTTTTTTAGGTCTCTTTGGAACCCAATCTCTGAGAGGCTTCAAGGCCAAAAAGAGCCCAAGCCATATCTTCCTCCTTTCCATTTTCTTTTTATTTCTTCTGTCTTTTTAAATTTCTTCCCTTGTGGAGTATTGCTGAGAACACAAAGACTGAACAAGTTGCTACATAATTTAATTAAATGCTCTTAATTTCTATAATAGAGATTGAATGTTTGATAGTATATAGTGAGAGGTGGTAGGATTAGGGGAGTCCTCCCCAAGGAGACCTGAAGGTTAAGAAGACTTTATTAGGAGAAGTGCAGCCATACCTACCCTGCGGTAGGGAAGGAGTGTGACATTTTTGATAAAGTGCACAAAATAGCTGAAGTCTAGAGACAGAGGAGGAGATGCACCCAGCGAGGATGGAGAGGTGGGTTGAGGTCAGACCATGGAGAGCTGTTGGAAGCTGTATGAATTTTTATCTTTATTCTTAAGAGTGTTGAAAAGACATGAAAGTGTTTTAAGGAAGAAGTTACATTTTTTAAATATCAGATTTAAGGTTTTTTTTATCATTATACCTAGTGTGGAGAATAGACTGGAGGGAGACTAGAGAGACTGGGAGGGGTCAAACTAGGAGGCTATTGGCAAAGGAGCAAGGTGGCTCAGACTAAGTCGGTGGCATGGGGAGAAGTTGAGCGATTCGAGAGAAATAGATTCAACCTGATAATTAATTGGAGCTAAGCCACAGGGAGAAGGAGATATCAGTTTTAAGTTCCAGTTTTCTGGCTTGAGTAACTGGTTGGATGATGGCGCCAGTTACTGAGCTCAGAATATAAGAAAAAGGAGCAGATAGAAGGAATAAAACATGAGATTGTGTATCTTGCTCTATGAGAGAGATTTTTCTTAATGAGAATTTTTATGTATTCATTTTTATTTTCTCATTGGCTCTTATTGTAAAATAATAATTCTGGAGCCTAAGAATGAAGAAGATCTTCATATTGTTTCGTGGAAAGCTGTAACATTTTGTTGTAACGTTAAGTAGAAAGCATTATCCATGAAATCACAGAAGTTTCTGACAAAATTGTTTGCATACCTAGGGGTTCCATCCTTGTGCTTCTGCTCTGCATGTCTTCCTGAGCAAATGTATCTGCCCCCATGTTTTCCACTATCACTTATATTTCAATAACTCCCAAATACTTATCTACAGTTTGTACCTCTCTTTTCAGATCCTGAATCATGTATTAATGGCCTACTAGACATCCTTACCTGGATGTTACTCCAAGTATCTTAACCTCAAATATGTCTATTCATGAACAAATTATCCCTCCTCATCTACTTATCTACATTTCCTAGTCTGTGAAAATCTTTGCCATCTGCCCAGTCACCCACATCGATCTTGGAGAACTCTACTCTCCCCCTCCATTTTGCCACCTACATCCAATCAGTTACTAAATCCTGTGGATTTAGCCTCCTAAACATCTTTCTTCTCAGCTCTTCCTTTGCTTTCTCACTGTGATCATTTTGACTGATTTCTTGTCATTTGTTACCTTAGTGACTGCAAGAGTTCTCACTGGTGATTCCCTGGGTTTCTGTCTCCCGTCCATTCTTTGTACCACCACAATGATCTTTCTAAGATGCACACTGGTTGAATGTTACTCCCTAGCTCCCCGTGGCCTACTGGATAAAACTCAGAGCCCTTATTGAGGTACACACACCCTCCTGTGGTTCATTTTGTTTCATTCTGGTCCAGGTTTCTATCCAAGTGTGAGTCCTATCCAACTTCTATCCAAGTGAGGACTGTGGAAGCTGTCCTGATTAAGCTGTACTCATCATGTCTTTGCAACTTCACACATTTCTTCTGCTTCAAATGCCACTTCCCTTTTCACCTCTGGATTAGTTTCCTAGAGCTGCTGCAATAAGTTGCCACAAACCGGATGGCTTCAAGCAACAGAAATTTATTCTCTCAAGGTTGTAGTCAGTAGAAGCCCAAAGTTAAATGCTGGCAGGGTGATATTTCTTTTGAAAGCTCTAGGGGAGAGTGCTTTCTTCTTCTTCCAGCTTTTGGTGGCTACAGGAGTTCCTTGGCTTATGGCTGCCTAACACCAATCTCTTTCTCCATCTTTACATGGCCTTTTTCTTTGTGTCTGTGTCTTTTCTTCTGTCTCTTATATAATGTCATTGGATTTAGGGCTCACCCAGTTAATCTAGGATAATTTTGTCTCAAGACCTTTAACTCAGTTATACATGCAAAGTGTATTTTTCCAAAATAGGTCATATTCACAGGTTCCAAGCTTTAAGGTATAGACATATCTTCTTGGGGGTCATCATTAAACAGTACAATTTCCCTAGAGAATTCCTAACTATCTTTCAACTCCCACTCAAGAGTCTTCCTGCAGTGAAACCTCTGGACCTCATCAGACCACAAATACACACGAAACTCTCCCACCTTTGGTGCCAATGCTGTTTTTGTAGAGTTGTATGTTACAGCACTTGCCACAGTTGACTGCAGTTTTTGTTTATGTCAGTCTCCCTTATAGGCTTTGAATTCCATGAAAGCAGAAACTCATCTTCTTTTTCTCTATGGTCACAGAAACAACCATAGCATATGCTCAATTAGTAATGAATTAGATGATAAGAGAGGGGATGGTGGGGCATTGGGGTCTCGAAGCTATGTACTCAGGCAAGAGGAAACAGTGAGTTAAATCTCTTGTGTAGAAACCTCAGTGAGGTTGAGTCAGATTTATAATGTCTTCTGAGAAGACTCAGTTCCTGAATTTGCTTTCAATGGCTGAGACCTTCCCACTCAGTCTACTTCTCAGAAGAGGCCCATATACCCTCAGATCCCTCTCTCAGTTGCCAAAATCCCACTCCACATACCTGTTTAGGGTCCACATGCAAATAACTGTGAAATACAAAGATCTTGGTAGTCAGACAACCAGAGGTTTGAAATGAAGTCTCCCTGGAATCCTCAATGATGAACTAAAAAGCATTAGTTCACCTTTACTCACTGTATGGCCTGGAGGAAGTCATTCATTATCATCTAAGTTTCCCTATTTAAAAAATGGAGGGGAGAAACTGATAACATTTCCTTTTTAACTTAACTCTTAGTATCCTAAGAGCTTTATTAAACAGTCTGGACTACCTATTATGGCATCCCCTATCATGCAGCCAGGAAGTGGCAAAGTCAGGCCTTGAGTCCAAGCGTATGTAATTCTAGACACTAAACTCTATGGATTATTTTCACTGATGCTCTAGCAAACATAACAGCGAAGACATCTAGTGGACAAGATAGCTGAAATGCATCGCAAGCAGAGCAAGTAGAGAGAAGACCACCAGCAGGGTCATAGATTTGTATAATACAGAGTATGTTGAAGGAACAATGAGTAAAGAAAGATAGGAAGTCATCCGGAAGTGTTCTGTCCAACCCCTGAGCTTGGCATTTCACGTTTGTGTCTGATAGATTTGCCTGGATTCTATTTTAGAGTATCCTGGGAACACTGGGACTTCTTGCTTTGAAGGGCATTACAATGATTTCTGCTTATATGATTTGTTACTCACTGTTCAAGTATGGCCTAGGCATGTGAGTCTGTGGAATTATAACAGCACATCTGATTACGGTACAGTAAGTTCCCAGTCAGGCACATGGTGTGCAATAGCCCTCAATTCGTTTTTATTCAGTGAATATTGCTTTTGATTTATATAGGCTTAATTGAAGGGGCAGGTGGTAGTATGGTAGGGCAGTGGAGGGAGGGGAGTCTATAAAGATATATAATTTGATTTCAAGTTTGCTTTGCTTTTTCAGTTTAGGTGTCTACTCAGTCTAAATTTCAGGGTGTAATTGATGGCACCATGAATAATAGGGGATAATTTCTTAACACCAGCACAAAGGCATTAGCAAGCAGGTAGGAGGAAAATAAGAAATCAAAGTTTACTTAAAACAACCTCAGACTATGTCTAGTTTGGAAAATTCAAGTTGCTTTGTAAAACCCCTGATGATATACTTTCAATTTTATGCTAGAAAACCCTCCTAAAAAGTGAAACCAAGAAAAATCAACAGAGCCATAGATTTCACAAGAGATAGGAAAGAATGTTTATTGACTTCCCCAAAAACCATACTAATATTTTGGAATGCATTCTGAGATTGTCACTGTATGTGAAGGCATTTGAAAGTATTATATACAAATGCATCTAAAGAAAGATGTGTCTCTGCTTCTGAGAAGTGTTTACGGTGATTTTTTGCGCATTCCAAAACTTTAAAATTGAGGTAGTATTAATAAGATACACTATTTATAGAGTTTTTATTATAGGCTAGACCCTGTACTAGACTCTTCATAAACATTAACTCTATTTATTTAATTCCTTAAAATAACTCACTGTTGTTGATATGATTCCTCTCAATCAGTCTTATCTCTAGAATATGTCAAGCCTACCCTCAGTTTTACCATCGCACTTCACTGTTCCTTGCACTCATTTTGCCCTTACTATCTCTGACTGCACATCTCATACCTCCCCTTTCACGTTTCATCTCAGCATCCGGCCCCACTTCCACCTCCTCTTGTTATTTATAGCTATAACCCTAGTACCATACCTACTACCCTAGGTGTGCAATTTATTTGTCAGATGGATGTCCATTTGAACACGCTTGATCTTCAGCATTCCTCTGTGGAAGGAATGCTTAGCTCCCTTACTCATTGCTTTAGGAAAGAGCAATTCTTGCTTTCTCCTTTATGGACTAAATGTTCTACAAGCTCTGGGCAATTCTGCTGTAGCCTCTAGATAGCCCTTGAAAGTAGTTGGTAGAGGCATCATTGGCTTTTCTTTGAAACATTATCTGTAAAGAAATTACAGGATGGGTAGGAGGCCGAGAGCATAGCTCTGCCGGAATCCAGAGGAGAGGTAATGAAGAGCTGAGCCGGGGAGAAGGCAGAGGGCCAGTAATTTCCACTGTGGATGTGGCTGCCATGGCATTAAGAGTGTGAGTTGGTACAGATGGAGGAAAGGCCAAGGAGACAGTCAGGGCAGAGTTCAATCTCAGGTTCCTTAAATGCCAACTTAGTCAATTCACTCATCCCTAAGCCTCTTGATGCTCATCTGTACATGGTGATAGTCCTTTTTCATAGGATTGTTGATAAACCTTTAAATTTTTATATTTATAAAGCATTTAGCACAGTGCCTGAGCATATAGTAAGTACTTAATCAATATCAGCCCAGAAAATAATTTCTACATAACAGGTTCTGAAACATGAAAGTAAATAAATTCCCTTGGCACTTATCTTTCTAACATAAATGTTTATTGAGTACTTACTATGTGCTAGGCACAGCACTAGGCATCAAAGCCTCAGCAGGGAATAAACCAAAATTCCTAGTCTTATAGGAGGGGCCAAGATTCTAGTGCAGGAGCTACAGCCAAAAATAATAATAACAATAATTAATTATATATTTTGTCATGTAATGATAAGTGCTAGCAATGAAAATTAAGTAGCCTAAAGGTGCAGACTGAAGGAGAGCTATTTTATTTATTGTTTTTGATATTTAAAAGTTTTAAGGAGTATGGAAAATGACATTAATTTTTAAAATATGAAATTATGTATGGCATAGGATCACAGGATCGTAATGTTGTAAAATCAAGGGACGAAAATGATGCATAGCAGTAAGACTATTATCACTGAAGGAGCTGGTCAAGCCCTTAAAATATTTGTAATTTTCAAAATTTCTATCATGATCATGTATACACTTTATTTTAAAATTTTTATTAAAATGTCTCCGTTTTAGTTTTTAATTTCCAACATAAAATATCTCAATAGTGTGAGAGGTAAGCAGTGGGGAGTGAGTCTCTTCATGTTGGACACTAGCCCTCTTCTCATAGACAATGGCAGTTCTGGTGTGTCCTTCCAGACATGTTCTCCATGTGTATTACTAGTATTTTTATTTACAGACTATCTCAAACTTACAGCAAAAGTTCAAGTGCTGAACACAGGTTTTTTTTTTCCTAAAGCATTTGAGAGTTGCCAATCTGTTGCCCCATCACCCCTGAAATTTTATTGTGCATTTCCTATACATAGGGTATTTCCCTACACAACCAAGTCACAACCATCAACATCAGAGGTAACATTGATACATTACTGCCATCTGATCCTTGGACTCCATTCAAATTTCTCCAATTGTCCCAATAATGTCTTTCTAGCCAAAGGATCCTGTCCAGAATCGCATGTTGCATTTAGCTGTTGCATTTGTTTGGCTTCCTTCGGTCTGGAACAGTTCTTCAGCACCTCCTTAACTTTTATCATGTTGACACTATTGAATATCTCAGGCCAGTGATTGTGTCCTTCATTTTTGATTTGTCTGATGTTTCCTCATGATTAGATTCAGTGTTTGCATCTTTGGCAGGAATGTAGTAGAAGTGATGTTGTGTTTTTCTCATTGCACCTCATCTGGAGGCACACGATATTGATTTGTCTGGTGATGTTACTGGTGATGTTAACTTTAATCTTTGAATTAAGGTGGTATTTGCCAAGCTTCTCACTGTAAATTTTTCTTTTCTTCTTTGTTGTTAATAATTATGTTTGAGGAGGTTGCTTAAACTAAGTATTCCATTGTTCATCAGACTTTTATTCATTTATATATGTATTTATTTATTTAGGTTCCAAATTTATTTACTGATATATTTGTGGACTTGTGGTTTCCTGTTTATTTAGTGGGCCAAATCTGTACTATCATTATTTATTTTGATCTGCAGTTGCATCCAGTTGGGCCAATGGGAGCTCCTTCAAGCTGGCTTCCTTTTGACATGTCCCCATCATTCTCTGAGTACCTCTGTACTTTCTGGTGCAAGATATTGCAGGCTCGTTTTGTACTTTACGCTCCCTCCCTAACAACCGTTTCTCCAAGGATCCCTAGTTCGTTTTAGGATAAAACGATATTGACAAACAGGCCCTGGGTGTGCTCACTGCTATTAAGGCATTGCTGCTCCCAGACACACTCAGCAGACAGATATCTTCGAATGCTCATCCCTGCAGTCAGTGATAGACTCAACTTCTGTTGAAATTGACAGCAGGGAAGGGTCTCCTCCAGGGACACTCATGGTACTATTGTCAGGAGAAGGAGAATGTATGTTGGACAGCATCAACAGCAAATGTTCGTTAAAGCTGGAGCACTGAACTTGGAAACTGGATCTGTTTGATGCAAAGAACAATGACCTTTCCATCATTCCGGGCTGCCCATAGTAACTGGATCCCCTAAGACTAGCTATCTACTCTAGAGTCATATACTCATATAGATACACATCCTGATTATTTTTCCTTTTATAGAGTAGCAAACGCACCAAATCACCTAGACTAGGTTATGCAGCTGCACTCAGAAAATCCAGGTCAGCATCTTTGTAGGACGACACAAGAGACATCACTTATAAACGTAGGTAGAAGAATGAATCATGCCTATTTCTTTCTCAACAGTTAACGATTAACCAGGCAGCATCCCCAACCAAATGTTGGTATGATACTTCCTGTCTTTCAGGGTCCTCAGGGACTTAAAGGTATGTGTAGCATCAGAAGAAATGAACATATTATGCTGATTTTTTTATACTACACTGTAATTTTAATTTATTTATTCACTCATGTATTCAACTAGTATATATAGAGCACTTATTATGAGCCAGAAATAGTTCACATTTATACAAGTGAATTAACATTAAAACAACATTATATAAAATCAACTATATAAAAATTAATTTTAATGTATACTTATAATTAACTATATAGTATTTAATACTTTATAATACTTGTATAATATTTAAAGATACATTTACTTAACTTCTTATAAGCAATTGTTGACTTTTAAGCTATATTTATAGCTAACATGTACACACATTATCACTAAACGTATTTTTATTACTATCCCCATCTTACAGACAAGGATATTGAGATTCATAGACTATAAGTGAATTTCTTGGTCAAGCTATTATTAGTGACTAAATTCAATCTTTTTTATTTTACTGAAGTTTATCAGTCATCCCCTCATCTAAGGTCTGTAAGGTTTAACATTGAACTAAATCTTAGGACTGTCTAATTCTAAATTGTGTGCCCTTCAATCTAGAAGTGGCCATCAGATCTCCGGTTCAACCTGTTGTATAATTCTCATTCTCTATCCCCCATTTCTTCTTCTTTTTTTTTCCATTTCTTCTTTTCTTTCTTTTCCTCTTTCCTCTTACTCTGGCAGCTTAGCTGATATTCAACGTCCCCAGAAATTCCAACGCAGAGTTTATTTCTGTTAATAAAGCAGTGTAGAGTTTGAAATGATTTGAAAGATAACTGGCATCTTGCACAGAGATTGTAAGAAGATAAAAGCATCTAGGAAGTGTCTATAGTAAAAGGGAAAAACTCGGTTTTGATTTTAAATTCACTGTGTTTAAGGAGGACAATAGTTGCCTGTCAAAACATCCATTTCCTGTCATTAGCTGTTCTTTTCCAATGACATAATTCAGTGGCTAACCTACTACTGGGCACAAGTTAAGTTCTTAGGAAAAAATCAGTTGCTTGAATGACCACACTAGAGTTCAGGGGTTGGCAAACTTTTTTCTGTAAAGGGTGAAATACAAAATATTTTGGTCTTTGTAGGCCATGCAGTTTCTCTTTCAACCCCTCAGCTCTGCCACTGGAGCTCAGAAGCAGTCATAGACAATGTAAGGAAGTGTGTCATTCTTGCAGAGGAAGTCAAAGAAGGCCAGCGTGGCAGGGACAGGGTTGGAGAGGGTGGTTTTGATGGGTAATGCATCTGGAGAAGTATATGCAAGGGACAGATTGCAGGAGATTTTAAAGGTTTTGGTAAGAAATTTTGACATTTTCTCCAGAGCAGTGGGAAGCTACCCAAGGTTTTTAAGCGTATATGTGACATAATTGGGTTTGTATTTTAAAATAGTAATCCGGTTTGCAGTGTGGAGAGCAGATTAGAGCAGAGCAAGGGTAGACTCTGGGGAGTCTTTGGAAGGCCTGATAGCAGCTTGGTCTACACAGTGGTAGTGAAGATGGAGAAAAGTAGGTTAATTCAAGAAAAATTAGGAAATTAAATTGATTGGACTTGGTGATGGATTCATTATGGGGGATGAAGGAGGCCTCAAGGATTGCAGGGACAGTTTTCTGACTTGCACAACTAGATAGGGGGTGGTGCCATTCACTGGGAGAGATTTAAGGTGGGGTAATTCTTGAGTTCAGATTTGAATATGCTGATATGGGAAAGTGGAATGGCTTGCTTTTGCCACATTTGAGACACTAAGTGAATATGTTCATGAGTCAGATATAAGTCTAGGATTCAGAGGTATGTTCTAGGCTAAAGATAGAAACTTGGCAGTCATTGGCAAGTCGTTGGTTATGTAGCCAAGATATTGAAAGATGGAATTTCTTAGGGAAATAATATAGAGAAGAGAATACACACATTTGTGCTTCTCCAAATGGGGTACAAGTACCCCAGAGGAATATCCTCTGTGTCCAAGAATGCTCAAGAAGGGTAGGCAGATTTCAAGTTATAGGAACCACTCAAATTCCTGCAGCAGCAGTTTCATTTGAATCTTTGGAATGGGGAATCCTATGGGGCAGAACACAAAATTCACAGACATCAGACAACAAAAAAAAGATAATTAAGCTATATGGTTGAAGCTGTTGCCTTAGGCTAAAACCTCAGTTCCCCAACCCAGGGTGTGAGAAATAACCAACCAAGCAGTTGGATCACAATTGTAGCTGCTTATTAAACAGTAATTCCTTTTCTTTCCTTTCCATGTGTATAGTTACTGATTTAAACAGGGAGAGAAGAACGTCCTGCTTTTGTGACGTCTGCTTGGTGACTCCAAAAATAGAGTTTGTGCACCTTAGTAGGTGAGAGAGGGGGGAAATTGGCTGAAACCCTATGGCCTAGCAAATGAAATTTTAATTTATTCATTTTTATTTTTGGCCGTGTTGGGTCTTCGTTTCTGTGCGAGGGCTTTCTCTAGTTGCGGCAAGCGGGGGCCACTCTTCATCGCGATGCGCGGGCCTCTCACTATCGTGGCCTCTCGTTGCAGAGCACAGGCTCCAGACGCCTAGGCTCAGTAGTTGTGGCTCACGGGCTTGGTTGCTCTGTGGCATGTGGGCTCTTCCCAGACCAGGGCTCGAACCCGTGCCCCTGCATGGCAGACAGATTCTCAACCACTGTGCCACCAGGGAAGCCCCAAATGGAATTTTAATCCAAATGCTTCACAAGTAACAGGACTGTAATGCGTTGGGTAAGTGCAAGTTTAGCTGAGACCACATTACTTCTTTGGAGGCACTAAGTAACAAATAATAAGGAACTTGCACTTAGTATTAATGATCATAATTAACATGTATACAGCTCTTCATCTGTGCCAAGTCCGGTTCTTAGTTCTCTACTTATATTAATGCATCTGCTCTTCTAACAACCCTGTGAAATATATTCTGTTATTTTCTACATTTTCCAGATGAGAAAGCTGAGACACAGGGAGGTTAAGTGAAGTGTCCAAGGTCACACTAACATGTATCAGATCCAGGCTTTGAAACCAGAAAGTCTGGTTCCACACCATGTTCTCTTAACCATAACAAGCAATAGACTCCTTAGTCATCCCACGGGGTTAACCACCTCTGGATGACTCAGGGACAGACTACCTTATCAGAATGAAAAAAGGGCGAGACAGTCACCAACCAGCTAAGTGTTATTGCTTGTCCCACTGCTTAGCAATCTTCATTTACAAGGAATATAATTATGCCCCTCTCTCTAGTCCTCTTGTATTCTCTGTAATTACAGTTCCTCTGCGCCATACTTTGTACCTACTACATCATGAAAAACCTCAAAGAAAATGAAAAACAAACAAAAACATGTCTTTGGATATCAAAGTCAGTTCAGCACTTGTCATACTAAACAACATGAGGCTTCCAGTGATGGTGGGTAATTTTCAGGGCTGAGGGAGGGGAAAAAAAATAATTAGGAGCATACAGACACCACCTCTCTGTGTCATTAGAATAAGACCTTTTATCATAGGAAGACCAAAGCCTAATCAACATGCATTTTCAGGATTCTGACAAGTAGCTCCTGTATCAGATGATTGCTGAATAAGTGAATTGTTTCTGCCGCCTCCTGATACTTCATCTTTGGGGTAATGTGGCACATTAACAGAATGTTGATGGATAACAGGAATTCATGTGCTACTGCCCATTCTTCCACTTCAGGCTCCTTTCCCACCCAAATACACACATCATCCCTCTCGTATATAATTTTGATTCAAATCACATAACACTATAATTCCTAAAAGCAACTGCTCTGAAGAGCAGAGCCACAAAGCTACCCCATACGCGATGAAGTAGCAGAGGTGTACATCAGAGCGGTACTCATCTGGAGTCAGGTAACAGCAGCTTCAAGATTTTTTTTAAGCCAATACTTTCATAAATCTAATTCAAAAGACAATAGGGAAAATATGCCCGATCTAAAAACGATGTTATTGAGGCATGTTCTTCAAACAGAATAAAGTCAGTGAAGATAAGATTCAAATTCAAACTGTGATAACAATCAGTCTGTAACAATGAGTAAGTCTGTTGACTCTAGAGTTAGATTTGTCTGGGTTTGAGTCTAGACCTTTCTATGCCTCAGTTTCCTCACTTGAAAACAGGGATGCAGAGGAATGCAAAACAAGGTGTGCACAGGAACCTGTAAGGGTCCAACACTGCAGTAGGGTAGCAAATACACCTACACCTGTGTATGCACACGTGTGTGTTTGTGTGTGTGTGTGTATTCATGTGAGTGTTGAGGCTGGAAAGATAGGGGAAGGCAAGATTGTAGAGTACAGGTGGGAATGGCATCTTGAAGATGTTGTATTCAGTACTGAGGACTTGGAAGTTATCCACTAGGCTATAGTACACTGCAGTGCCATGAACAAATTTTAGTTGTGCCAAGATAATCACGCCCTCAGTCTTCAGGATGACTGGGTGGGACCTAGAATAGTCACAAATCATTGTAGATAACCTCCAGCTGTAAGCACCTTTGTCCTGTGACCACAGTGAACCATACTAGTGTTTTATTCAGTGCTTTGATGTGAAGAGTGGGAAGCACTGCTATAGGCAGTAGGCCCCATGGAGGACATTGCAAAAGAGTGTCACGTTCAGGGAGGCTTATGTGACATGATGTATATAAAGTGTTTATTCAGCAGTGTCTGGTTTATTGTCCGTGCTCAGTTACGGTGTTTATCTAGCTACGTATGTGCTAATTCAGAGAATATACATTAAATAATATTAAATAATACTTGCCATGGATTCAGAGAGTTAAATGAAATTGCATTTTGTTAATCACAGTAAATTAACAAACACAGTAGATTATATAAACATTTTATAGCGTTTTATATATGAGACATGTTAATGATTTGATTCTTTATGCAACGCTTAATGTGCATACAGATTTGAGGGACTCTCAATAAATCTCCAACCGCCTTGGAGTTCTAGGCCTTAAGTTTAGGATTCATTGCTAAAAAACTGGGGAACCAACCAAGACATCCTCAACAAATTCTTCCAGCACTATACCATTTCTTGACCCTCTAATAAAGATGGTAGAAAATGGGAAATTTAAAGACAAATCAGAAATAGTCATTTTCCCTAAGAAGTTTAAATTCTAGTAGGGGAGATTAGATATATACATAAATAATTGTAATGAATGATAGAAAGTGGTAAGTTCTACAAGACAGCTACAGAGAGAAATGCTATAAGAGTATACAGAAAGAAATACTGTAAGAGAAGAGAGAAATCAGCTCTAATTGGAAGGATCGAGAAAGGCTTCATGGAACAAGTGTCAGTAAGGGCTTTGTTAGTCATTAGCAACAGAACCCAAATGAAAAAGGGCTTAAGCAAAAGAGGGAAGATAATGGTTTCCATAACTGATATCCAGGGAGAAATGGAGCTTCAGGAAAATCTTGATCCAGTGCCACACAACTGGGACCAGTCTCTCTCCTCCTTTTTCAGCTTCGCTTCCTCTACAATGCCTGTGTTCTCAAACAAGTTCTCCCCTCACTCCTGTACCCTCCCAGGTTCAGGTCCAGTGGAATGGAGAGCATTGTTTCCTGGTGGGTCTCACATAAGTCCCAGGATTCCTGTGATTGGATTGAATAATCTCCTTGCCTTACATCTAGTCACATGCTTTGCTTCTGAGCACATGAGCTGAGGAAGGGGCATTTTTTCAAACAGGAAGCTAGGGTCCTGTTTCCAGAGAAAACAATATTATTTGCAGGATGGCCACCAAAGGATTTGCTCTTTGACCTGGACCTTGGAGAATAGGTGAAATTAGAAATACTGAGATTAGAGTGGAAGGAAGTAAATAAGTACATTATTGCCACATTCATCCTTTTACAAAGTTTCTTCACTTTATGTTCAGCTGATATTCTCCTTGAATACTGTTACAGTCATAACCTTTCTCCAGGGACACACTGAAAATGCCTTTCATTCTTCCACTCCCCTTTTCCCCATTTATGTCATAAGGGGTAAGAGCAAACTCTTGACTTGAGCCACACAAAATTCCAAGAAATTCATTGCAATTTAGAAGTGGGTTCTTTAGGCTTAACTGGTCTGCCAGTTAATGGGACAAGATCATCCCTGGAAGTTCCGTATTTCAGGAAGAGAAAGGTGGATTGTGCATGATGTACCTCTCTTATGCCTAACCTATTGTTTAATAATGGTAAAAATGATAATGATAACGACAGCAAGGAAGAGTTTTAGAGCCTTAGGATGTACCAGGTACTGTGCTAAGTGTTTCACATGGATTATTTCATGAAGTATTTATAACACTACAAGGTAAGGGCCATTGTCATCTCCATATTATGGATGATGAAACGGAGACACAGAGAGGCTAAGTACATTGCCTAAGGAAACACGGTTAAAGGTTGGATCATGGATCCTAAAATGAACTCTGATCTCTTTACCTCCTCTCCACCAAGATTCTTGGTTCTTCCATAGCCTTAATCTCAGCATCTCTACAAATCCAGGAGCTCTAGCCAGAAACCCAGAAGTCATCCTTAATACCTTCTCCTTTATCCTGTGGAAAAATTACTCTGTGTTCACCAAACCCCATTTACTCTTCCTCCTGGGCCTATAACTGGACTACATTCCCCCAAACTTCTAGCAGTTAAGGACTATGGGACTGAATGTTGGCCAAGAGAATTTGATATGCACTTCCCCTGTGATTCTCCACTCCTCCTCTGTCCCCATCTGAATGGAGAGGGGTCCAAGGAGGCAGAATGGGGCAGGGGTGGGACTATGCTGGAAGATGACAGGGTTCCCTGGATGACAGCCTGAGGCGAAGCCCCTTTGCCAAGGTGCAAGAAATAGACTTCTGTTATTATGAAAGGGTACTGAGATTTTGAGGTTCGCATGTAGAGCAGTTAGCCTGCCATGATTAATATACTCCCATCAAACCCATTCCCAACGTATCCATTAAATGTATCCATTCTCCTAACTTCCATGCTTCCTTCCTTGTCCAAGTCACCATCAACTCTTGTCAAGATTGTGACAACAGCCACTTAACAAGTTTCTCATCACTACTCTTGCTCCGACCACATTTTCCACATACTTTGAGTTAGTCCGGTTTTAAAATAAACATAGAGTGGTGAAAGTATTCTGTATGATTCTACATAGAATCATTGTCATGTATGAAACATGACAATAGGCCTTGTTAAAGCCCATAGAGCTGTTCCACACAAAGAGTGAATCCAAGTGTAAACTTTGGACCTTAGTGATGATAATGTATCAATAGTAGTTTATAAGTTATAAAAAATGTACCACAGTAGTGCAAGATGTTACTAGTAGGGGAAACTGGGGGGGAGGAGGGAACAAGGGATATATGCAAATGTGCTGTACCTTCTGTGGGAATTTTTTGTAAGCCTAAAACTGCTCTTAACAACTAATCTATTCACTTAAAAAAATCTGATTATATTCCTTCTCTGCATAACATCCTTCAGTAGCCTCCCACTGTTCTGAGAATAAAGCATGTTCTGTACGAGGTCCTGGTGGTCCAGCCCCTCACCATGCCTCCAGGCTCATTTCCCACTACTTCAGAACCCTTACTGTGTCTCTGACATAGGAGCCTTACATCAGTTCCTCAGAAGTAGCCAATATCTTCAACCTGTGCTGTGCACCTGTCATGTCCTCTGACCGGATATTTTATCTCCCTGAAGTCACCTAACTACCTCTCATCCCCTCAAAGTTTGGCTTTCAGATCCAATGACACTTTTTCCAGAGAGGTGTATTCTCACATTGAGTAAATCAAATCACCCCACAGCCTCATTCTTTTCTCTCACATCTCTCTACCCCATTCCATTATAATGTTTATTGTGACCTACAGAATGAGAGATAGTGCCTGTTGCATTCCCTTCCAATACGCAGCACTTATTGTGGGGGTTGGAATAGGCAGGTACACAGGAAACATAACAGTGAAAGCAAAACTTACGTAGTGTTCACAATGTGCCAGACACAGTTTTAATCATCTTACCTGTGTTAACTCCTTAAATCCTCTAGCAACCTTATGAAATAGATGCATTATCATGCCCACTTACAGATGAGTAAACTAAAGCCACAGAGCTTAAGGAACTTGCCAAAGGCTTTACAGCTTGTCCATGGTGGAATGGAGATTTGGTTTTAGTTACTCTGGCTACAGCATCTACACTTTGAACCACTATACCATGCAGCCATTGTCAAATGAATTAATAAATGAACGAACCAGTGAACTTTGGTGTGTCTGACTCAAGGCTGTCCTCCTAACTCTTTATTATACTGCTCTCCCTGTTCCCTGATGTTCACCAAAATATTCTTGACCATTTCTCCTTATGTTTTTTGCTCTTGTTCATCAGTTTTCTCCTGAGTCCAAAACTGAAGTGTCTTTATTATCATTATTTCAAATCCTCCGCTTATCTTCCTTTTTATTTAATGTTTTCAAAGGGCAGGTGCTTTTGAGGTCATTTGGGTAAGTGCTAATAAAGATACTGCTTTTCTCTCAGCCAAGAGTCCTGGCTGGGTGATGTTCTGATTTTAAAAGTGATCAATTGACTTTAGAAAGTACCAAAAGAAAATTCAGTGTGTCGCATATTCAGCTGCCCTCTTCAGTGGGTTATTAGTGAAAGATCCAGATGGATTAATGAGAAAAAATACCCTCTAGATAACACCAGTGTGTTACCACATTTTGAGTCAGTGGAGTGCATTTCTCATTTATTAGCTTTGGGGGTTTCTGCTCGTAGTCTGTACTGACAATGTGGGCAAAAGGAGAGAACAGAAATAATCAAGAAGATATAAAATAGTTGGTGTAGTACTACTGCAAAAGCTCCTCTGTAAATTTAGTTGTAGAAACACAGGCAATAGCATTCAAAGAGGGATCAACTGACTCAGAATAATATGATCCATGGGCTTAACTAAGAACTTTGCCACAGGGAAGTCATACATATAAGTGGTTACTATATAGCCATGATTTGAATTGTTGTTCTGCTCTGGGGCCCCAATTGGTTTTTAAAAGGAACTGCAAGAGGGAAGAGATATGGGAACATATGTATATGTATAACTGATTCACTTTGTTATAAAGCAGAAACTAACACACCATTGTAAAGCAATTATACTCCAATAAAGATGTTAAAAAAAAAAAAAGAAAGAAACTGCAGTTGCTTTCCATTAGCTTACAGCATAGAGGCAATAGCTTCTTTAAAAGATATATCTAAATATGATGCCAAGATGATACATGCTTTTAAAGGAATGTTGGTAGAATGTTCAACACAGCTACGACTCTTTCTGGCACAATTCGATAGAAATTCTTAATTTTCTTTGAATTGAGAAATTCTCAATTTTCTTTTAAGTATTCAGTATGCAAAAAACCCACACTCTATGGCAGTGACAAGTGCAGTTGCCAGATGGAAGCGATGTTTTTAGTTATGGTTTTAGTATGTTAATTTGGACTTTTAGTGGTGGATGACTTTCCTGGTTAGTTCTTTAAACTTATATTGTTAGGATGTAGACTTATTGTCTGTGTTTCCCTTTGGGCATCTACACAGATTATCACAATGGAGATGGTGAAGGGAATGTCAAACGTGAGCAAATTGGGGTTAATGTTTTTTAAAAGAAAATGGACGGGGAGGTAGGAGCTCTGAACTGTAATTTTGGTACTGATCGAGGAGCAGTTCGATCTTAGATAAGTGACAGTTTTTCTAGTCCTCATTTTTATGATTTACAAATAATAAAAACTAACTCTGTTGTTGTAGGGTTTGATATAATAATATGTATATAGATTTACTAGCTGTAACCTTGAGGAAATTACCTTTTTTATTTGTTTATTTTTTGAAAAATCTTTATTGAATCCTCACTATGGGCCAGGACTGTGCTTGGTATCAGGGATATGATAGTGAACAAAGAAATACACAATAAGGCCTATTATTGTGCTTACAGTCTGTTTAAGCTAGAAAAACACAAACAACTAATCCTGCTAATAAAGGTATAACTACATTCTGAGCTTAAAGCTTGGCAGTAAAAGAGTATGGTCCTCTAAAGCGTGACCAAAGGTACTGACTAGTACTGGGAAGGCAGGGAAAGCTTGCCTAAAAAGCTATCCTTGAGCTGTGATCTAAGAGAGGTAGCAAAGTGAAAGAGAGACTAGAAGCCCAGACTGAGGAAACAGCATATGCAAATATTCTGGGGTCTGGAGAATGGTGGCTCTGGTAAACTGGAAGAAGGCCAGGGTGGCTGGAGCAAAGTGTGAGTTGGAGGAAGTGTCCGGAGGAAAAAAGAGAGGAAAGCAAAGCAGAGTCTTGCGGGCAGATCTTCAGAGTTTTTGTTGTCTTCCCAGTGACAATAGGAACCTCAATTTCTTCACTTAACAGTTGTGAGGATTAAATGGGACAGAGCAGGCAAAATGCCCATTCAGGGACGTACCATAAGTATTCATTAAGTGGGATCTACTTATAATTATTTCAGGAATCCCTGTCTAAAGGATTTAGACAATGGGGGAATTATTATAAGTGGAAATACTGCCTTAATAACAAAATGTTCAGAATAAAGTTCTAGAATCATGAAGGAGTCTAACCAATATGAGTATTTGCTGTCTATCACAAGCCAGTACTTACAAAGCAGATTCGGCCCATCCAAGAGCCATGTCCTTGACAAACAGTGAAGTCAATATATGGATGCTTAAGCACCTTAATCGCCTTGAGTCTTCCATGCTTTCCTCCTGGTTTTGGACAATGTTCTGTTCTGTTCTACCTATCTCTTGACCCTTGGGATTGTCTCCTGGTTTCTGCAACACTCTTGCTCTTTGGGTTTTCAAACCCATCTTGATTTTTACAGATTGACATTTGCTGTTTTCTGTGCCTAAAACTGCAGTTTTCTCTGCAAGTGACTCCTATGCCTGATCACCTTGTCTAGGGTCCTTTGCCTTAATTCTAGCCTACCACATCCAAAACTCTAAAGAGAATTCAGATAGTCATTATGCTGAGCATATATGGGGCACTCAATATATAGATATTGATTGGCATATTGGCTGCAGATTGGAATCATGGTAAACAGGAATCAGTGGAAGCCTAATAATAGATTAATGCAACAAGGTCATTGGAGTGACCCTTAGGAAACTGTTTGCTTGGTGTATCATTGATTAGAGAGGGGAATTATTACAGCCTCAGGATAGCTGTGAAGGGCTAATTCACACAATGCTGTCACATTTCTCTGACTCTTCTGTTCATCGACCATATTCAATCAAAATTCTTCCTGCACTGCATGCTGATGCCAACAAGATCTCTGAGTCTGTCACAGAGCTCTCCTGTAAATACAGTGAATTTAACGACCTGGTGTCCATCACTACTTAAATGACCTACAGACAGATGAAATTTAACATGTCCAGGGTACAACTTCTTACCATGCCCTAACCATTTTTCTTGTATTACCTAACTCCTATCAGAAACCTGGCTATAGTCTTTGATACCTTCCAACATTCACCCACCACATTCAATCGATCACCAATGGCTGCCCATCCTATCAACTAAATAGTCTCTTTAAAATTTGCCTCCTTCTTGAGAGGACCTTCAAGATGGCGGAGAAGTAAGACTTGGAGATCACCTCCCTCCCCACAAATACATCAAAAATACATTTACAAGTGGTACAACTCCTACAGAACACCTACTGAACGTTGGCAGAAGACCTCAGATTTCCCAAAAGGCAAGAAACTCCCCACGTATCTGGGTAGGGCAAAAGAAAAAAGAAAAAAACGGAGACAAAAGAATAGGGACAGGACCTGCACCTCTGGGAGGGAGCTGTGAAGGAGGAAAAGTTTCCACACACTAGGAAGCCCCTTCGCGGGCAGAGATGGCAGGTGGTGGAGGGGGAAGCTTCGGAGCCGCGGAGGAGAGCGCAGCCACAGGGGTGCAGAGGGCAAAGCGGAGAGATTCCCGCACAGAGGATCGGTGCCGACCAGCACTCACCAGCCCGATAGGCTTGTCTGCTCACCTGCCAGGGTGGGTGGGGGCTGGGAGCTGAGGCACGGGCTTTGGAGGTCAGACCCCAGGGAGAGGACTGGGGTTGGCTGCATGAACACAGCCTGAAGGGGGCTAGTGCACCACAGCCAGCCGGGAAGGAGTCTGGGAAAAGTCCGGAACTGCCTAAGAGGCAAGAGACCATCGTTTCGGGGTGCGCAAGGAGAGGGGATTCAGAGCACCACCTAAACGAGATTCAGAGACGGGCGCGAGCCGCGGCTGTCAGTGCAGACACCAGAGACGGGCATGGGATGCTAAGGCTGCTGCTGCCGCCACCAGGAAGCCTGTGTGCGGGCACAGGTCACTATCCACACCTCCTCTCCTGGGAGCCTGTGAAGCCCGCCACTGCCAGGGTCCTGTGATTCAGGGACAACTTCCCTGGGAGATCAGAAGGTGGGCCTCAGGCTATTGCAATGTCACGCTGTCCTCTGCTGCTGCAGGCTCGCCCCGCATTCCGTACCCCTCCCTCCCCCCGGCCTGAGTGAGCCAGAGCCCCCGGACCAGCTGCTCTGTTAACCCCATCCTGTCTGAGCGAAGAACAGACGCCCTCAGGTGACCTACATGCAGAGGTGGGGCCAAATCCAAAGCTGAACCCCAGGAGCTGTGTGAAGAAAGAAGAGAAAGGGAAATCTCTCCCAGCAGCCCCAGGAGCAGCGGATTAAATCTCCACAATCAACTTGATGTACCTGCATCTGCGGAATACCTGAATAGACATCAAATCATCCCAAAATTGAGGCGGTGGACTTTGGGGGGCAACTGTAGACTTGGGGTTTGCTTTCTGCATCTAATTTCTTTCTGGTTTTATATTTAGTTTAGTATTTAGAGCTTATTATCATTGGTAGATGTGTTTGTTGACTTGGTTGCTCTCTTCCTTTCTTTTACATATATATATATATTTTTTTTTCCTTTTTCTCTTTTTGTGAGTGTGTATGTATATGCTTCTTTCTGTGATTTTGTCTCTGAGGCTTTGCTTTTACCATTTGTCCTAGGGTTCTGTCTGGTTTGTTTTCTTTTTGCTTGTTTGTTTTAGTATAGTTTTTAGCAGTTGTTATCATTGGTGGATTTGTTTATTGGGTTGGTTGCTCTCTTCTTTCTTTCCTCTTGTTTTTATTTTTTATTACTTTTTTATTTTTTTATTTTTAATACTTTTTTTAATCTTTCACTTTAATAACTTTATTCCTTCCCTTCCCTTCCCTTCCTTCCCCTTCTCTTCCCTTCCCTCCCCTCCCCTTCCCTCCCTTCCCCTTCCCTCCCCTCCCCTTCCCTGCCCTCCCCTCCCCTCCCCTCCCCTCCCCTTCCCTTCCCTTCCTTCCTTCCTTTCTTTTTTCCTTCCTTTCTTTTTTTTTTCCCCTCCCTTTTCTTCTGGGCCGTGTGGCTGACAGGGTCTTGGTGCTCTGGCTGGGTGTCAGGCCTGAGCCTCTTAGGTTGGAGAACTGAGTTCAGGACATTAGTCCACCAGAGACCTCCTGGCCCCACATAATATCAAAGGGTGAAAGCTCTCCCAGAGATCTCCATCTCAACGCTAAGACCCAGCTCCACTCAATGACCAGCAAGCTACAGGGCTGGACACCCCATACCAAACAACTAGCAAGACAGGATCACAATGCCACCCATTAGCAGAGATGTTGCCTAAAATCATAATAAGTTCACAGACACCCCAAAACACACCACCAGTTGCAGTGCTGCCCACCAGAAAGACAAGATCCAACCTCATCCACTAGAACACAGGCACCAGCCCCTTTCAGCAGGAACCCTAGACAACCCACTGAACCAACCTTAGCCACAGGGGGCAGATGCCAAAAACCACAGGAACTACAAACCTGCAGCCTGCCAAAAGGAGACCCCAAATACAGTAAGTTAAGCAAAGTGAGAAGATGCAGAAATACACAGCAGATGAAGGAGCAAGGTAAAAACCCACCAAATGAAGAGGAAATAGGTGCCTACCTGTAAAAGAATTCAGAGTAATAACAGTAAAGATGATACAAAATCTTGGAAATAGAATGGAGAAAGGACCTAGAAGAACTAAAGAGCAAACAAACTGATGAACAACACAATAAATGAAATTAAAAATTCTCTAGAAGGAATCAATAGCATATTAACTGAGGCAGAAGAACGGATAAGTGACCTGGAAGATAAAATAGTGGAAATAACTACTGCAGAGCAGAATAAAGAAAAAGAATGAAAAGAATTGAGGATAGTCTCAGAGACTTCTGGGACAATCTTATATGCACCAACATTTGAATTATAGGGGTCCCTGAAGAGGAAGAGAAAAAGAAAGAGACTAAGAAAATATTTGAAGAGATTATAGTTGAAAACGTCCCTAATATGGGAACGGAAAAAGTCAATCAAGTCCAGGAAGCACAGAGAGTCCCATACAGGATAAATCCAAGGAGAAACACGCCAAGACATATATTAATCAAACTAACAAAAATTAAATACAAAGAAAAAATATTAAAAGCAGCAAGGGAGAAACAACAAATAACATACAAGGGAATCCCCATAAGGATAACAGCTGATTTTTCAGCAGAAACTCTACAAGCCAGAAGAGAGTGGCAGGACATATTTAAAGTGATGAAAAGGAAAAACATACAACCAAGATTACTCTACTCTGCAAGAATCTCATTCAGATTCGAGAGAGAAATTAAAGCCTTTACAGACAAGCAAAAGCTAAGAGAATTTAGCACCACCAAACCAGCCTTACAACAAATGCTAAAGGAACTTCTCTAGGCAGGAAACACAAGAGAAGGAAAAGACCTACAATAACAAACCCAAAACAATTAAGAAAATGGTAATAGGAACATACATATTGATAACTACCTTACATGTAAATGGATTAAATGCTCCAACCAGAAGACACAGACTGACTGAATGGATACAAAAACAAGACCCATATATATGCTGTCTATAAGAGACTCACTTCAGCCTAGGGACACATACAGACTGAAAGTGAGGGGATGGAAGAAGATATTCCATGTAAATGGAAATCAAAAGAAAGCTGGAGTAGCAATTCTCATATTAGAAAAAATAGACTTTAAAATAAAGGCTATTACAAGAGACAAAGAAGGACACTACATAATGATCAAGGGATCAATCCAAGAAGAAGATTTAACAATTGTAAATATTTATGCACCCAACATAGGAACTCCTCAGTACATAAGGTAAATGCTAACAGCCATAAAAGGGGAAATTGACAGTAACACAATCATAGTAGGGGACTTTAACACCCCACTTTCACCAATGGACAGATCATCCAAAATGGAAATAAATAAGGAAACACAAGCATTAAATGCTACATTAAACAAGATGGACTTAATTGATATTTATAGGACATTCCATCCAAAAACAACAGAATACACATTCTTCTCAGGTGCTCGTGGAACACTCTCCAGGATAGATCATATCTTGGGTCACAAATCAACTCTTGGTAAATTTAAGAAAATTGAAATCGTATCAAGTATCCTTTCCGACCACAACGCAATGAGACTAGATATCAATTACAGGAAGAAATCTGTAAAAAATACAAACACATGGAGGCTAAACAATCCACTGCTAAATAACCAAGAGATCACTGAAGAAATCAAAGAGGAAATCAAAAACTACCTAGAAACCAATTACAATGAAAACACGATGACCCAAAACCTATAGGATGTAGCAAAAGCAGTTCTAAGAGGGAAGTTTATAGCAATACATTCCTACCTCAGGAAACAAGAAACATCTCAAATAAACAACCTAACCTTACACCAAAATCAATTAGAGAAAAAGAACAAAAAACCCCCAAAGTTAGCAGAAGGAAAGAAATCATAAAGATCAGATCAGAAATAAATGAAAAAGAAATGAAGGAAACAATTGCAAAGATCAATAAAACTAAAAGCTTGTTCTTTGAGAAGATAAACAAAACTGATCAACCATTAGCCAGACTCATCAAGAAAAAAAGGGAGAAGACTCAAATCAATAGAATTAGAAATGAAAAAGAAGTAACAACTGACACTACAGAAACCCAAAAGATCATGAGAGATTATATGCAAGCAACTGTATGCCAATAAAATGGACAACCTGGAAGAAATGGACAAATTCTTAGAAGAACACAACCTTCTGAGACTGAACCAGGAAGAAACAGAAAATATAAACAGACCAATCACAAGCACTGAAATTGAAACTGTGATTAAAAATCTTCTAACAGACAAATCCCAGGCCCAGATGGCTTCACAGGCAAATTCTATCAAACATTTAAAGAAGAGCTAACACCTATCCTTCTCAAACTCTTCCAAAATATAGCAGAGGGAGGAACACTCCCAAACTCGTTCCATGAGGCCACCATCACCCTGATACCAAAACCAGACAAAGATGTCACAAAGAAAGAAAACTACAGGCCAATATCACTGATGAACATAGATACAAAAATCCTTAACAAAATACTAGCAAACAATCCAGCAACACATTAAAAGGATCATACACCATGATCAAGTGGGGTTGATTCCAGGAATGCAAGGATTCTTCAATGTATGCAAATCAATCAACATGATATACCATATTAACAAATTGAAGGAGAAAAACCATATGATCATCGCAATAGATGCAGAGAAAGCTTTCGACAAAATTCAACACCCATTTATGATAAAAACCTTCCAGAAAGTAGGCATAGAGGGAATTTACCTCAACATAATAAAGGCCACATATGACAAGCCCACAGCCAACATCGTTCTCAATGGTGAAAAACTGAAACCATTTCCACTAAGGACAGGAACAAGACAAGGTTGTCCACTCTCAACACTGTTATTCAACATAGTTTTGGAAGTCTTAGCCACAGCAATCAGAGAAGAAAAACAAATAAAGGAATCCAAATTGGAAAAGAAGAAGTAAAGCTTTCAGTGTTTGCAAATGATACGATACTATGCCTAGGAAGAATCCTAAAGATGCTACCAGAAAACTACTAGAACTAATCAGTGAATCTGGTAAAGTAGCAGGATAGAAAAATAATGCACTGAAATCTCTTGCATTCCTATACACTAATCATGAAAAATCTGTAAGAGAAATTAAGGAAACACTCCCATTTACCATTGCAACAAAAAGAATAAAATACTTAGGAATAAACCTACTGAAGGAGACAAAAGACCTGCACGCCAAGAACTATAAGTCACTGATGAAAGAAATTAAAGATGATATGAACAGATGGAGAGATACACCATGTTCTTGGTTTGGAAGAATCAACATTGTGAAAATGACTATACTACCCAAAGCAATCTACAGATTCAGTGCAATCCGTATCAAACCACCAATGGCATTTTCCACAGAACTAGAACAAAAAATTTCACAATTTGTATGGAAATAGAAAAGACCCTGAATAGCCAAAGCAATCTTGAGAAAGAAAAACAGAGCTGGAGGAATCAGGTGCCCTGACTTCAGACTGTACTACAAAGCTACAGTAATCAAGACAGCAAGTACTGGCACAAAAACAGAAATATTGGGCTTCCCTGGTGGCGCAGTGGTTGAGAGTCTGCCTGCCGATGCAGGGGAGACGGGTTCATGCCCTGGTCTGGGAAGATCCCACATGCCGCAGAGCGGCTGGGCCCGTGAACCATGGCCGCTGAGCCTGCGTGTCCGGAGCCTGTGCTCTGCAACGGGACAGGCCACAACAGTGAGAGGCCCGCGTACCGCAAAAAAAAATAATAATAATAAAAATAAAACAGCAATATAGGTCAGTGGGACATGATAGAAAGCCTAGAGATAAACCCACGCACATATGGTCACCTTATCTTTGATAAAGGAGGCAAGAATATACAATGGATAAAAGACAGCCTCTTCAATAAGTGGTGCTGGGAAAACTGGACAGCTACATGTAAAAGAATGAAATTAGAACACTCCCTAACACCATACACAAAAATAAACTCAAAATGGATTAAAGACCTAAATGTAAGGCCAGACATTATAAAACTCTTAGAGGAAAACATAGGCAGAACACTGTATGACATAAGTCACAGCAAGATCCTTTTTGACCCACCTCCTAGAGAAATGGAAATAAAAACAAATATAAGCAAATGGGACTAATGAAACTTAAAAGTTTTGCACAGCAAGGGAACCATAAACAAGATGAAAAGACCACCCTCAGAACTGGGGGGGGGGGGAATATTTGCTAATGAAGCAACTGAGAAAGGATTAATCTCCACAATTTACAAGCAGCTCATGCAGCTCAATACCAAAAACTAAACAACCCAGTTGAAAAATGGGCAGAAGACCTAAATAGACATTTCTCCAAAGAAGATATACAGATTGCCAATAAACATATGAAAGTATCCTCAACATCACTAATCACTAGAGAAATGCAAATCAAAACTACAATGAGGTATCACCTCATACCAGTCAGAATGGCCATCATCAAAAAATCTACAAACAATAACTGCTGGAGAGGGTGTGGAGAAAAGGGAACCCTCTTGCACTGTTGGTGGGAATGTAAATTGATACAGCCACTATGGAGAACAGTATGGAGGTTCCCTAAAAAACTAAAAATAGAACTGCCGTACGACCCAGCAATCCCACTTCTGGGCATATACCCTGAGAAAACCATAATTCAAAAAGAGACAGGTACCACAATGTTCACTGCAGCCCTATTTACAATAACCAGGACATGAAAGCAACCTAAGTGTCCATCAACAGATGAATGGATACAGAAGATGTGGCACATATGTACAATGGAATATCACTCAGCCATAAAAAGAAACGGAATTGAGTGAATTGTAGTGAGGTGGATGGACCTAGAGACTGTCATACAGAGTGAAGTAAGTCAGAAAGAGAAAAACAAATACCATATGCTAACATATATATATGGAATCTAAAAAGATGGTTCTGAAGAACCTAGGGGCAGGATGGGAATAAAGACACAGATATAGAGAATGGACTTGAGGACACAGGGAGGGGGAAGGGTAAGCTGGGACGAAGTGAGAGAGTGGCATGGACACATATACACTACCTAATGTAAAATAGATAGCTAGTGGGAAGCAGCTGCATACAGGGAGATCAGCTCGGTGCTTTGTGTCTACCTAGAGGGGTGGGATAGGGATGGTGGGAGGGAGACGCAAGAGGGAGGAGATATGGGTATATAGCCACACATATAGCTGATTCACTTTGTTATACAGTAGAAACTAACACACCATTTTAAAGCATTATACTCCAACAAAGATGTTTAAAAATAAAAAGAAAAGAGAGAGACATGGGACAGTCAGGAGTAAATCACTTTCACTGAATTTCCTTGTCCTTAGGAAGGCAAAGTGTGTTATTTTGATGGGCAGTTGAAGAAAATGGTAAGTTTAACATTACCATGGAAGACTGTGTGTAAACACTACAAGTAATAATTCTGTTTATTAAAGTAAAAAAATAAATTTGCCTACTTCTCTCTGTATCCACTCAGTTTTCTCAGAATGCATAATTTCTAGTCTGTAATAACACATAAGACTTCCAACTGACTTGCTTGTTTTTTAAGTTGATCTCTTTATCCCCACTCAGGCATTCTCCATCCTGCAGTCAAGGAGGAATTTCTAAATTGTATACCTGATCATGTTACTTCCCTGCTGAAAATTCTCTCATGGTTATTTCTTGCCATTGGAATGAATTCAGGCTATTTAGTATGGGCTATGAATTCTTTCATGATTTTCCCCCTGGTGGGCCACCACTTTATGAATCTACTCTCCAGCTATTCTGAAATATTTGCTTTTCCACAAATATGTCATTTTCACTTTCATTTCTGGACCTTTGCATATACTGTGACGTTGACACAAAACATTCTCCCTGCCATTACCCCTTTCCAGGCTAGTCCTAGTTTTCCTCTGATTTCCATGTCAATATGAGCTCCTACAGGAGAAGGCTAGTTGTCCTTCCCTTTTGCCAGTACTGTATACTTGCTCCATCCACCCAATTGTTGACTTTGTTGAGATTTCTTGTTTACCTGTCTTATCTCTCTCAAGTGCAAACTGGTTAAGAGTGGAAATACTGTATCGTATTTCCATTTTAGCAGCAGCATCAAATACAATACATTGCTGAGAACTAGATTAAAACACATTTGTTGAATAAACCAATAAATCCATGAAAAGTTAACCAAAGATGTGCTTATAGAAAAACATCCATAAATGCCATTTTATTCTAAGATGATGAAACCAAAAGCATAGATATGAAACCAAAAGCATCTCAGTGTATTTTAAAAATACACAGTTATTCAAGTTTGTCCTGGAAGAGACATCATCTGGCAAACGCTAGATCATCTGGCAAACGCTAGATGCTAATGGGTTGCATTGAAGTAAATACCACATTCCAGGCAAGTCATGTTTTCCATGTGTCATGTACAGAGAGGACATCACTGACACAATATCATTCATTTTATTCTTTCCACAGATACTATTTTCAGCAAAAAATCCAAAGACTATAAAATTTGAGGGTTTTTTCCATTTCTTGGGAGGCAATGCTGATTTATGCATGGAGTAATTTTTGCTATCTCAATATCTATGGCTTATAGGTAGCTAGATTAAAGGAGAATGTAGCTCTAATGTATGGTAAAAGGTATTAGATTTGGAATCAAATGCTTCGGCTTTGCCACTTACTAGCTGAAGGATAGCCTATCAATTCTATCACCAAAACCACCTTTAAATCCTTCTCCTTCTCTCATCTTTCTGTTACTAGCTGAGGCCAGACTACCATTACTTATCACTTAGTCTCCTCACTGGCCTCAGTTCCCAGTTTTCTCATACCCCAATCCGTTCTCCATTCTTCAAATGGCCAGGGTGATCTTTTCAGAGGGCATGTTTGGTCCTGATATCACTCTGCTTAAAATCCTTCAGTGACTTTTCATTGGTTTCAGGATAAAATTCAAACTCCTTATTATCACCTAGAAGGGTTTGCATGATTTGCTTACACTTTTCCCACCATTTTCCTTCCATCTAATACCACATTTTCTCCTGCTGTTATTTTTTTTTACTCCAGCTACACTGGAGTTTCTCGGGGTGTCATCTGAGCAATGCTCAGAGCTATTAATATCCCCTGTTGTTTGTGAATAGGCCAAACCCCTTGTTGTGTTGTTCACTGTCTTCTCCAGGCAGAACATGGAGCTTCTACTGCTCTCTGCACAAGCCCTACATTCTGGGAACTTGGTGAATTGTAGAGTGCACAGCTCTGAATGCGGACAGGCCTGGGTTTAAATACCTAAATAAATGAGTAATTACAATAATAAAAATAAGGACAATAAAAATATTCACTTAATTAGTGTAGGTACTATATTAAGCTGGTTTTCGTGTATCACCTCTTCTTTCAGACTTCAAAAAAAACGTACCATATCATTATTCCCATTTTATACATAAAAAGTTAATATTTAAATAGGATTAGTATTTTCCCAAGTCGTAAGTAGTGATTTAAAGCAAAGTCTTGTGATTTTAGATCCAGAACTTAATTTCTGTCTCATTCCTTGTACATCATATACAGAAAATATGATATAATCAGTACTTAGCATGGTGACTAGCACATATTAACCTTCTATAATAAATAACTCTCCCTGTTTTTCTTCCTTTATAGGAGGAACCAACCCTTTTCCCTCTCTGTCTAACCACATTCTTTTCTATTCTTCAGTACTAGGTTCAGGCATAGCTTTTCTCAATCCCTGGTGTCACCCTGAATCCACCACTCATTTTGGCTTTTTCTCACTCACTGTGCAGGATCATAAATTCCTGCAGGGCACTGGTTGCTTTTCATGTTTTTGTGTCATCCCTCTAAGAACCTTGTGCAGTGCAGTGTAATTGTAGGCCAATCAATAAATGCTTGTTGAATGAATGCATTAAACCTCATGATCAATCTCCTGACCTTGAACTCAGTGTCATCTGAGCATAACACATAAAAATTATATGTATAATATATATGTGTTATATATATGTGTACTATAAATATGTATGTATTTTTTTAAGGAGAACTTTGTGATCCCAGTTATTGGTTAGCCCGGCAGAACACATTTGGCAGTGTCTGGAGACATTTTTGGTTGTCACAGTTGGGGGGTGCAACTGGCATCTCTTGCGTGCGTAGAGATCAGGAATGCTGCTAAATATTCTACAATGTGCTGGACAGCCTCCCAGAACAAGGAATTATCTAGCCGCTAATGTCAACAGTGCTGAGATTGAGAAACCCTGGGTTAGATAAGGCTATCAAAAGAAATAATAAAATTTACATAGAATTTATCAAACAGTTTATAAATATGTACTATGCATCTGTTTTGCATGTGACTTTGGATCGTGTAAAATGCATGAAAAATAGGACAAAATCTCTATTGTTAAATTCTTTTTGAGTCAAAATTTCAAAGATACTAGAGGAAAAGCATGTATAGTTAAACTTCACTAATTCAGAAGAACTTGAGGGAAAGCCATTCCTTACCATGTGAGTTATATAAGAGCAGCCAAGTTTATTATTTGACATAATATACAATAATTAAATGTGGCAACTAGCAAAGCGACGCTCATCAAGAGGTTCTTAAGATGGCTATGAATTGTCTGTAATTTATATGTGTTTATATTCAAAGGCCTGATGATAAAGAATTTTTTAAATTTTGGAAAATTTTAATAATAACCTTAACATTTCCCTCTCTCACACCTTTATAATCTCAACTAAGGATTGCAACCTGTGCATCAAATATCAAATTCCAATTAGAAGCATCCAAATTAACTAATTATTTGATGACAAGATCATAATCACATAGTTCTTATACTGAAATATATTTAAAGCACACACACACACACACACACACACACACACACACTCATAACAGCCAGAAACTAGGAACAGAGCTATGTGTAAAGCAAAAAAAAAAAAAAAAAATAGCGATAAGATAACACAAGTTTATTTGGGGTATAGCTTATGTATCTGCAAGGAAAGTGTTTTTATGTCAATTATTCTAACCTATTTTTAAATAGACTATTTTTTAGAGCAGTTTTAGGTTCACAGCAAATGAGCAGAAAGTATGGAGATTTCCCATGTATCTCCTGCCCTGACACCTGCATAGCCTGGCCCACCATCAACGTCCCCCACCAGAGTGTTACATTTGTTACAATTGATGAACCTACAATCCTACATCATTATCATCCAAAGTCCATGGTTTATTTCAGGGTTCACTCTTTCTGTTGTATGTTCTATGGGTTTTGACTAATGTATAATGAGATATATCCAGCATTATAGTATCATCCAGGGTAGTTTCACTGCCCTGAAAGACTTATCTGATTTTTAAAGTAAAAATGAGGGCTCATAAAGTTACTCATTACCAGGAAGATAGTTTTCACATTAAAGAAAACATGTCTTTCATAGGTTATTTACACAAAGAGATTCCATTTCCAAAGGAAAACTGGAAAGTCTATAACTAGAAACCAGATACAGAAACACTTGCACATTCAGCCCTTAGTTTCCCTTTTAACCACATTATCCCTTAGAATATGAAGGAAATCACTTTATAAAAATTTCCATTTCTGAAGGATAAAGTTGTGAAACTTCTGACAATGATGAGAAGACTGGTTATAAAAGAAACTTCTTGTAAAACAGTGAGTTATAACCACGAATTCTTCCAATTCTGAATCCCTCAAGACCAGGGAAAACTTGACAAAATGAAAATGTTAAAACTTTCAGGCAAGCTAGATAAACTTGTAAAAAAGATACTTGCATCCCTCTAAAAGAACCTGCTACAAAAATGTATAATGGGGGCAGTTTGGATGAAACATGAAATTAAACACATGCATGAATATTACCAGCAAAGCTAAAATAAAATGAAGCAGATGTCCACATGCTTAAATAGGTCATCTCTGTGTCAGGAATTAATGACTGAGCTTGAGAAATAACAACATATATGTCAGGCTTAATCGCTAATGACTGTATTGTTCAAAGAATTCAGTCACTTCCATTACAAGCGGAATTTCTTAGTAACTTTGCCTGAAATATCAGAGACTTTTGAAAGTGAGACTAATTCTGATAGTATCAAAAGCACGTTTCCAATGTCATAATACTTTTTTTTTTTTTTTTAACAAATATTAGGAAAGGCATGCGGGTGCCATGTAATGAGTAATGGATTAAGGGTAGAGGTCAGACAACCTGTGTTTATTCAGCCCTGCTATTAGCTAACTGTGTGGGCTGCCACATAACTTCTGTGATCAACTGTTTTCCCATTTAAAATGGGATTGAGAACGTCACTCACTTCTGATGTTCTTGATTGAGAGAATGCTTGCTTAGATCCTAGGGGCAGGAAAATGGAGAACAGTTGGTGATGAGGGATTGACAGGAAGACAAAGACAAGCTCAGTGTTGGAGGTGACATGTAACATTTGGTTAGCAGGAGGATTAATCCAAGACGAGTTTCATTTCCTCATAAAATACAATTTTGAAACTTGATTAGATATACTGCTCTTATTACGAAGGTGTGGGGATGAGACGTTCACTGGGAAGAAAATACATGCTAGACTTCAGTAGACTGTCTGATGGAGGAATTAAACAGTGAACAGTACATGTGGAGTGCCTGCCTAGACTCATCTGCAGTACTGCCTATACTCATATCTTTGAGTGTAAGTGGCTACTAGCCACGTCTGTATATGCATATGGGTGTGTGGAGAAGAGAGGTGAATGGGTCTTTTGATTTGGAAGAGCTTGTCTTTTAATTATTTGATGACTATATTCTATTCCAAAACTTACCAGACTCCCTCCCATTATAAAAATAATAGTAATAATTGCCATTGCGTGTTGGTCACTAGTCACATATAAATTCACAATTTCATAAGGTATGTATTACTACTTGCATTTTACAAATGAGCAAATCTATATTCAGATTGGTAAAGGGATTTGAACCAGTCCCCACAACTACTAAGTAAAAGAAGCAGGCATCATCCCTAGGTTTGCCTGGATGAAAATCTGAATTTTCCTGATATTCTTTTTATGGAAACATGTGGCTTTCTTTTATAAAACTGGAGAGGCCCTTCATGCCCAGGATGAACTCCAGGCCTGCCATTGTTTCTAATGATGAATTATGGCTGTGGTTGCCTTGTAACCCAAGCTTCTCAGAACACTAGCTTGGCAACCGCCTGGCTAGAGTGATTTACTGAAATGTAGCTGTTCTTGTTTCGATGCACATAAGTGCATCTCCAATGCACCTTGGGGTAATTATACTGTGGATGAAGAACTGCCATGGCAACCACCCATGGAGTTATTTATGTCCTGGAGCTGCAGAGCATGGCCCCCCAGAGGGCTCTTCCTCCTGCTAAGGTTCGCTGTGGGCGTGGAGGTCAGGGTGGGGGTGGGGCATGAGCACTAACATATTACCATGGAGACAGGGATGCTGATAAAGAGCAGGCATCTTAAGGATGAAGCATCTAGAGTAGCAGTATTGCATTCTTCAGAAGGTCCTGGTGGAATTAAACAAAAATGCTGACCTTTTTCAGAAGGCCCATAAATAATTTACAACCCACCTCCTAAATTTGTTCCCTCAACCTTTTTTGCTTCAAACATTCAGCAGTTTATGCCACATTCAAGTTCCAGTTCAAATATATAATCTAAGCTAAAAACATTTTCACCTTAATAGGCTCTCTGATTGAAATGAAGTGATGATATGGCTCATCTACCTTCAATAGCAGGAGTGGACATTGGTAGATTTATTTTTACATTTGAATTCCCTTTGAATAGCACTTGTGGTTCTTTGAATAAAAGCTTCACCAAAGAGCCTCTATTTTTAGCTGTATTTAATTAAAATTTTAAGAATAGGCCTTCCCCTCTATATTGGAAGCCAACCAAATTTTGTGGATAAAAAGTGAAGAAGAAAATAAGTATGTATTGAACAACTTTTTTTTTTTTTAAATTTTATACGAGTAAAATGAAAAGGCAATACTAACCTTGTAGAGCTTCTTCAAGGATTAAGATGTGTTGCGGGTCTGGCAAATTCAAAAGTCTGCAGGGGCCAAGAAGACCATGTACATGGGCAAACAGGCTGAGTGCCAGGCAATAGGGCAGGGTGGGGCCTGAAGCAAATTGGAGAGTGCATGTATAGCCTAAAGTAGGCAGTTGCTATTCAGCTTTGACATTGTTTAAAAAGAGAAGACATAAATGGGGAAAATGGTGACATTTCCTCAGTTTTAAATAAAGACAACTAATTTAAAAATATTAAAACATCTATAAATAAAAAACATGCAAACACACAAAAAATATGTCATAGACTGCCAATGTGAGGCCTCAGATGATGTATGTTAAAAGCTTAGCACAGTGCCTAGCGCCTAGCTCTCAATAAAGGTTAACTATTCTTATTTGCTTTACTTGGAGAGATGCTGAGAGGTTTGTACTGTTTTCTTATTTATGGATGGGGAATCTAAAGCTCCACGATCTGAGCTGGATGTGACAGAGCCTGACCTAGGTCTATCTGATCTCAAGCCTCAGCTACCTACTCAGTAGTGGGTATTCTTAAGCAGCTTATTTTTTTATGCTGACCTGATTCCCGTGATATTTATGTACGTATGTATGTATGTACGTATGTATGTGTTGGGTTGGCCAGAAAGTTCATTCAGTTTTTTCCGTAACATCTTATAAGGAAGAGGACTCATGCATAGAAGTCCCCATTAAAAATTTGTTTTTGAAAGTCCAGAGTGGTATTCTGGATTCACTGCTTCTAGGCTGAATTACTTTCATTGTGACAGACGCAGGGTCTGAATTCATAGCTATAATACCCCTTTCTTATATTCAGAGAATGAGACCCTTTGTGGCCTCAGCCTAAATGCTAGGTTCTCTAGTGTTTTGCCACTTTTTTTTTTTTTGTCTATAAACATCTTTTTTCTTTTTTTTTTTTTTTGACATCTTTATTAGAGTATAATTGTTTTACAATGTTGTGTTAGTTTCTGCTGTATAATAAAGTGAATCAGCTATATGTATACATATATCCCCATGTCTCCTCCCTCTTGTGTCTCCCTCCCACCCTCCCTTTCCCACCCCTCTAGGTGGTTACAGAGCACTGAGCTGATCTCCCTGTGCTATGCAGCTGCTTCCCGCTAACTATCTATTTTACATTTGGTAGTGTATATATGTCCATGCCACTCTCTCACTTCGTCCCAGCTTACCCTTCCCTCTCCCCGTGTCCTCACGTCCGTTCTCTAGTAGGTCTGCATCTTTATTCCCATCCTGCCCCTAGGTTCTTCATGACCTCTTTTTTTTTTTCTTTTTTTTAGATTCCATATATATGTGTTAGCATATGGTATCTGTTTTTCTCTTTCTGACTTACTTCACTCTGTATGACAGACTCTAGGTCCATCCACCTCACTACAAATAACTCAGTTTCATTTCTTTTTATGGCTAAGTAATACTCCATTGTGTATATGTGCCACATCTTTATCCATTCATCTGTCAATGGACACTTAGGTTGCTTCCATGTCCTGGCTATTGTAAATAGAGCTGTAATGAACACTGTGGTACTTGACTCTTTTTGAATTATGGTTTTCTCAGGGTATATGCCCAGCAGTGGGATTGCTGGGTCATATGGTAGTTCTATTTTTAGTTTTTTAAGGAACCTCCATACTGTTCTCCATAGTAGCTGTATCAATTTACATTCCCACCAACAGTGCAAGAGGGTTCCCTTTTCTCCACACCCTCTCCAGCATTTATTGTTTATACATTTTTTGGTGATGGCTATTCTGACTGGTGTGATAAAGAGATTTTAAGATAAAGAGATTTCAAACAGACAGAGGTCTCTTCCATTCTTGATATTGCTCATAAAGCAAGAACTATGAAGGTAATAGTTCTTGTTTTTGCTTCTTTGTTTCCCAGGTTCAAACATGTCTTCCTTCTAGAAGGAGAACCAAAAAGCAAATTAAGGTCAGTTAAGAGATGTGAGCTAATGATTCAGGAAGTTGAACAAAGTCAGTGAGTGGAAAGGTGAGTTTTTTGATGCAGGAAGTAGAACTAGATCAATAAAACAAAAGTGAACTCATGTCCCAGGAAGTAGAAGGTGATCTGTGAGTGGAAAGGTGAGCTTGTGACCCAGAAAGAATAGAATCAGATAGGCAAATAAAGGAAGAGTGAATTAGGTAGAAAGTAGCTCTTGAAAGCCAAGGATGATGGGTTTTTTGTTTTTGTTTTTTAAATTTTCTGTCTTTATGCCAAGTGAAGGCTAATAGCACCAGGGGATTATTTGAAGAAGAATGACCGATCCCCTTCAAATTGGACTTTGTAGGTTTTCTGCCCCTGCAGCTGTGAGGCTTTTACTTAGCCTCTCTCTGTCTCAGCTTCCTCATCTATAAAATTGAGATAATAATACTGCTTGCCTCACAGGTTGTTGTGAGAGTTAAATGATCTATGTAAGTGCTTACTTAGTATGGTGCCTGATACAGAGTAACTACTCAATAAATATTATTGTTACTATCACTATTATTCTCATTTTAAATGTTTCAACTTGTCTTTCTCCTTAATGAGCATATTCTCTCAACTACTGGAGTGTCTCTCCCCCTTACCTGCTGGTTTCTTTATTGCACTGAAGCATCTACTAGTTATTAATTAATAGTCAGTGAGAGGGTTTTTTTTTTTTTTTTTTTTTTGTGGTACGCGGGCCTCTCACTGTTGTGGCCTCTCCTGCTGTGGAGCACAGGCTCCGGACACGCAGGCCCAGCGGCCATGGCTCACGGGGCCAGCCGCTCCGCGGCATGTGGGATCTTCCCGGACCGGGGCACGAACCCATGTCCCCTGCATCGGCAGGCGGACTCTCAACCACTGCGCCACCAGGGAAGCCCAGTGAGAGGGTTTTTGGTGAGACAGGCTCTTTCGCACTATTAAATGCTATCGAAATCACATCTGCTAATTCTGTAGCACAGAGTTCCACAGTCCCAGGGCACTCTCTCAGTGTGAATCTATGATAAATAAATTGATAACAAGTGAGTTGTTTATTTCCTGGTAAAAGGATTGTCACGGGGAGTAAGAGAGATTGGTTTTGTATTGTAGAACAGATTTTCATACAAAAGATAGCTTTAAATCAGAAGGTCTGGGTTTGGTACATATAGTGCCTTGGGATGGAAAGAGAAACCCCTTCTTGATTTCTTAGCATTACCTGTCAGTTGAGTGGAAATTTCCTCTCTATTGTATGGACATAAGTGTGATAGAAATCATGTCTACCTGGCTTGAGGTTCTTATAAAGATGAGTTTGGGTAAGTGCTACATAAGTAAATATTTAAAAAAGCACACTGAATTTCTTCTCTCTATCCTCATGAAGATATGCTTTTCCCTCTGGTATCTCTTTTTGTTATTTCCTTCTTGCTTTTCATTGCTCATTGATGTGCATTTTAGTAAAATGCTGCAAAATATGTATTGCTTATTATAAGGTGTAATTATAGGTCCCTGGCAAATAAAGGTCCATATTAATATGCTGTATGTGTCCAGTGTTAATAACCTGATTTCCATTGATTTGCTTGTCACTTAAACCACTGAACTGTTATCAAAGCAGGACAACTATACATAGTGTATACCTATTCCCTGCCCCAGTTTTCCACATTTCACATAAAATGGCTTGGGAATGTCATTTCTGCAAAACCATAACCACTCTTCCTGTGTGCCTAGTGCTCTACAGTTTCAAAAGGACTTTCCCCTGCATTTTGCTGCTTGATTTTCATAACAAACCTGTGAGTCCAGCAAGGTTTTATGAATTCTATTTTATATATAAGGAAAATAAACCTGAAAGAATACAATCAGTTCATAAAAGAACAGAGTGGAGATTTGAACTTAAGAATACATGACTCCAAGGTCCTTGCTTTATCCAGTATTCACAGGCCGGGAGAGGTGACTTCTCAGAAAACTCCCTATTAGTTAGAGTGCCTCTTTTTTTTTTTTTTAAAGGATCTGTATACCAAAAGAATGCTTAGAGGTGCATTCAGAACAGTGAAATTCAGTCATTTTTATCCAGGGTGCCTCTGATCCTGTTGTGGTTCTTTACCTCTTCAAAACTGTCATGATAAAGTCACAAAGGAGTGTAAATTCTTTCTGAATTTCAGGTTTATAGGAACAAGAAAATCATCCATGGGTCAATGATGTCACTTGACACTGGTGAGGTAGCATCAAGAAGTGAAGGGGAATTAGACCTGATTGTGTATACTGGATCCACCAATTTCTAGCTGTATTATCATGGACATTCTCTCTGAGTCTCAATGTCTTCGTCTGGTAAATGGGAAAAATAAGAGTAGCTGCCTTTTATGGATGGCATGAAGATTGAAAAAAACGTATTTCCTGTAAACTGTTTAGCAAAGAACTTGGTGTTGTAGCCTCATAAATAAATAATAATTATGGTTACTATTACTTATACTAATTTTACCTTTGCTCTTTGGATGTTATAATATAGGGAAATCAGACTTTTGGAAATTTCTTAAGTATATTTTGCCTTAGAGATCTTACAGGTCTTTGGTTCTTCTGACCCAAAAATGATGAGTAAAGAAAACGATGAATAATACGTGTTCTGCACTTATGCTTTCTGTACCTCATTTCAACTTCTGCAAAGAATGATCATAACACTTACCACGTTCCTTTCAAAAAATTCAATCCAATTTAACAAATGGTATCTGAGGGCCTACTATGTGTCCAGCACTGTGCTAGGCATATGGGTGAGGGGTGGACACAACATGGTCTTCAGCTTCAAGAAGTTTTTGGGTGAATGAGGATGATGGAAACAGATGTCTTAAAATTGTGCTGCAAGATCTATGATAGCTATATGCCCAGAATGGTATTAAAACTATAATAGGGCCACTTAAGCAATCCTGTAGCTTAGAAGGCTGTCAGAGGATTTTTGGGAGCATTTTGGTATTACCAGATTGTAAAGTTAAAATCAAGAAGAGGTGGAAGACAACTTTGAAGAGGACTTCTAGAGCCAGGTCATTGGATCCTATTGACAAGGTGGTGGGCTTTATCTTACAGTTTAGAAGTCACAAAACAGCATACCATGAGCCCTATATACCCTATATAACCCATGCAGATTGTTTGATATCCTGGGTCTTTTTAAAAATGAATTCACATAAATATAAAATATGATTTCACTTACAAATATCAATGACTACCTCCTGGGGAAACCACTCAACCCACATTTCCAGGTAGTGTCAGTTAACTGGAACTGAAGTATGGCTGCGTATAAAATACTAGGCAGGTGCTCTCAGATTTTCCGCAGTCCCTGCCAGTCCCTTTTAATTGCATTTGGCCTGCTGCACTCATTTTTGTTACATGTTTGACACCTACAGGCATTCCAGACTGCTTTCTGCTTCCTCCATTGTCAATCCTTAAGAAGGTTAGGAAACTGCACCTATCATAAAGCTGGGTGTCAATTTCTTTAATGCTTTGATAGTGCCTTTCAAAGAATGAACAAATAGTCCACTCCCCAGACACCAACAATCTCATGAAGTCATTTCTATCTAAATCCAGCAGCTTAAGGTCAGAGTGGGAAGCAGGAGGCAGCAAATTAATAACCAAAATACTGGTACTACTATTTATGTCTACCAATAATGGGTAACATTTACTTAATCCTAAGTGCCAGCAATTATGGTATTAAGTTTACATGAATCATTTTGAGTAATAGTCTTACAAGAACAATTCTATTAGTGTCCCTATTTTACAAATAGGGAATATGACATTCAGAAATGTTGATAAAATGGTCAAAATTGGACTACCTTAAACACGTACTCTTCAACAGGCTGTATTGCTGCATACTGGAGGTATGATCTTTCTAAGCGGTGTTATGAGTGGAAAGGGAAAGCTAAAAACAGGAAAAACATGATGGAGTACATATACTGGGATTTATATGTTTCTTAGTCTATATTTTTATATGTTCAAAGGAATTATCTTTCAGTCTAATTAAAATCTACTCAAGGAAAACATACTAAGAATTGCCTAAAAGTTGTGCACATCAAGCTGCCATCCAGGTATAGGTCTCAGTCTAACACTTGACCAGACCTGCAGTTAAAAGAAAGCAGAATAATAGTGATCTACTAACTTTGTCAACAAGTTTGGAAAGACTTTCTCCTTAAATAACAAATGAACAGAAAGACCAGTTTTAATAACTTTTTGGGAAAATTGCAGGATAAAGAAAGGGGAACTTTGTCCAGAAGACTCAGAAGAATGACAAGCTTATGACAGTTTTAGAAACCAGTTGGTATAAGAGTGTAAGGAAACATTGCCTCTTTGAAACAGAAGCAGATCATCATAATAAAGGAACACAGGCTGAGATAAATGATATTAGGATATGCTGAAAATACAGATAAGTGTTGTAAAAGATGATAAGGAAACTAAAAAAACAAAAACAAAAAACTGCAATTGCACAATTAAAATAATCCCTGGGGAGAGGGGGAAGAAGGAAGAGTCAGAAATCGTTCTTCCTGAATGACAGACTGTGTTGTTCCAGTTGACTTCCTGCTGAGAAAAAAATGGACAAAATATTTACAAAACTTAAAAAATACACATTTATACACATACAAGGTAATATGATATAAAATCAAGACAAACAACAAATAAAAAAATAAATCCAGAGGTAGTCCATGATTTGACAAGACCTTGGAAACTATAAAAGGTATCAAATTGAACTTCTAGAAATAAAAACGTATAATAACTAAGAATGATAACTTAATGTATTGTGTTAAAGAGCAGATTAGACAAATCCAAAAGTAGAATTAGCTAACTGGAAGATAAACTCAAAGAAAATATCCATAATAATGCATATAACAAAAGAATAAAAATACAGAAAAAAATGTGTAACATACATAGAGAGTCCAATAAGAAAGTCTAACATGCATATAATTGGAAACCCAGAAGGAAAAGAGAGAGAGGGAAAAAGGCAAAAAGCGATACAAGTTTCCAAAAAATAGTAAAAGAAATTGAGCCACTGATTCCAGAAGTCCTATAAACCCCAGGCAGGATGAATAAAGAATACTATGCCTAGGAACATCATAAAAAAACTGCTAAAGCTGAGAACGAAGATAAAAATCTTAAGTGCAAAGGGGAAGTGGGGAAGGCATATTATCTTCTGAGGAGCAACAATAAGACAAGTAGCTTATTTATCAGTAGAAACTACAGAAAGCAGAAGACAAAGCAATGCTATCTTTAAAGTGCTGAAAGAAAATGATAGACAATCTAAAATGTTAATGTAGAAAAAAAATCCCTTCAAGAATTAATGTGAATTTAAGATATATTCAAACAAACAGAAACCAGAGGAATTCATCACTAGCAGAACTTCTCTAATAGAAACACTAAAAAGAGTTATTCAGTACCAATGAAATATTTGCCACATGCGAACAGAGAAATGCAAGAATGAATAAAGCACATCAAAATAGAGTAAATATGTGGGTAAATGTAATTGCAACATATACACAGAATTTATAGGAAACTCTACAAAACAATGAGAAAAAAAGACAAACCAATGGGAATATGTACACAGTTCTTTAACCAGTCCCATATGAAAGAAGACTTCTGTGGCCAAAAACCACGTGAAAGCATTTGTCCTCAGTAGTGATCATGTGGTGCAAATTGAAATAAAAATGAGGTACCACTAAATGCTCACCCAAGTACTGAAATTAAAAAACTGGCAAAAGCGAATTGGTAGTAAGGTTGTAAAACAACAGAAAGTCTCATATGCAGTTGGTGGAAGTTAATTTATTAAAGTTAAATTATTAGAGTCATTAAAATTGAAGATTAACATGCCTTATGACACACCAATTCCATTTCTTATATTTATATCAAATCAGCATGTGGTCACCAAAAAAAATCCTCAAGAAGGTTCTTAGGAGCATCATTTGTAAAAGTCCCAAGCTGAAACAATCCAAATGCTCATGAACAGCAGAATGAATAAATAAACTGTGGTACTGTCACTCAAGAGGGTACTATAGATTAGGGGGTTCAACAAATTACAGCCCATGGGCCAAATCTGGCCCACTGCCTGTTTTTGCAAATACATTTTATTAGAACACAACCAAGCTCATTCTTTTATATATTGGCAATAGCTTCTTTCGTAGCAATAGCTATGACAGAGTTGAATTGTTGCAGTAAACACCATCTGGTCTGCAAAGCCAATTTTTTTTTTAAACATCTTTATTGGAGTATAATAGCTTTACAGTGGTGTTAGTTTCTGCTTTATAACAAAGTGAATCAGTTATACATACACATATGTCCCCATATCTCTTCCCTCTTGCATCTCCCTCCCTCCCACTCTCCCTATCCCACCGCTCTAAGTGGTCACAAAGCACTGAGCTGATCTCCCTGTGCTATGTGGCTGCTTCCCACTAGCTATCTGTTTTACGCTTGGTAGTGTATATATGTCCATGCCACTCTCTCACTTTGTCCCAGCTTACCCTTCCCCCCTCCCCGTATCCTCAAGTCCATTCTCTAGTAGGTCTGCATCTTTATTCCCGTCTTGCCCCTAGATTCTTCTGACCATTTTTCTTTCTTTTTTTTTTATGCAAAGCCAATTTTTTAAAAAATATTTTGCCTTTACAGACAAAGTTTGCCAATCCCTGCTATAGATCAGTGAACATAAAGGGACTACAGCTACATTTGTTAACATGTATGAATATTAGAAGTAAAATCTTGAGCAAAAAGAAGCCAAACCAAAAATAAAATTTACATAAATAATATTCTTTAAATTGTGTTTCTAATCTCCTTTCTCTACTTTTCCTAGAATTTTCTCTGTGTTAAAATTTAGCTCTGTCCTTCCAGTTGCTCAGGACAAGAATCTATGTTCTCACATCCAATCTATCAGAAAGTCTTATTGGTTTTACCTTTGAGGTACATTAAGTGTTCAACCACATCACCACCTTGTTCCCCATCATTCTGGTTCAAGTCACCATCATCTCTCATCAGGACTATGGCAATAGCCTTCTCACTGATGTCTTCCCTTCTGCCCTTTGTCCTATTCACAGCAGACGGAGTCATTCTATTAAAAAGCAAATCAGCTCATGCTACCCGTTTGCTCAAAACTCTTCACTAGTTTCCCTTCTTAGAGCAAATGCCAAGGTTCTTACTATTACCCATATGGCCTCACATGATCTGGCTTTGGATTACCTCACTGGCCTCATCTCGTACTACTCCCCCCGTCCCCCTTGTTCACTCTAGACCAGGCACACTGGTCTCTGTGCTCTTCCTTGAACACACAAGTAGTCTGGGTCATTGCACTTTGTATTGTTCTGGCCAGTATGTTCTTCTTTTATACATCCTTTTGGTTCACTCTCTCACCTACTTCAGGTCTTTACTCAAATGTTTCCTTCGTAGTAAGATCTTGCTTTCCCATCCTATTTAAAAGTGCAACTTTCCCCACCCCTGGCATTCACTTTCCAGCTTTATTTATCTCCAAATTATTTATAAATACCTGAAATACGCTATCTGTTTTCTTTTGCATTCTCCACAAAGGCAGGGATTTTTGTTTCTCTTGTTCACTCTTGTATCCTGAACACTTAGGACAATGAGTGGCACAGAGTAACACTTAATAAATATCTGTCTTCTAAAGAAATAAACTGAGGAGTTCTTCTGGGATTCTAAGAAAAAAAATAAAAAGTGAGAAAAATAACAGAAATGATAGATACGGAGGGCAGAGAAAGGAGTTCTACGTAAACATAACGAGTGTTCACAGAAAAAAAATCAGAGTAACTACAACGTAGGCATCAACAATATAATTTTTAAAGATCCTGATAAGTAATTAGATGAGAAAGTAAAGACAAAAGGGTTCTTGCTTCTCTGATGAAATCAGTGGAAAAGAACTGACAAAAACATACCTCGGCAAAATTTATGATGGATCAGAATAAAGGAAACTTTGACAAGTACTCAGGTAAGGGGAAAGTTTTAAAAAAAGAAAATGAGTTATCAAAAACACAAATCAGTCTGGCTTAGACTTCATTACATCAGAAGTTAGGATGTAAGAAGTGACAACTGATGGATTTTAATGGAAGAAGGTTTTGATCCAAAATCTTTACACACATCCCAGTTATCTTTCATGTATGTGACAGTGGAAACATATTCTCAGATATGCAACAACAAAGAGATATGCCACCAGTATATTTTTTCTTGAAAAAAAACCCCAAAAACCTGAAGAGATACTCCAACTGACTACAAAATAAATCCAGATTTTTTAAAAAATCAAGAATGGATAGGCAACAAATTAAGCATACTAATATATTTTGTTTTTATCACCGGAGTGCCTAATATTGGAGAAGGAATATATGGTACAGCCGAAAGAACTTACTATGAAACATCTGGGTGTAAATCCCAGCTCTTTCACTAATTAACTTTGTGACTTTGAGCAAATCACTCAAACTCTTTGAGCCTTAATTTCTTTACTTATAGTATTAAGATAATGATACCAAGCTCTCACAGGTGGGATAAGTAGATGAAATTAGATAATGCATATAAGTGGGATTCGTAAATAACTCTAAAAATGTTAGTACTTATTATTACTCACAGGTTTATGCAGCTTCCAGCTGAATTATCAGAGTAGCTTTGTTATGACTGAGTGTTTGTGTCCCCCCCCCCCACGTTCGTATGTTGAAATGCTACCCCTTGATGAGATGGCATTAGGAGGTGGGGACTTTGGGAGGTAATTAGGTCATGAGGGTGGAGCGCTCATCAATGGTATTGGTTTTCTTACATGAAGAGACAGGAGAGCTTGGCCTTGCTATCTGCTCTCTTCCATGTGAAGATACAGCAAGAAGACAACCCTCTGTGAATCCTGAAGCATGCTTTCACCAGACACCAGATCTGCAGGCCTCTTGATCTTGAACTTCCCAGCCTTCAGAACTGTGAGAAAAGAATGTCTGTTGTTTAAGCCACCCAGTCTATGGTATTCCTCTGTAGCAGCCTGAACGGACTGTGACAGGCTTTCAGTTTTCTTTTCAGGGGATAACCATTTCCATGAATAAGGGATATGTTGTGGAACCGTGAAGATAGCTAACTGTATTTGGAAACATAAATCTTGTTATTATAGGTCTCAGTTACCACAGTCCAGCTCTAGCTACATAATAACAAATATTTCTTCCTTCTACAGAATTCTATAGAACTGCATCTCATCCTTAAGTCTTTGTGATCTCTTATATTAACCAGTCAGGTTACTCTCTTAATAGAAGCTAGAGTCCCTATCCTGAGCAAGCTCCTTTCTTATCAGGATATATGTACATCCTTTAATTCTAGCCAGGGCTGCCTTGATCGTGTGTCTTCAAATTCCTTTTCCACATGAAGGTTTTCCTCCTATCTCCAGACATCCACTCCTCCTATCTCCAGACATCCACAGTCTCTGGTCACTCCCTTTAAAACTTTTAGTGTGAATTACACAACCACATTATTTACAGGTTAATTATATTTAGGATTGTGATTTTAAGATTGTAATGGTTACATTTCACACAAACATTTATGTTGAAATTCTGACTGAACTATAATTAACCGATGTCCATAAAAATCTGTTCAATGATAAAACAATGTAGCATTACAAAAGAAAAGGAAGTAAAACTTACATGTACCATATGATCTACACTATGTAAAAATGCTAGCAAAAAGATTAGAAAGAATTGGACTTTGTATTGAGAGTGGTCTTGTCTGGGGAGTTGGATTAGCACATTATTTCAGAAAATTGGCTTTATGAAGCAGTGGCTCCCTGAGATATTCCAGCTTGTCAAAATTTTAAAGAAATTCTACAAGTGAAACCCTCATATCAGAAATTCACATCATAAGTAAAATTATTAAGTGATATGATACATAATTTAGTGAAAAAAATACCTTTAACTGTTTTTACCCCATATTCACAAACTTATTTGGAAGGAGAATTCTTTAAATTTACTATCAAATACAGTTCCCTGGAACACCCTTTGGAAACTAAACATTCTAAAATGTCCCCAGTGGACATAAAGTATTTACACATTTTCTTCTTTTAATTTTTCTTTTTTGTATTAACAACGTAACATACCCTCCTTTGAACCAATAAAACAACGTAAAGTTGTATTTAAAAATTAATGATCTCATCCCATTGCATTTTCATTTCTGCCTCCCAAGGTAACACATTAACAAATTGATGTGCATTAATCCATTTCTTTTCCTGCAGAACAAGTATATACATTCATATGAACAAATGCTTAGGGCTAATGCTATTATTTATGCATCAATCATTTACAAAAGTAATATCATATTTACACATTATTCTGCCATTTTAAATTTTCATCTAACTGAATATAACTATCTCTCAAAGTCTAATTCAGCCTTTTGACTAGCTGGATAATTTTGCAAAGAACAGATATACCACAGTTTATTCAGACATTCCCCTATTGAGAGATATTTCACTTGCTTTCATTGTTTGCTAACACAATGATCACCTTTGCACAAATATATTTATTTAGAGGCATATTTTTATGGGATTAATTCCAATAAGTAAAATTACTGAATCAAAGAATATATATTTATTTTAGTAAATATTGCCATTTTACTTTTCAACAATATTGTAGCAATCATATTGCCCCCTGGTAAATATGACCATGTCTCTGCATCTTTATGTAGAGATACTTGATAATATGATTTTTTTTCCTTTAGTGGTATATTTCCTTGATTCCCTCAATAATATTGCCACATACCTCCATAGCTGTAAAATATATAATTCTTTGTTTTCTTTGTCTTTAAACTTGACAGACTTGCATCATGCTACAGTTAAAAGCAACTTGCTTTTTTACTCCACTTCATGTCTTTAAAATGCATTCATGTTGAAAAATGTAGCTACGATTCTATTTTTTCACAACTGAATAGTATTCTATTGTGTGAATATATTTAATTAATTTATTCATTCTCCTTTCAGTGGAATTTGGGCTTTTTCTATTATTTTCTACTTATTTCTATTAGTATCAAGACTACCATAAAGATCCTCCAAGTATCAATTGATATATATACACATACATGTTAAAAATTCCATACAGTTTCATACCTAGGAGTGAGATTACTGGGTTAATAGGATATGCAAAATTTCTACTTCGTAATTTTATTTACCAGAATTTTTCTAAGGAATTGTCATAAATTTATATATTAGAGTTTTATATGAGTTCTCATATCTCCAAATTCTTGCTTATATTTCGTACTGTCAGGTTTTTAAAATTTCTAACAAACTTGTTGGTTTCTAATGGTCTATCACTGGCATTTCACTTTATTTTATTTTTAAAATTTTTTTTATTTTTTGCGATATGCGGGCCACTCACTGTTGTGGCCTCTCCCGTTGCGGAGCACAGGCTCCGGACGCGCAGGCCCAGCGGCCATGGCTCACGGGCCCAGCCACTCCGCGGCATGTGGGATCTTTCCGGATCAGTGCACGAACCCGTGTCCCCTGCGTCGGCAGGTGGACTCTCAACCACTGCGCCACCATGGAAGCCCTGGCATTTCACTTTAATTTTCATTTCCCAGATTAAAAATAAGATCAAACAGATCATCCTTTTTTGTGTATTAGCATTTTATATTTCCTCTTCTTGGAAATGTCTATTCAAGGCTTTTGTTCATTTATCTAATAAGATGCTTGCCGTCTTTTACTTACTAATAGTCCGGAGAATTCTTTATTCTTTACTCTTATGGAAAATATTGGTTAACCGTGGGGCTTGTCTTCATTTCCTTTAACGACTTTACCATGGGGTTACTGTTATGATTTGTTAAATTAACATTTGTTAAGTAGAACCCCAAGGTGATGGGTGGTGAACTATGGTTCAGCAAAAGACCACAAGAGAAACTGAGATAGAGAAGTTTGTTACTCACAGGTCCTGGAGGAAGTACACAGCATACCTTGACCTACATGGGAGGTCAAGGCAGGGTGTAGGCAGAGAGAGAGGCAGGACCTGGGCCACATTTCTTTATTAGGGCCCATGGATAAAGTGCTTTGAGGTTCCTGGGCTAAGGCCCGTTTGGTCAGTTCAAACGAAAAAATGCTGGGTTTTGGTAAGCTCCAAGGGGTCTTACCTTAGGGGCACACAGGCTGAAGGCCTAGAGGCAGGGGAGATTGCTTCTCACAAGGGCTGTTGGGGGAGTCATATCAGGAGCTTACATTTGCTTGTGCCTCTGTGGGCTGTTATCTAGGGCACGTGCTTGTGTGAGAGGGCTAGTGTCAGGTTAAGCCCCCCTGGCCACTTGCCAAACAGAATGGAGGCCGAGGCAGCAATACCATGGAGTAGCTTAGCTCAACTCTGGACAGTTACCAACTCTCCTGATTTGTTTGAGACTGAAGGGTTTCTTGGGGCACAATATTTTAAAGTGCTAAAACCTGGAAGGTCCCAGGCAAATAGGGCAAGTTTGTTCCCTTTTTTCAATGATTATAAATTCTTAATTTCAGTAAAACTGAATTTACTAGTCTTTGCAATAATGGCTAGGGCTTTTGTTTGTGTGTGTTTAAAAAACGTTTCCGTTTTTAGATCAGAAAAATTTACTCCTGTATTTCATTGTAAAAGTTTAAAAGTTTGTGTTGTGTATAAATGATCTGGAATGCTTTAACTTTGTAAGTGTTGTGATATAAGAATTTGATTTAGCCTTTTTAAAGCTTATTTTATGAATGTATTGTTTACATACAGCAATGTCCATTCATCTTAAATGTAGTTTGATGAATTTTGGAAATTGTGTACAGTACTATAATCTCTGCCATAACCAAGATAAAAAGAAGTTTCCTCACCTTAAAAAAAGGTTTCCTGTACCACTTGGCAGTTGATCCACTCCCCAATCCAAGCAAACACAGATCTGATTTTTTCCCTTAGTTTTGCTTTTTTAAGAGTTTCATTTCAATGGAACATGCGAATGTAGACTTTGTGTTTGACTTATTTTACTTAGCACGTGTTTTGAGATTGACCCATAGTATTTTGTTCCTTTTTTTATTGCTGGGTGGTGTTTCATTGTATGCATATGCTAAATTTGTTAATCCTTTATTAGGTCATTAGTTGGTATCATTTGAGATGAGTTGTTTCCAGTTTCGAACAATAATAATGCTGCTATGAACATTCAGTTCAAGAGTTTGTGTGGACATATGCTTTGGTTTTCATTTCCTTTATGTAAATACCTAGGAGTGGAATTGCTAGGATATATGGTAAATGCAGATTTGACTTTTTAACATAAGGCCATATTGTATTTACAAAATGGTTGTACCACTTATTTTCTTTGTAGCAACAGGTGTATATATATTCGTTTTGGATCAGTTTAGGAAATATTTTCCTAATCTCATGTCAAAAATTTTTTCTTCTATAAGTGTCATAGTTTTAGCTCTTACATTTAGGTCTCTGTTACATTTCAAATTAATTTGTGTGTGTGGTATAACTGTCAAGATTTATTTATTTTCCCAACATCTATACAGTAGTTTCATCACTACTTTTTGAAAACACTGACCTTTGACATACTTTGAAATGATCTGGCACCTTTGCTGAAAATCAGTTGACCATAAAAGTGTGATCTATTTCTGGACTCTCCATTCTTTCCATTGATTTATGGGTCTGTATTTCAGTATCTCTCTGTCTTGACTATTGTAGCTTTATATTGCATTGAAATCATGTAGTATGAGTCGTCCCCCCCCCCACCCAACTTTTTCTAAATTTATTTTGGCTGGTCTAGATTCTTTGTCTTTTTATATAAATTTTATAATAGGCTTATCAGTTTCTTCAAAAATACTATTAGAATGTTGATTGGAATTGCATTGAATCTGTAGATCAATATGAAAAAGATTACCATGTAAACAGTGTTGATTCAAACCTCCCAGTCACTATATATATATATATATATATATATGTTCTCAAGTATGGGACATTTTCAAGCATCGGCTCCCTCCTCACCCTGCTTTGGTCTGACTCTCCACGCCCCATGCTAAGTCCTCCCTGCATTGACTCACTCATACAAGGAAGACCTTACCTTGCTCAGGTTCTCACTACTACATGCTGGGCCACCCCTCAACAGGTTTACCTTCTTCACCCTGCTTGGAATCTCACTGTCAATATTGCCTCCCCTCTCCTCCTACACGGATACCTGCCTCACCCTGCTCATGTTCTGACACTCCACACAGAAGTCCTCCTCAATCTACTGTCTAATTGCTCTGTCTAAACTGATGGCTTTACAACTACATCATTCAAAGAAGGTACATAAAAGGAAAGGAAAGCATGAGAGAATGAGGGGATCTTTTCTATATTTTCTGGAGAGCAGGTGTTTTACATATGTTGTATTTCCTTCACTGTGTGCTGCATTCTGGATAATTTCCTTGATTTTACGTTCCAGTTCTTTGATACTTTCTTCAGCTATGTCTCCCATGTTAGTTTTTTATATTTGTTGTTTGTATTATTTTATTTTCAATTTCCTGAACAACCAGTGGGGTTGAGCATATTTTATTATTTTTTAAATACTTACTGGATTTTTCTCTTCTGTGAATTACTTACCCATATTTGTTGTCCACATTTCTATTGAGTATAACAACATTTTAACAATGGTTATCTCTGAATTATTGCATTTTGTTTGGTTTTATTTAATTATTTATGTGTCTCTATTTCCTAAATGTTATTTAATACTGCATTACATTCAGCACCAGAAAATCAATTTCAGAGCAATTAAAACATAGTTCTTTGATTTATTTTATATACACATATATGTATATTTGTGTGTGTGTGTGTATGTATTTTACCAAAAAAATGGGAAATGGTGAGAAATGAGAGAGGATGGGATTGATGTTTTATCTCCTAATTAACTGGATTATCTAGGTACGACACATCACCTCCATAAGGTCCAATGTTTTGAAACTCAGTAATTTATTTTTATTACTGATTTAGAGTAATAATTAAAGCCATTTAAATATTCTATACTTGGAGTTAGAGGAGGGTTGATTTTCATGAAGTCTTAGGAGAAAGCTGCTGTCAGATTGCCAGTGAAGTGTAAGCCAGTTCGTGAAAGGTATTATATTTCATGAATTCAGTTTCTTGCCCTTTGTATTTAATAGATTAATTTTGCTTTTATTGGTTTCCCACCAACACCATTCTCAATGGCGTTGTATATGTAGGGCTGTTTTGCTTCATTCTCTTCGTTCTGTACACCTTATTGGTCACCCGTACCCACAGACTGATTGTACGATGGATGTAGCCATTCTAGACATCATACACAGACACAAAAACATCCAGAGGCATGAAAAGGGCTACTCCTCTCTTCTTGGGCTCCTCTAGCAGAATTCCCATATGTCTCCATAGTCAAGCATTCCAGTACATGCCCATGCTGAAACCAGTCCCTGGAAGGACCTCCAGAATTATTCTGGCTAAGCAGGACCTATTCCCTGGTGCTGGGACCAATCTTCTCTGAATTATGTTCCTTCATGGAGGAGGGAGAAAGCCAAAATGAAATTCTGTTTGAGAGGAATGGGGTGGGGAAATGGGGTTTGAGTGTGTTACAGCCTCTAATTGGATTCTCTACTCATTGCTTCTATTTTTTCACTGCATATTTGACTTTGCTGCCATTCATCCAGAGAACATTTGTTGAGTATCTACTCTGTGCCAGATACTGATGGATGAATTTCCCTAAGACACAAATCTGAACATATTCTCATTCAGTCTGAAAGCTTCAATGTTTCCACTTTGTTGCCTAGTTAAAGATCCACTTGTAGCTTGTCATTCAAGGTCCTAATCCTGTATTCTTTGTGACTCACACTGTATTCAGCCAAGATGCACTCAGTGTTTTCAGAGCCTTAACATTTTCTGATTCCACCTTTGCTTATCATGTTTCCCCTGCCTTGACCACTTCCATCTACCATGCCCATCTCCTCCTGTCAAAATTTGAGTTCATCTTTCAAGGAGTAAAATGCCACCTACTACATAACAATCAACCAAATTTTTCACAGCAACAATATTGGCTATTCCCTATTTTGTCTGGTAGATTTCTAGGTATTTTATATGTTATCATTTATTCCACACAAAGAGCACAGGAAGTGAGTATAATTTTCTCCATTTTCTAACCAAGAAACAATCCAAGATGCTTACCTGAGACTCACATTCCTAGCAAGTTGGTGAGCTTGGACTTGCACCTGAGATTTTATTTGCAAACTAAAGTTATGTATCATAATGTTAAACACACATACCTGAGAGGCAGACAGATCTAGTTTCCAAACTCCATTTTCCTTAGCTGGGTGGCCTTGAAAGAATCACTGAACCCTGTTGCTTATCAGTAGCCCATTGGTTCTCTGTGCCCTAGCCAAACTGGAATTCTTTTTTTTTTTTTTTTTTTTTTTTTTTTGAGAAAGGAGGATTTTATTTCCTTGCTTCATTCATATCTACTTGCTCTACATAAATTTTAAAAAATAACAAAGATTAAAAAAATAAAACATCTTAATAACAAAACATTGAAGTGTATGGTTTGCTGTAATGGACATAGAAACACCTACTATATGTACGTACTCAGTTTACAGACTGAAATGGAAGAGAGAAATGGGAACACACAGTATACACATACGTTGTTGTAAAGGTTGCAACAGACATGAGTTTGAAGGTATTTGGGAGAATTTGATAACATAAATCACTATGTTGAGAGACAGGCATACATTCTAAATATTGTAAAACTCTAGAAATAGTCTCCAGCATATTTTCAGTTTTAAGAAAAAGAATATTAATGAACCAAGGGACTGAAAGGCGTAGGAGATTACTTCAGGGACAAGTGCATGGTTCATTTATGCTTAGTGATACTGAGCAGTCTCTAGGATTCTCAGGTATAGGTGTCAGGGATGGAAAGATAAAAGATGGCTGAAGTAACTCAAAATTTTAGGCTGGAATAACTGTAGTAAACATTGCTATAATGGAGCAAAAATAAGAAGCATACATGAAGACTATGAATGAAAATCTATGACAGGTGCTTCCCTGGTGGTGCAGTGGTTGAGAGTCCACCTGCCGATGCAGGGGACACGGGTTCGTGCCCCGGTCCGGGAAGATCCCACATGCCGCGGAGTGGCTGGGCCCGTGAGCCATGGCCGCTGAGCCTGCACATCCGGAGCCTGTGCTCTGCAATGGGGGAGGCCACAACAGTGAGAGGCCCGCGTACTGCAAAAAAAAAAAAAAGGAGATGTAAAAAGATCTATGACATACATGTATGTTTGACATAAATAAGAAAAAAATTTGTATCTGCTCAATGGATAGTCTTACTGAATTAAAAATAGAGGAAAAACACTTCAAACAAAGATTTATAAACAGTGATGCTCATTCTAGGTACCACCACCTTGATGATATATCTTCCCTATTGTGGTCTCTCTATAAGAGTATCCTAGAGTTCTTGAACTTGCAACTTTATGAAACATTGTGTAATGAGAATTTTATGCATTTCACTCACGTGTATTTACTAAACAATGATAGTGCCTGAGTTTAGATATCAATCTCACTTTTCTTTCCACTAAACATACTGTGATTCAATGCAGTTTTCCCTAACGTCCCCTTATGATAAGATTTAGTAGGGGTACTTTTTTTTTTTTCAAACACACACACTGTATTTTATTTTTACAAGAGATAAATAGACTGACGCCAAGCATTGTAAATGGATGACCACAACAAAAGCAACAGTGATTGCAATTACCAAACATGAAACACACTCACACTATGTCATAATATTGACATTCAGTCCAGTAATCCTCCACTGTAACAGCTCCTTTACTTTGCAGTGAAAATTGATTTGTATATTTTTTGCCTCTGAGTCCTTCTGGGATTTTTTTTTTTTTTATTCAGACAGAAAGTCACAAAAATTATAATCACCCTCATCAGTTCACTCAGTCCCATGTAATTAATTTTTTTTTCATCTTGATCTTTTGTTACCACTTTTATGAATTCATCAGTTTTCCATTAGAGTTCTGAAAATGCTTATTCATTCAGTTCAGCAGTATAGTCAGTTACCAGAAACCTGTACTTGTCAGAGTCTTTTCCATGAATTCCTTGAAGATGAAACCCTTTTATAGGAACATTTTTGCAAAAGCATCAGAGTACACCCAGAACTGTCTGTAAATGACAAGAGACTTAAAAATGACCACGGTTAAAGATTTGATGAAAGTTATAATAATGCAATTGACAAGGAAATTTAGTTATTTCTGAGATATACATTTTAAAGTAATAACTAGAATTATGACTTATAACATACCAGAACATATAAGATTTTTAGAAATTTCATGTAATGTTTGAAACATTTATATTAACATATTTCCATACAAATAACCCAAAGAAAGTTTAGTTGTCTTGTTTGTTTGTTTGTTTTATACTGCAGGTTCTTATTAGTCATCAGTTTCATACACATCAGTGTATACATGTCAATCCCAATTGCGCAATTCAGCACACCACGATCCCCACCCCACCGCAGTTTTCCCCCCTCGGTGTCCATACGTTTGTTCTCTACATCTGTGTCTCAACTTCTGCCCTGAAAACCGGCTCATCTGTACCACTTTTCTAGGTTCCACATACATGCATTAATATACGATATTTGTTTTTCTCTTTCTGACTTACTTCACTCTGTATGACAGTCTCTAGATCCATCCACGTCTCAAAAAATGACTCAATTTCGTTCCTTTTTATGGCTGAGTAATATTCCATTGTATATATATGTACCAGCACTTCTTTATCCATTCGTCTGTCGATGGGCATTTAGGTTGCTTCCAATACCTGGCTATTGTATATAGTGCTGCAGTGAACATTGGGGTGCATGTGTCTTTTGGGTTTATGATTTTCTCTGCGTATATGCCCAGTAGTGGGATTGCTGGATCATATGGTAATTCTATTTTTAGTATTTTAAGGAACCTCCATACTGTTCTCCATAGTGGCTGTATCAATTTACATTCCCAACAACAGTGCAAGAGGGTTCCCTTTTCTCCACACCCTCTCCAGCATTTGTTTGCAGATTTTCTGATGATGGCCATTCTCACTGGTGTGAGGTGATACCTCATTGTAATTTTGATTTGCATTTCTCTAATAATTAGTGATGTTGAGCAGCTTTTCATGTGCTTCTTGGCCATCTGTATGTCTTCTTTGGAGAAATGTCTATTTAGGTCTTCTGCCCATTTTTGGATTGGGTTGTTTGTTTCTTTAATATTGAGCTGCATGAGCTGTTTATATAGTTTGGAGATTAATCCTTTGTCCGTTGATTCGTTTGCATATATTTCCTCCCATTGTGAGGGTTCTCTTTTCATCTTGTTTATGGTTGCCTTTGCTGTGCAAAAGTTTTAAAGTTTCATTAGGTCCCATTTGTTTATTTTTGTTTCTATTTCACTACTCTAGGAGGTGGATCAAAAAAGATCTTGCTGTGATTTATGTTAAAGAGTGTTCTTCCTATGTTTTCCTCTAAGAGTTTTAGAGTGTCTGGTCTTACATTTAGTTCTCTAATCTATTTTGAGTTTATTTTTGTGTACGGTGTTAGGGAGTATTCTAATTTCATTCTTTTCCATGTAGCTGCCCAGTCTTCCCAGCACCACTTATTGAAGAGTGTCTTTTCTCCATTGTATATCTTTGCCTCCTTTGTCATAGATTAGTTGACCATAGGTGCATGGGTTTATCTCTAGGCTTTCTATCTTGTTCCATGGATCTATGTTTCTGTTTTTGTGCCAGTACCATATTGCCTTGATTACTGTAGCTTTGTAGTATAGTCTGAAGTCACGGAGTCTGATTCCTCCAGCTCTGTTTTTTTCCCTCAGGACTGCTTTGGCTATTCGGGGTCTTTTGTGTCTCTATACAAATTTTAAGATGATTTGTTCTACTTCCGTAAAAAATGGCATTGGTAACTTGATAGGGATTGCATTGAATCTGTAGATTGCTTTGGGTAGTATAGTCACTTTCACAATGTTGATTCTTCCAATCCAAGAACTTGGTATATCTCTCCATCTGTTGGTATCATCTTTAATTTCTTTCATCAGTGTCTTATAGTTTTCTGCATACAGGTCTTTTGTCTCCCTAGGTAGATTTATTCCTAGGTATTTTATTCTTTTTGTTGCAGTGGTAAATGGGAGTGTTTCCATAATTTCTCTTTCAGATTTTTCATCATTAGTGTATAAGAATGCAAGAGATTTCTGTGCATTAATTTTGTATCCTGCAACTTTACCAGATTCATTGATTAGCTCTAGTAGTTTTCTGGTGGCATTTTTAGGATTCTCTATGTATAGTATCATGTCATCTGTAAACAGTGACAGTTTTACTTCTTCTTTTCCAAATTGTATTCCTTTTATTTCTTTTTCTTCTCTGATTGCTGTGGCTAGGACTTCCAAAACTATGTTGAAGAATAGTGGTGAGAGTGGACATCCTTGTCTCGTTCCTGATCCTAGAGGAAATGCTTTCAGTTTTTCCCCATTGAGAATGATGTTTGCTGTGGGTTTGTCGTATATGGCCTTTATTATGTTGAGGCAGGTTCCCTCTATGCCCACTTTCTGGAGAGTTTTTATTATAAATGGGTGTTGAATTTTGTCAAAAGCTTTTTCTGCAGCTATTGAGATGATCATGTGGTTTTTATTTTTCAGTTTGTTAATATGGTGTATCACATTGGTTAATTTGCATATATTGAAGAATCCTTGCATCCCTGGGGTAATCCCACTTGATCGTGGTGTATGATCCTTTTAATGTGTTGTTGGATTATTTGCTAGTATTTTGTTGAGGATTTTTGCATCTATATTCATCAGTGATATTGGTCTGTAATTTTCTTTTTTTGTAGTATCTTTGTCTGGTTTTGGTATCAGGGCGATGGTGACCTCATAGAATGAATTTGGCAGTATTCCTTCCTCTGCAATTTTTTTGGAAGAGTTTGAGAAGGATGGGTGTTAGCTCTTCTCTAAATGTTTGATAGAATTCACCTGTGAAGGAATCTGGTCCTGGACTTTTGTTTGTTGGAAGATTTTTAATCACAGTTTCTATTTCATTACTTGTGATTGGTCTGTTCATATTTTCTATTTCTTCCTGGTTCAGTCTTGGAAGGTAATACCTTTCTAAGAATTTGTCCATTTCTTCCAGGTTGTCCATTTTATTGGCATAGCGTTGCTTGTAGTAGTCTCTTAGGATGCTTTGTATTTCTGCATTGTCTGTTGTAACTTCTCCTTTTTCATTTCTAATTGTATTGATTTGAGTCCTTTCCCTCTTTTTCTTGATGAGTCTGGCTAATGGTTTACCAATATTGTTTATCTTCTCAAAGAACCAGCTTTTAGTTTTATTGATCTTTGCTATTGTTTTCTTTGTTTCTATTTCATTTATTTCTGATCTGATCTTTATGATTTCTTTCCTTCTGCTAACTTTGGGCTTTGTTTGTTCTTCTTTCTCTAGTTCCTTTAGGTGTAAGGTTATATTTTTACTTGAGATTTTTCTTCTTTCTTGAAGTAGGCTTGTATAGCTATAAACTTCCCTCTTAGAACTGCTTTTGCTTGCATCCCATAGGTTTTGGATCGTCGTGTTTCCATTGTCATTTGTCTCTAGGTATTTTTTGATTTCCTCTTTGATTTATTCAGTGATCTCTTGGTATTGGTAACGTATTGTTTAGCCTCCATGTGTTTGTGTTTCTTATGTTTTTTTCCCCTGTAATTGATTTCTAATCTTATAGCGTTGTGGTCAGAAAAGATTCTTGATATGATTTCAATTTTCTTAAATTTACTGAGGCTTGATTTGTGACCCAAGATGTGGTCTATCCTGGAGAATGTTCCATGCGCACTTGAGAAGATAGTGTAATCTGCTGTTTTTGGATGGAATATCCTATAAATATCAATTAAATCTATCTGGTCTGTTGTGTCGTTTAAAGCTTCTGTTTCCTTATTTATTTTCATTTTGGATGATCTGTCCATTGGTGTAAGTGAGGTGTTAAAGTCCCGCACCATTATTGTGTTACGGTCGATTTCCTCTTTTAGAGCTGTTATCAGTTGCCTTACGTATGGAGGTGCTCCTATGTTGGGTGCATATATATTTATAATTGTTTTATCTTCTTCTTGGATTGATCCCTTGATCATTATGTAGTGTCCTTCCTTGTCTCTTGTAACATTCTTTATTTTCAAGTCTCTTTTCTCTGATATGAGTATAGCTACTCCAGCTTTCTTTGGATTTCCATTTGCATGGAATATCTTTTTCCATCCCCTCACTTTCAGTCTGTATGTGTCCCTAGGTCTGAGGTGGGTCTTTTGTAGACAGCATATATATGCGTCTTGTTTTTGTATCCATTCAGCAAGCCTGTGTCTTTTGATTGGAGCATTTAATCCATTCACGTTTAAGGTAGTTATCGATACGTATTTTCCTATGACTATTTTATGAATTGTTTTGGGTTTGTTTTTGTAGGTCCTTTTCTTCTCTTGTGTTTCCCACTTAGAGAAGTTCCTTTAACATTTGTTGTGGAGCTGGTTTGGTGGTGCTGAATTATCTTAGCTTTTGCTTGTTGGTAAAACTTTTGAGTTCTCCATCGAATCTGAATGGGATCCTGGTCGGGTAGCATCATCTTAGTTGTAGGTTCTTCCCTTTCATCACTTTAAGTATATCATGCCACTCCCTTCTGGCTTGTTGAGTTTTTGCTGAGAAATCAGCTGTTAACCTTATGGGAGTTCCCTTGTATATTATTTGTCATTTTCCCCTTGCTGCTTTCAGTAATTTTTCTTTATCTTTAATTTTTGCCAATTTGATTACTATGTGTCTCGATGTGTTTCTCCTTGGGTTTATTCTGTATGGGACTCCCTGCGCTTCCTGGACTTGGGTGGCTATTTCCTTTCCCACGTTAGGGCAGTTTTCGACTATAATCTCTTCAAATATTTTCTCTGGTCCTTTCTCTTTCTCTTCTCTGTCTGAGACCCCTATAATGTGAATGTTGTTGCGTTTATTGTTGTCCCAGAGGTCTCTTAGGCTGTCTTCATTTCTTTTCATTCTTTTTTCTTTATTTTGTTCCACAGCAGTGAATTCCACCATTTTGTCTTCCAGGTCACTTTTCCGTTCTTCTGCCTCAATTATTTTGCTATTGATTCCTTCTAGTGTAGTTTTCATTTTAGTTATTGTATTGTTCATCTCTGTTTGTTCTTTAATTCTTCTAGGTGTTTGTTAAACATTTCTTGCATCTTCTCGATGTTTGCCTCTATTCTTTTTCCAAGGTCCTGGATCATGTTCACTATCATTATTCTGAATTCTTTTTCTGGAAGGTAGCCTATCCACTTCATTTAGTTGTTTTTCTGGGTTTTTATCTGTTTCTTCCTCTGGTATATAGCCCTCTGCCTTTTCATCTTGTCTGTCTTTCTGTCAATGTGGTTTTTGTTCCACAGGCTGCAGGATTGTAGTTCTTCTTGCTTCTGCTGTGTGCCCCCTGGTGGATGAGGCTATCTAAGAGGCTTGATGGGAGGGACTGGTGGTGGGTAGAGCTGACTGTTGCTCTGGTGGGAAGAGCTCAGTCAAACTGTAATCCACTTGACTGTTGATGAGTGGGGCTGGGTTCCCTCCCTGTTGGTTGTTTGGCCTGAGACAACCCAACACTGGAGCCTAACTGGGCTCTTTGGTGGGGCTAATGACAGACTCTGGGATGGCTCATGCCAAGGAGCACTTCCCAGAACTTCTGCTGCCAGTGTCCTTGTCCCCATGGTGAAATAGAACCACCCCTTGCCTCTACAGTAGACTCCCCAACACTAGCAGGTAGGTCTGGTTCAGTCTCCCCTGGTGTCACTGCTCCTTCCCCTGGGTCCTGATGTACACACTACTTTGTGTGTGCCCTCCAAGAGTGGAGTCTGTTTCCCACAGTCCTGTCGGAGTCCTGCAATCAATTTCCACTAGCCTTCAAAGTCTGATTCTCTAGGAATGCCTCCTCCCGTTGCTGGAACCCCAGGTTGGGAACCTGATGTGGGGCTCAGAACCTTCACTCCAGTGGGTGGACTTCTGTGGTATAAGTGTTCTCCAGTCTGTGAGTCACCCATCCAGCAGTTATGGGATTTGATTTTATTGTGATTGCGCCCCTCCTACCGTCTCATTGTGGCTTCTCCTTTGTCTTTGGATGTGGGGTGTCTTTTTTGATGAGTTCCAGTGTCTTCCTGTCGATGATTGTCCAGCAGCTAGTTGTGATTCTGGTGTTCTCGTAAGAGGGAGTGAGAGCACATCCTTCTACTGGAATTCTTTTAATTCTTAACAAAGTGTTTTTCAGAGTTCCACATCACAGCTCATTAGTTGGTCATGACCAATAATTGTTAACAGGTTTATTAAGATGTAATTCATATTCCACATAATTCACCCATTTAAAGTGTAAAATTCAGTGACTTTTGGGGTATTTGTAGAGCTGTGCAACGATCACTACCATGTAATTTAGAACATTATATTACCTACAAAAGAAACCCTGTACCTTTTAGCTATCACTGCCCCATCCCCACCTCAACTTCCCAACCATAGACAACCATTAATCTACTTTCAGTTTCTATAAATTTGACTATTCTGGACATGTCATATATATACTACCATATAAGGTGGAGCTTTTTGTGACTGGCTTCTTTCACTTAGCATAATTTTTCGAAGTTCATTAATGTTGTAGCACGTATCAGAACTTCATTCTTTTTCTTTTTTGCTCAAATAATATCCCATTGTATGGATGTTACCACTTTTTGTTGATCCATTTATGAATTGTTGGACCTTTGAGTTGTTTCCACTTGTTCGTTATTATGGTAATACTACTATGAACATCTCTGTGCAAGTTTTGGGTGGACATGTGTTTTAATTTTTCTTGGGTATATAGCTAAGAGTGGAATACTTGGTGAAATGGTAACTCTATGTTTAACTCTTTGAGGGACTGCCAGACTATTTTCCAAAGCAGCTGAATTGTTTTATATTTTCTACCAGTCGTGTATGAGGGTCTTGATTTCTCCATATTCTTGCCAATACTTGTTGTTGTCTTTTTGATTATAGCTGTCCTAGTATGTGTGAAGGGGTATTCTGTTGTAGTTTGATTTGCATTCCCCTGATGACTAATGATTTTGAGAATCTTTCAAATGCTTATAGGCCCTTTGCATACCTTCTTTGGAAAAATATCTGTTCAGTTCCTCTGCCTATATTTTAACTGGATTGTCTTTTTATTGTTAGGTTGTAAGAATTTTTTATATATTTTAGATTCAATTCCCTTACCAGGTATATGATTTACAAATATTTTCTCCTGTTTCTCCTTTTGTCATATTTGTCCTATTTGTGATTTGTCCTTTCATATTCTTGATAGTGTCCTTTGAAGCACAAAAGTTTTAATTTTGGCAAGGTCATATTAATCTACTTTTTCTTTAGGATGTGCTTTGGTGTTGTAAGTAATAAATCATTGCCTAATCCAAGGTCATAAGGATCTAACTGTATGCATTCTTCTAGAGTTTTGTAGTTTTAGCTCTTAGATTTATGTCTCTGATCCCTTTTGAGTTGAAATTTTGTATGATGTAGGAGTCCAACTTCATTCTTTTGCATGTAGATATCCAGTTGTCCCAGGATCATTTATTGAAAAGAATATTCTTTTCCTAATGAATGATTTTGATGCCCCTGTCAAAAATGAATTGAAAAAAATATGATATGCATATTATATATATAATATAAATAAAATAAATTGACTCTCAATTCCATTCTATTTATCTGTATGCTTATCTTATGCCAGCACCACAGTGTCTTAATTACTGTTGCTTTGTTGCTTCGTAATAATTTTTGAAATCAGAAAGTATGAGTTTCAACTATATTCTTCATTTTCAAGATTGTTTGAGCTATTTTGTGTCTCTTGAGTTTCCATATTAATTTTAGGATCAATTTGTCAGTTTCTACAAAGAAGCCAATTAGAATTCTGACAGAGATTATGTTGGGTCTGTAGATTAGGGAGTGTTGTCATATTGACAATATTAAATCTTCCAATCCATAGACTTGAGATGTTTTTCCATTTATTTAGAAACTCTTTAATTTTTTCTTTAATATATTTTAACAATGTTTTACAGTTTTCAGAGCATAGTTTTTGCGCTTTGTTAAATATATTGCTATGCGTTTTATTGTTTTTGATTCTGTAGTAAACAGATTATTTTCTTAGTTTCATTTTTGGATTTTTTTTTTTTTTTTTTTTTTTTTTTTGCGGTACGCAGGCCTCTCACTGTTGTGGCCTCTCCCGTTGCAGAGCACAGGCTCCGGATGCACAGGCTCAGCGGCATGGCTCACAAGCCCAGCCGCTCCGCGGCATGTGGGATCTTTCTGGACTGGGGCACGAACCCGTGTCCCCTGCATCGGCAGGCAGACTCTCAACCACTGTACCACCAGCGAAGACCCATTTTTGGATTTTTTTATTGCAGGTGTATAGATATAAAATTGCTTTTTGATCTTCTCTCTTGTACCTTTTCTGATATTGCTTGTTAGTTCTAATAGGTAATAGTGGATTCCTTAAGATTTTTATATGCAAGATAATGTCATCTGTAAAGGGAGATAGCTTTACTTCTTTCTTTCCAAAATATATGACTTTTGTTTCATTTTCTCACCTAATTGTCATGACTAGAACCTCCATCCAGTACAGTATTGAATAGAAGTGATGAGTGCAGACATCTTTGTTTTGTTCCTGATCTTAGAGTAAAAACATTCAGTATTTTACCATTAAGTTTGATATTAACTGTGGATATTTCGTAGATGCCCTTTATCAGGTTGAGGAAGTTTCCTTTTATTTTTTTAGTGTTTTTATCATGAACAGGTATTGGATTTTGCCAAATATGTCTATTGAGATGATCACGTAGTTGTTGTTTTTTAATTCAGTTAATATGGTATATTATATTAATTGATTTTGGTATGTTAAGCCAACCTGGCATTCCTGGTAGAAATTCCACTTGGTCGTTTCATCTATCTACCTATCTATCTACCTACCTATCTATCTATCTATCTATCTATATGCTGCATTTGGTTTTCCGGTGTTTTGTTGAGAATTTTTGCATGTATATTTATAAGGTATATTGGTCTGGAGTTTTCTTGTAATGTTTTTGTTTGGTTTTGATATTAGAGTCATACTGATATTAGAGTAATACTAGAATGAGTTGGAAAGTGTTTTTTCCTGTTCTATTTTTTGAAAGAGTTTGTAAAGTATTGGCATTTTTTTAAAATAAATATTTGGTGAAACTCACCAGTGAAGCCATCTGGGCCTGAACTTTTCTTTGTGGGTAGATGTTTGGTGTTGTAGCAGTTGTTGTTTTTACTAATTCAGTCTCTTTACTTGTTATAGGTACATTCAGATTATCTATTTTGTCTTGAGTCAGATTTAGGAATTTTTCCATTTCATCTAATTTATCTAACTTACTAGTATATAATTCATATTCTGTGAGTATTCTCTTATAAAAAGTTTTATTTCTGTAAGTTTGGTAATAATGTCTCCTCTTTCATTTCTGCTTTTGGTAATTTGCGCCTTCTCTCTTTTTTCCCTTGGTCAGTTCTGCTAAAGGTTTGTCAGTTTTGCTTATCTTTCCAAAGGACCACTTGGTTTTGTTGATTTTTTTTCCCTTGTTTTTATATTCTATTTCATTAGTTTCTGCTCTAATATTTATTATTTCCTTCCTTCCTTCTTGCTTTAGATTTAGTTTGCTTTTATTTTTTCAGTGTTTTAAAGAGAGAAGTTAGGTTATTGCCTTGAGATATTCCTCCTCCTCCTCCTCCCCCTCCTCCTCTCTTCTTCTTCTTCTTCTTCTTCTTCTTCTTCAATATAGGTATTTATAGCTCTAAATTGCCTTCTAAGAACTGCTTTAGTTGCATTCCATATGTTTTGGTATAGTATGTCTTAATTTTTATTCCTTTCAAAGTATTTTATAGTTTCCCTTGTGATTTCTATTTTGAGCCATTGGTTAATAGGAGTGTGTTGTTTAATTTCCACGTATTTGTCAGTTTCCCACATTTCTTTATGTTACTGATTTCTAATTTCATTCCGTTGTTCTCAGAATGAAGTTTATATTTAACTCCTTTTAAATTTATTGAGATCTACTCTATGGCCTAGGATATGGTCTCTCCTGGAGAACGTTTCATGTGCACTTGAAGAGGATGCATATTCTGATGTTGTTGGGTGACATGTCCAACAGCTGTCTGTTAGTGCTAGTTGATCTGTTGTGTTGTGCTGTCTTCTATTTCCTTACTGGTGTTCTGCCTAGTTGTTCTGTATAATAGTGAAAGTGCCATATAGAAGTCCCCAAATGTTATTTGAATTTTTTATTTTTCCCTTCATTTTGGCCTGTTTTGCTTCAGGTATTTTGGTGCTTTGTTGTGAGGTGAGATTGGTAATTTTTTAAATAAAAGAGGATAGAATAGAAAATATCAGAATTCATTTTTGCAATAAGGTTAACAATAATTCGGTAAGTCTTGTTTCACGTGTGTCTGAGTCTGTGTATATGTTATGATATTAGATATATTTCTTATCGTAAGTTGTAGTCAAAAACATTTGAAAGCTGTGACTTTGCCAAGCCCCCATCTTAGTGCCTTTGGACTTTTACAGGCTGGATTAAAATCCCACCCACTTCTCCCCTCTACTTGGCTAATCACCACTATTTTTATCAGCTTAAGTTTAGATAATACTTCCTTGAAGGGGACTTTACTAATTCTGTATGACGAGAGAAGTTACTTTTGCTGCATGTTTCTGTAGTCCACTGTACTTCCTATATTCTGGATCTTATTGGAATGATTTATCTCCCTCTTCCTTCCTGTACTGTAAGGCTTGTAAGGGCATAGCTTATACACATTTTATTCATTACTCCATCTATAGCAGCAAGCAGATGCTTGGAAAGTTGTCCACGTTCAAGAAATAATTACTGACTATATAATTAAAGCACAGTGGGACAGTGCTTTAAAGGACAGTGGGAAGTCATACCTAATATTATACCAAAGGCTTATAAATAAATATATCTATGAGAATTTATTGTATATTAGACATGAATGATGTACTATAGTGAATTCCATTATATAGAGAAGCAAACTGAGCCTCAAATAGAGAAAGTAACTTCCCCAATGTTACACTGTCCTGTCTAAGTAAGGAACAAACAAAAGCGTTATAAGAATTTAGGAAAAAGAGATACTCGTAGACTGGAAAGGTCAATGATGGCTTGTTACAGGAGAGGAAGCCACCCTAGGCCTTGAAAAATGCTGGAATCTGGGGCAAGGTTGATAAGTAAGGCAGTCAGCCTTATGTTTAGAGGTGGGGAATGGGAAAATCAGAATTCATCTCACGGTTTGCATTTGAAAATACTCAAACTCTCACCACAGCATCAACAGAAAAAAAAAATTAGAAAGCTCCTTTTCAAGTTAAAGCAAAGCAAAGATGTATTAGACTCAGCTAAAAGATCATCAGCGAGTAAGGCAGGCAGCCGGAATGACAAATTAGGATAGCTATCCAGTAAATGTCCCTTGTAAAGGACTAAATTCCCTTCTGGGTTTCAGTGTTAATGAAATGTGAACATATTGCGTCATCTAGTGGTTTTATTGAACACACATCTATATGAATCTGCTTTCTTGGCTGGTTTTCACTAATATTACCTGATACAATGGAGACTAGTTTGCTGAAGGTTTAGGATAAACTTTGTCTTTTAAGATTCTCAAGGACTAAGATCTGTTGATAAAATAGAGCAATGACTTTCAGGCGCTATTGTGGATGGAGATGCCTTGAAAGATCTGTTTTATTCCTCTAAACACTTGGAAAATCTTAGGTAGATTTAACAAGAAAAATCATTGGAAATGAATTCAAGAGAGATAAAATTTCCAAGTGTTAGAAACAAAGATATCTTAAAGCCAAAGTTGTGAGCCTCCAGGCAAGTCGGATTCTCTCAGGTTATGGGAACACACTTGATCATCTGCCGTTTCCGGGTAGCTTTGACGCATTGGTTTATGTTCTTTTTGTAGTTATTATGCTACTTCTGCATGCCTGGTCATTTTTGCTTGGATGTCAGACATTGTGAATTTTGCCTTGTAGGGTCCTGATATTTTAGTATTCCTAGAAATATTCTTGAGCATAGTCCTAGGACCCAGTTAAGTTACTTAGAATTATCTTAGCCCTATTGAGTTTTGCTTTTAAGCTTAGTTAGGTGGTACCAAAGCAGTGTTTAGTTTAGGGCAGGGGCTTTTTTTGTACTACCTGTAAGCCAGTAATGGTTTTTACATTTTTAAATTGTAAAAGAAAAAAAAATATGCAACAGAGACTGAATGTGGTCTGCAAAGCCTACAATATTTCCTATCAACCTCTTCATAGAAGTTTACTAAGGTTAATTTTTCCCCAGTACTGAGGCAAGACCCTTCTTAGTATTCTAATTGATGCCTTATCTATTATGAGATTTTTCCACTCTGGTTCTTGGTCAGAAATTCTGCTTCAGTGTGTTGTATGTCACATCCATTGGCCTGCCATTAACCAAAGCAAATCATAGGCCATATTTGACAATGGGATGGAGCTTAAGTTCCCAACAAGGGAACACTTGTTGTCATGTCACTGCATGTCAACAGATAGGATCGTTTTTCTGGAAAAAAAGAGTGCATGATTGTAAATCAAATCTAACATACACACCTAGACTAAATAAGATAGATGTTCTTTCAAGGCGGTACTAACTCTGAGCCTTTATTTGTGATTGCAGAATTTCTCGTATTACTAATGAGTTCTCAAGAAGGTCTTTTGTTTTCATTTGTGTATTTATTCAGTGAGTATTATAATCATTTATATAAGCTTATTTGAAAATATGAAGGAAAGTCTTGAATTTAACTATTATTAGGAGATTTCAGAGCCCATATTTACATTCACGTTTCCACAATTTTGATGAGAAGGGATGGAGGATACAAACAAACATACAAATGTATTTGGGTGTCTGTGATCTCACAAGCACTGTGTACAGTCTGTATATTTGCTCTCTCTTCTCATCCTCATCGAAACTCTCCATGGTAGGTATTAATAACCCTAATTGATGGACAAGGAATTTGAGTTTTACAATAACTAAGTTGGTCATACTTCAAAATGTCAGGGATTAGAGCTCAGGCGTGTCTGATCTCAAACCTGTCGTCTTATGTGTCATGATACATAGCTCCCCACAGCAATCAAGGAAATCAGCAGCCATGCACAGTCAGCAACTTATACCCCCAACAATTCTTGCCTATTCATTCATGTGTGGTGGCCATTAGGAAAATGAGATCACTTTTGATGAGAAAGAAGTCCGAGACTGCTGGCCCACAGTAACTCATGATTTTCCTTTGGAAAGCAATCCAAATTTGATACTTATACTTCCTGATTTACTAAGGCTGAAAGCAATGATCCAGTCAAACCAGTGCTTTGGGGATGGTCCCTTGATTAACACCAGTGCCACTGTGAAAAATTAAATGCTCTGTATTCTTAAATATTTGAAGATTCTCAGAAGAAATAATTGCTTATGAATATCTTAAACTGATCTAGTTAAATGGCAGTTGCTCTTGCTGTTAAAAAGTTTAAGCATGAAGCATAATAATCCTTTGTGTAATTTGTCCATGGTTTATTCAATCACTCCCCTGTTGATGGACATTTGAGTTGTCTCCAGTTACTTGCTATTTATTACAAATAATGCTTCCTTTGTATCAGCTTTTGCTACAAAATACCATGTAGTAAACAACCACCAAGACTTAGTTGAATATAAAAATAATTATTTATTGTTTACATCACTTAAAGCTCAGCTTTGGGACTGGCACACTGTCACTTCCACTCACATGCCATCATTCAAAGCAAGCCACCTGGTCAAACCCAACATCAAAGGTGGGGAATTGCTTCGCCCATGATGAGGCCATGACAGAGTTGTGGGTACAAGGAAAGCTGAAGAGTTGAGAGAAATATATAATCTACTGCAGCCTTGTGTAAAATTTTGTCAAAGTATTTTTTTTTTTTTTTTTTTTTTTGGTGGTATGTGGGCCTCTCACTGTCGTGGCCTCTCCCGTTGCGGAGCACAGGCTTCGGATGCACAGGCTCAGCGGCCATGGCTCAGGGGCCCAGGCGCTCCGCGGCATGTGGGATCCTCCCGGACCGGGGCACGAACCCGCGTCCCCTGCATCGGCAGGTGGACTCTCAACCACTGCGCCACCAGGGAAGCCCTGTCAATGTATTTTTGAAATACATTCCTAGTAGTGGGATAGTTGGGACATGGATTAAGTACACATGTATTTTTTTCTACATATCACCAAATTCTCCTTCATAGTAGTTTAAACATTTAAAAACATTCTACAATCAGTATATGATATTGCTTTCCCACAGTCTGTTTTGTCAGTCAGTATAGTTTTACCTTTTATTTCTCTTACTATAAGCAAGGTTGAGGATCTTTTAATGAATTTAAAAGCAATTTGCATTTCTTTTTCTTCTGCGAACACTTTGTATTTGTTGGAGGAGATAATTGAGAGGATGTGACTGCCAGTTAACCTGAACACTGGGCCAGGCAATTGGAGGCGCCTCGCCCACCCCTGTCCTTGGCATGTACACTCTGCCCACCGTTCCCACAGTGAGAGCTGTTTTCAAGGATGCAGCCTTGAGAAAGTGAGGTGTTGTTGAGACACTCTGAAAAGTGTCCGTGACTGAACCCAGTTAAGCCCTCTATATAAACTTTTAAGATTCTGGTGGGCGGATGCCAAGATCTACTTGTCTTTTGTCTGCCCACAACAAGTCTGGTGTGTAAGTTCCCTTGCTTATTAAACCTGCCACCTACCAATTCGGAGTGGCTGCCCTTGTCTTTGTTTCTTCAGGCTCTCCTTACCCTGTATGGGGATAAGTTTCAGATTTTTACCGAAGAAGCTCCCGGGTTTGTGAACCAACAAGATCCCTGCCCACCCCCCGCCCCCCAACCCCCCTTTTGGTAAGGATTTGGCCATTTATTTCTCTGTCTTTAAAAGTTGTTTATACAACAGGGAAATTACAAGTTTGTAAATATTTTTTCCTGATTTTTAACTTGGCTTATTGTGTTTTGGCATATAAATGTTTTAAATTTTTATTTAATCAAATTTACCAACCATTTTCCATTTCGCTTCTGGATTTGGAGGCATAGCTAGGAAATTTTCCCCCATTTGTGAAAAAAATCTACTCATGTTTTCTTCTTGAACTCATATAGTTTTTTTTTTCATACTTAACTCTTTTATACATTTATAATGTATCCTGTTGTAAGCAGTGAATCTGATTTTAACTTTTTTATACAGGCATACCTCCTTTAATTGCACTTCATAAATATTATGTTTTTTACAAATTAAATATTTATGGCAACCCTGTGTTGAGCAAGTCTGTCAGTGCCATTTTTTCAAGAGCATTTTTCTCACTTCCTGTCTCTGTGTCACACTTTGATAATTCTCACAATATGTTGAACTTTTTCATTATTATTATATTTGTTATGGTGATCTGTGATCAGTGATAATTGATTTACTATTGTAATTTTTTGGGACGCCACAAACTGTGCCCATATAAGATGACAAACTTAATATATGTGTGTTTTGACTGCTCCACTGACCAGCTGTTCCCCTGTCTCTTTTCCTTTCCTTGGGCCTCCCTAGTCCCTGAGACCAAGCAATTTTGATATTAGACCAATTATTAGGCCTCTGAGTGTTCAAGTGAAAGGAAGAGTCACACATTTCTCACTTTAAATCAAAAGCTAGAAATGATTAAGCATAGTGAGGAAGGCATTTGAAAGCCGACACATTGAAAGCTTAGGCCTCTTGGGCAAGTCAGCCAAGTTGTGAATGCAAAGGAAAAAAAAAGTTCTTAAAGGAAATTAAAAGTGCTACTCCAGTGAACACACGGATGATAAGAAAGCAAAGCAGTCTTACTGCTAATATGGAAAAAGTTTTAGTGGTCTGGATGGAAGATCAAACTAGCCACAATATTCCCTTAAAGCCAAAGCCTTATCCAGAGCAAGGCCCTGACTCTCTTCAATTCTGTGAAGGCTGAGAGAAGTGAGGAAGCTGCAGAAGCAAAGTTTGAAGCCAGCAGAGGTTGGTTCATGCATTTTAGGAAAGAAGCCATCTTCATAACATAAAAGTGTTAGGTGAAACAGCAAGTGCTGATGTAGAAGCTGTAGTAAGTTACCCAGAAGATCTAGCTAAGATAATGAATGAAGGTGGCTACACTAAAAAATCAAAAAGATTTTCAGGGAAGATCAAACAGCCTTATATTTGGAGAAGATGCCATCTAGGACTTTCATAGCTAGAGAGGAGAAGTCAATGCTTGATACAAACCTTCAAAGGACAGGCTGACTCTTTTGTTAGGGGCTAATGCAACTGGTGATTTATGTTAAAGCCAATGCTTATTTACCATTCCAAAAATCCTAGAGCCCTTAGAATTTAGAATTATGCTAAATCTACTCTGCCTGTGCTTCATGTGTAAATGGAACAACGAAGCCTGAATGATAGCACATTTGTTCGCAACACGGTTTACTGAATATTTTAAGCTCACTGTTGAGACCTACTGCTCAGAAAGAAAAAAAAAAAAGATTCCTTTGAAAATATTACTGTTCATTAACAATGCACCTAGTCACTCAAGAACTGTGATGGAGATATAATAAGATTCATGTTGCTTTCATGCTTGCTAATACAACATCCATTCTGCAGCCCATGGATCCAGGAGTAATTCTGACTTTCAAGTCTTATTACTTAAGAAATACACTTCATAAGACAATAGCTGCTATAGACAGTGATTCTCTGTTGGATCTGGGCAAAGTAAATTGAAAACCTGGAAACGATTCATCATTCTAGATGCCGTTAAGAACATTCATGATTCGTGGGAAGAGGTCAAAATATCAACACACAGGAGTTTGGAAGAAATTTATTTCAGCCCTCATGGATGACTTTGAGGGGCTCAAGACTTGAGTGGAGGGAGTAACTACAGAGGTGGCAGAAACAGCAAGAGAACTAGAATTAGAAGTGAAGCCTGAAGATGGGACTGAATTCCTGCAATCTCATGTTAAAAATTGAACAGATGAGAGGACTTCCTCCTTATGGATGAGCAAAAGAAAGCAGTTTCTTGAGATGGAAACTACTCCTGGTGAAGATGCTATGAAGGTTGTTAAAATGACAAAAAGAAATCTAGAATATTACATAAACTTAGTTGATAAAGCAGTGAAAAGGTTTGAGAGGATTGACTCCATTTTTGAAAGAAACTCTGCTGTGGGTAAAAGGCCATCAAAAACAGAGAAATTGTTCGTGAAAGGAAAAGTCAATCGATGCAGCAAACTTCATTTTTTCTTATTTTAAGAAATGGCCGCAACCACCCCAACCTACAGGAACGACACCTGATCAGTTAGCAGCCACCAACATCAAAGCAAGACCCTCTACTCGCAATGATTATGACTCACTGAAGGCTCAGGTGATGGTTAGCATTTTTAAGCAATAAAGTATTTTTAAATTAAGGTACATACTTTTTTTTAGGTATAATGCTATTGCATACTTAATAGACTATAGTATGGTGTAAACATAACTTTTATATGCACTGGGAAACCAAAAAATTCCTGCAACTCCATTTATTGTGATATTCACTTTATTGCTGTGTTCTGGAACTGAACCTGCAATATCTCTGAGGTGTGCCTGTATAGGTATTCAGTTATTGCCATACTACTAATTTGAGATACTCCCTTTTATTATATTAAAAGTCACATGTAACTGGATCTATTTCTGGATTTCCTATTATGCTCCATTTATATGTTTGTCTATTCTGGTGTCTGAACAGCTTTTAATTATAGAGGCCTATTATGTTTAAATTTCCAGTGGGCTAGTCTACCCAGTACTTACAATGCTTACTCATTTGTTCAGAGTTTACTGTATATTTGCATTAGTTATCTATTATTGTGTAAAAATTACAACAAACTTAGTGACTTAAAACAGTACTCATTTATTTTCTCATAGTTTCTCATATTTTATATATATATATATAACATACTTTAGAATATATATATATATACACATACATGTATTCTATTATATGTATATGTATATTATATGTATACACACGCATATCCTCTACTTCATTGATTATGTGGTTATCCTTGTTTGGATTCCCCCAGAGCAGACCCTAAGACAAGGGCTAGCATTGTCCAAGTTGTCTACTTACAAGATCACCTCTGGCAGCAGGAGTGAAGGAAGGAGGAACAGTCAGTATAAGAGTGTGTTATTGGGGTACCACTTGGTGAAACTGGGGCCCGATGCTCACCCAGCCTCTCTGAGCATTTGTCATGCTCCTCACCGTTGTCCACTTTGGGTTGAGTGATGAAGCAGTTATCTCAAATGTTGAGGGCTATCGTTAGAGGCTTTTGTTCCCCTTTGCTTTGGGGCTGCACATGTGTGCTTGCCAAGTTGGCTCTTGCCAGTGTCTAGATGTAGAATTTCTGCAACAGAAAGTGAAAGATGGGTGGAGATAGAAGACTGAAGCAAGGCCCTGTCAGCAGGAAGTGAGTCAAACCCCACCTGGAACTGCCTACCATGTGGCAAAAATCAGAGGTGAGGCCCAGAGCTTTGCACTGGGACACTGGCAACATCGGGTGCAGTTGCTTATGTCTTAAACATACTAGTTTTTGTTGGCTTCATCTCTCTTGAATTGAGATGTGTGCTGAAGTCTCCAGTTATTAGTCTATGTATTTTCTCTTTTGTCTCATTTAGACAATGATTTATGAAAAGCGTTGCTATGTTATTAGATGAACAAATATTAACATCTATAATTGCTTTGTTGTAAGTTGTTGCCTTTAGCCTTATAAAGTGACTTTTAATACTTTGGGATCTAAATCGGTATTGTTAATCATAAAGGTTGTGACCCTTGCTTTCATTTTTTTAAAAAACATTCCTTAGTATTATCTTTACCTAGCCTTTTATTTATTTATATTTTTAGTGGGCTATTTTTAGAGCAGTTTTAGGTCCACAGCAAAACTGAGTAGAGAGTGCAGAGATTTCCCATATACTCCTGCCCCCGCACTCCCACAGTCTCCCTGTTATCACTGTAGTGTGTGCATTTGTTATAATCGATGCACCTACACTAACACATCATAATCATCCAACATCCGTAGTTTACCTTAGGGTTTACTCTTGGTGTTATGCATTCTATGGATTTTGAGAAATTTATAATGACCTGTATCCATCATTACTCTGTTGTACAGAATAGTTTCACTGCCCTAGAAATCCTTTGTGCTCTGCTGATTCATTCCATCTCTTCTCAACCCCTGGCAACCACAGATCATTTTACTGTCTCCATAGTTTTGCTTTTACCAGAATATCATGTAGTTGGAATCGTATAGTATACGCAGCCTTTTCAGATTGGCTTTTTTTTTTTTTTTTTTTGCGGTACGCGGGCTTCTCACCGTTGTGGCCTCTCCCGTTGCGGAGTACAGGCTCCGGACGCGCAGGCTCAGAGGCCATGGCTCACGGGCCTAGCCACTCTGCGGCATGTGGAATCTTCCCAGACCGGGGCACGAACCTGCGTCCCCTGCATCGGCAGGCGGACTCTCAACCACTGCGCCACCAGGGAAGCCCTGATTGGCCTTTTTTTTCACTTAGTAACATGTATTTAAGTTTCCTCCATGTCTTTTCATGGCTGATGGTTCATTCTCTTTTGGCGCTGAATAATATTCCATTGTCGGGATGTACTATTCTTTAATTTTTAATTCTTTAATTTTTAATCTTTCCGAATCTCTTTGTATAAAAATATGCCTCTTATGCACAGCATAATAGTGTATTTTGCTTTCTTACCCATCCTGAAAATCTTTTCCTTTTTATAGGTGATGTAAGTCCATATATATTTATTGATACAGTGATAAAATGAAATGGTTGGTCTCAGTTCTAACATATATATATGTGTATATATATATATATATATATAAATAAAATATATTCCGTATATATTTGCTGTATCTATATATATTTAAATATGTAACGTTACATATATAACGAAGGTGTATATTTGTATATGTTACATATAAAATACATTTATTATAAAGTACATATTTTAGTTATTTTAATATGTAGGATATGTAATTATGTATAATTAAACAGAAAAGATCCAATATTTTATATGTTTAATTAGATCTCTCTTTCGATAAAGCTTTTGTTATTTAGGAAGATGTATTTATTTGTGATAATGATTACTCTTGTACTCATGTATTTGTATAATGCCCTTAGTGTCTTCTTTTTCTTAGCTATTATTTATTGATTTTGTCCTATGACACTATTTAAATTAGCTGGTGCCATCTTATTTTCCTCAGCATCTGGATTAAAATGATACTTTTTTACCCCAAATACTGTAGAAGCCTATCAGCAAGCTTAATCTACGTTCCATACGTGCTCCCATTTCCTCTTTTTCTGATAGTTGTACCATATCTATGTTGCCAGAACATGTAGTCATTACATGCTCTACTGTCTCATTTAATTATGTAGTCTTACATCTACAAGCATTTATGTGTGTATGGTGTGTGTGTATAGATACACACACATATGTATGCACATACACAAATATACTATATGTGTATATACTATACACACACACACACACACACACACACACACACACACACACACACCCCCACCCATATACCATCTCTCAAATCCAAGCATGTAAGGACCAATCTCTCTGTTCTTAAACTCTGTCTTTAGCTTTGTGATAGTGTATTGATATTTAATTTGGAGGACCAAACTGTGAAACTTTTTCTGTTTTCAGAAATTCCTTCTCTGTATCATATTGCCCAGACAGCACATTCCATTCCTGTCAACTAAATCTCAGGGAATTCCTTCTAACCAACTGGGGTATGAGCCCCTTTCTTGTCCTCCTCGCTCATTTAGCTGAAGTCCCCTGACTATCACCTTATTTAAAAAACCCAAAGAAAGTCCTTTGTTTGTCACATTTGCTGTTCAAGGTATCCTATTTCTTGCATTTTTGTCTATAAAGCTAGGTAACTTTTGGATTACACAAGGAAGTCAAAGTTTTGCACAATTACTGGTTAAATTTAGTCATGGCCATTATAATTGCTAACCGTTAAACAAAATCATGATTGTGGCGTCTGGAAACTATAAAGGTTATGCGAGAGGAAAGAGAATTAAGTAATCTAGAAAAGAGCTAGCAGACAAGAAAGCAGTAGAATGTTTTAGAGGGAATAATAATTAAAATTATGCATATTTCCACATTCCTTTAGAGAGAAACTATTGTTGGGAGACTTGACATCTACTCTTGTGTAGAACTTTATTGTTTGAAAGAACAAGTTCAAATATTTAAATATATAAAGAATCTTTAACATGCCGTCATCAAACAGATTTGAATACCAAGTCTTATGATCTCAGTGTCCCAACTTTGGAGTATTGAATTTACAGATTTATTTATTTATTTTAAAAATAAAAGACCATTAATACGAGAAGCATTATTTGTATATGTGTGTGTTGAGTGATACAGAAATGTAAGAAAATGTTAGTGATACAGAAATGTAAGAAAATGTTACTGTATCCAAACCATTATCTGTCTAATTCAGCACTTGTCAAAAGATAGAGCACAGAGAAGGTCGAAACATAACAGCAGTTACTCTGGGTTTTACTACTCACTTGATTGAATGGCTATATACCAAGTACCGTTTTCTTGACCACTGTTGAGAAATGCATGCATATTTTTTAACCAGTAAAGTGATTTACTTGAGAGTTTAATTTCCAGTGATGATAAGGGGGATGAAATAATTTTAGTTTGCCACAAGGGGGATTTTCTTTTTACTTATAGGAAAAAAACTTTTGGATCAGATGAGGTTGATTGCACCCAAGGGTGAGAATACATTATAGAATGGACTTGCTCCACTTTTCAGACATAAACCTAGGAAGATCCAGAGATCAATATGTTCTCTAGCTTATTAGAAGCTACAACTTCCCATTTTGCTCTCACTGAATGCAGGGTTGGATTCCCAGCTCACCTAAACCCAGACATCTGTCCATTCACCAGGCAGTGAACAAATCTTTCAAGGTCCATATGGAGGTTTTTCTTCTAAACCCACATAGGGCTACATTCTTGCTCTCTGCCATTCTTATCATCACAATTACTGTATGATGAAGGTACTATTATTATCTTCCTTTTATGGATGAGACAGTGGCTACAGAGAGGTTAAATGAGCTGGGATTTGAACCCAGACGGTCTGCCTTCTTTGCTCTTAACCACTATTCTGAACCACCATGGGAAAGTACCACACAGGGTACCTGGCATACAGAAGATAGCCAATAAACGTGCAGCTCCCAAAAGAGTAGTTTAAAAAGTACTGCTGAATAGCTAGAAAAGAAATCTGCATGCTGTCATGCAGAGTTTTGTCTGTGGGCCACACACGTCAGAGTATTGGACTTTATTTTACACCTAGAGAATCAGAAGTGCGGAGACTGAGGCGCAAGAGTGCTCATTTTTGATTCTCCCCTCTGGCAAATGTTTTGAACACCAAAGCTTGAGGCTACTAAAAGTGGTTAAAGGAGTAGGATCTGGGAGGTAAAATATCTGGGACATTAATATAATATCCGGGGCATATTATGTTATTGATACAATCTGGGACAGCTGTCTCTAATTTACTACTTGTTTCTATGTGTGTATTCAAAGTCATTTAAAAATATGTGTGTGCATATTCAAAATTATTTAATAGAAAAATCACAGGGAAACAGCTTATAGCCAGCTTCTACATACAGTTGCTGCAATCAGAAGAATGGTTTATGGTGACAAAGAAGAAATAACCAAATGATACGTGACTGACAACCATCCTTTCTGCTGGACAGTAGCTTTGTGGGGCCATGGCCAGTCTGTCTTGCTCCCTGTGTATCCTACACTAAGAACAATATTTTATGCCCATGTATATCTGACATTTAATAAATTGAGGAAAACAATTCCGTACAATGGGGAAAGAGTTTTTTGACCAATACCCAATCTAACTATTACACTTTTCTTGCCTAAAGCCAGGAAGGTCTTTAAAATGCTTTTTATCAGAGCCAGCATTTTTATAGTGGCTTCCACAGGCAGAAGGAATTTATCAGAGCAAGTCAACACTGGAAGACCTCCATCCCTTCTAAAGTTTCTGAATTCATCCAGATTTTGCATTGCCAAATTAATACAAAGACAGAAGTGCACAATTACGCAAAGAGATTTCCAAGAGCTCCCTGTCATCAGCATGTTAGCTCTGAGATAAGGAAGTGACAGAACTGATGCTGGATTATGCAAAGAAAAAGAACGAGAAGACAGGGCATTCAGTCATTTTCCAGAGGAAGAAGGTGGGGTCTTAGTAAACTGGTCAGGAGGCTTGGTAGTTGACACCACATCTACGCTTCAGTTAGTCCTGAAGTTATATGGATTATAATTTGCTATAAATATGGGCACAGATCAGAGGTGTGCAGGAGCAGTTATTTCTATAAGTTTAACTGAAGAACTGCCCATGTTCTCTTTAGCCTAACTCATAGAACAGTAAGTAAGGAGGGGAACCTATCAGCCCTGATAATTTGATTATCCCAACAACCTTAATGAAGATGATGTCAAAGAAAATACTACCAAGTAAATAATATATTTCAAAGAATGGTACTTTTTCAATCCCCTCAAAGCTGTTTGATCTTCATTATTGTCGTGTTGTAGAGGTGGGAAACCGAGACTCGGAGGGGGTCAATAACTTGCTCAAGGACATACCTAGTAAGGGAATACATAGTATTCAAAAAAGAGGTTTCCTAACATGGCAGGGAGTCCTTGGACCACATGCAATTCCTGTTTACAAGGTAAATGACTTTCACTGAGTGAGGCTCTTCATCCCCACCTTATTCATCTTTAAATGAGTGGAGTGGAATAAATCGACTCTAACATTCAGTGCCCTTTCTATGTTACTGGTCTGAGTACCAGTTGCCAGCAGAGGGTGCCAGAGCCCTTTGAAAGTTGTTTTTTGTCCGTCTCAGTCCTGGCGTTCAAATTAGCCAGTGTGAATCAAATTGTTGCTTGGGGGTTGGAGCTGTTGTGGAGTTATCTGACTCCCTCTTTCACTTTCTTAAAGAGGGAAAAACAACCTTTTCATTAAATTGTAAGAGATATGCCGTTACAGTGTTACTTGTTAATCAAAACAGGCTTCCAAAATCCAAATGCAATTAAAACTGAGTTTTCAGACCTTTATCTCCTTCCTCTTGGGTGTGTAGCCTGCTCTGGGAACTCCTGCTGGGAATATTGCTTTGAAAACACTAATGTGTATAGCAGGCCCGTGGGTATGGCACCAGGGAAAGGGGAGGAGGGAAGCTGTCCTGTCAGTTAAAGTGAAAGGAATCTGAAAGATGAGGACAGGTGTAGGGGCATTCTGTGGTGACAGAAATCTCTGCAAGCCTGCCCCAGAGACCAACAGCAGAGTCATTCTCTCTTGTGGTCTTGGGCTGAAGAATTGCTACCCCAGATTCACATGCCAGTTTCATGGAGAGTTTTTTTTGGGGGGGGAGAGGAGGAGGTGAGGTGAGGCACTGTAAAAGAGACGTGATGTGTAGGTTGAATTCATGTCTGATACCTTAGAAAACATCTACAGCAGCATTATTTGAGAACTTTACCTGAGACATTTCCAGTGATATAAATTATCCCATTGTAGAGCAATTATACTTGCAGCATCTTAGACCATCTTATTAGATATTTCTGACTCAGTTGAGTATTTCTGAGAATAATTGTTTGAGGAAATAAAAATGTCAGGCTCTTCAGTCTTTGCTAATTTAAATGTTCTTCTTCTATTAGACTGAACTGGGAGAGACGACCTCAGAATGAGTGCATTCTAGTTCTGCTCTCCACCAAGCTAGGTATATAATTCGACATTTGCAATACTATCCCTTTTCTTTCAAAGACTGGTTTTCAAGGATACTATGGGAGCAAGAAAGAATGTCATTGCCCCAGCTTGGGGAACAAAGAAGGGGCCCCAGGGAAGTGGTATCTAATCTGAAACTTGAAGGATGAGTCAGTTCTAGTCAGGCATGAAGGGCTTTGGGATGTGTGTTTTGGACAAGAGGAAGGCTCAGAAGGGAGATCATGCTCTTAAAGCATGTTGCCCGTTTTTCCAGAAAGCAACACAATGGAAATTATCACTGTCCATAATACTGCTGTGAATTAAGAAGAATAATTAAATTCAGTTCATTAACAATATCAAATATGAGCAATGGAAGAATTTTGTCAGGTCGAACTTGTTTATTCCAAATCAAGAATTGGGTGTTGGATCAGGTCTAGGAAGAATTTTCCATTGCACTGAAATCTTGTGGGTACAAGAGCCTTGTATCGGATTTGAAAAGAGCAATATATATTTTATCCTATATTTCTGTGAAAGCTGATAGAATGGAGAGAAGAGAAAGAACACTGACCTCAGTAGGTTTAATGGGGACATATTTGACTGAATTACCCACAATGCCAGCTCATTTCCAATGTGATTTGTTTAAATTGAGATGTTCCAGATCTGTTGTTTTATACATGAATGGCTATTGGATGATCTTCCCCAAGCCTAGGAGCATATGCCATGTTTGTGTTGAAATGTGCCTTTTCTTGTCACCTCAATTTCCCAACAACACTTAGCGAAGATGTCAGTAGAAAAAAATCCAAGTTTGAAATTCCTGTTTTGTTTCTATTTTAATCACCTGGCTAAAGGGCAGTCTACAAAGCAGCTGAAAGGCCACTGTCACCAAAGGGATGCAGTATCAAGAAAGACCTGATAAAAAGTCTCAGGAAAATAGAGCTACATACATTCATGTGGTTGTCAACTTTTGTGTTTGGAGTCTGAGGAATTGGTGTGGGGTGGAGGTGAGGAGGTTAAGGGCTATCTTCTAGGGGAATCTGGAGGACGTGAGTTCTGGTAATGTGAATTCCCTGGCTCTAGAGTGCGGTATTTGAGGTTTAAAGGAAATGCAGGTGTCCTACAGTTTAAATCCTAAAAGTGGTAAAAGGGGAAATGAAAGCCCAGATAGGTTAACCAAGAGGGTTAAAGATGTTTCATCCATTATTTTCAATCTTAATTCCAAATATATCACTACCTCAGTCCCTAATATATTCACAGCACAGATGCTTTGGAGACACAATGATGTTTCAGACATGGCCACTGTCTTCAAGGAGACAGTACACAGAAAATTCATGAGACTAGGAATCATTTGATGGCAGGAATTTTGTCTTATTCTATTCATCCTGAATTGCAAAAATGCTTCTTGAATGAATGTACTGGGTAGTACAGAAGGACACAAGGGCTATATATCCGTGCTGGCGATTCAAAGATGGCATCAGAAATGGCTTCACAGGAGTTGTTTTAGCAGAGCAGGAAAAGATAAGAAAACATTTCCAGATAGACAGGGCAGGGAAGGGCATGTCAGAAAGAAGAATTAATATGTACATAGCGCTTGGAGCACTGTCAAGGTGCCTCACAGAAAAGGGGTAAGGTATAGGAGTCCAGAAGGTGTTGGAAGAAGCACAGATGCAGACCAGATAATGAAGGATTTGGGGTGAAGCCCTTGGACTTTTTCTTGTAGCACCGGGCTTCTTAAACTATTTATGGTGAAAAACTAGTTGTTGGTTTTTATTCCCCAGTCTTTCGCAGACCAAAAGGAGGATGGAGTTTGGGATACAAATGATTCACCACATGGGTTCAGCAGCACCCTGTATTTACCCTGTTCAGTGACACAAGTCCACTCATCACATGCTTGGATATCATGGCAATGTCAAATGTCTATAAAGTTTTCAAGCCCTTGCTCTCCCTTTCTGCACTTACCTTATCATGAACAGGAACAAAGGTTGGCTCGCCTTGACTGTGGACCACATTTTTTTTTTTGCGGTACACAGGCCTCTCACTGTTGTGGCCTCTCCCGTTGCGGAGCGCAGGGTCCGGACGCGCAGGCTCAGCGGCCACGGCTCGCGGGCCCAGCCGCTCCGTGGTATGTGGGATCTTCCCGGACCGGGTCACAAACCTGTGTCCCCTGCATCGGCAGGCGGACTCTCAACCACTGCGCCACCAGGGAAGCCCTGGACCACATTTTTGAATGGCACAGTTGAGGATGAGGAACCACCAGGAATGATGTAATCAGGAAAATGCCTTGATCAAATTTGTGTCCTGGGAAGGTCATGCTGGCAGCAAGGTGGAGAAAGGCCTACAAATGGAGACTGAGTCAGGAAGATGATTCAGGAAATTGGTCAGATAAGAGGTGGTAAAGATCTGAACTGGGGCCATGCATAGCCTAGTAGGAAATAGATCATGCATTTAAGAACCATTTCCAAAACAAAAATGCCAGGACTTGGTGACAGGAATATGTGAGGAGGCAGAGGGAAGGTTAGAGATTTCTGAAAAACTAGGGGTTGTTGGGATCCAGTTAAGAGAGGTTTGAGCCAAAAACTTTGAAAGGGGATCCTGAAGACTGTCCCAGGGAAGGGGACAGCTTCACTATATAAAGGAAGGGATTTTTCTTAGGACAGAACAAAGATAACACTCAAACTTTAAGAATCAGAACCAGCTCTAAACAGGCAAATTGGCCTAAACACATATACGTAAAATTTAAACTTGGTTGTAGCAATGCAGTTTTGCAGCAGAACATTCCTCTCCTCTAAAGTCATGAACAAAATTACAGATTTGTCAGTGTAACCCTATCCCAACTTCCTGTTTGAAAGCTTCCTATCTTTCCACAGATTCAAAAACAAGCTCCAGCTGGCCTGATAAAATTAAAATTGCTCTTTAGGTGCAAAGAGCCACCGGTTCTGCTGTGCTGCCCAGAATGTAGTTTTGCTGCTGTGATTTACGGGGCAATTTGGTGGGGACATGGGGGTGAGGGGACTTGTAACCTGGGACGCTAGCTTCATGTCTCCTATTTTTTACCTAATAATGGGGAGAAGTAATTCTGAAGGTCTTTCCAGTTTGCTGATATGTGCTCAAACCTACCACCTCTATACTTCATACAACTCAGATGCTCTACCCACTTGTTATTTTCCAGATGTATGTGTTTTCTTTCCTGTGATAACTACCAGCCCCCCAGCCCTACTGCCAATACAAGGCCTGTTTTAGACAGACTGAATAAAGTCTGGCTTGAACTTCAGTGCTATGTTGAATAAGAATGGTGAGAATTGGTATCTTCACCTTGTTCCTGATCTTAGGGGTAAAGTATTCAGTCTTTCACCTTTAAGTATGATGTTGGCTGCAGGGTTTTTTTGTGTATTTTCTTTATCAAATTAAGGTAATTCTCCTCTATTCCTAATATGCTGAGAATTTTTATCATAAATAAGTGTTGGATTTTGTCAAATGCTTTTTCTGTATCAACTGATATGATCATATGATTTTCTTCTTTAGTCTATTGTTACAGTGGATTACATTAATTGATTTTTGAATATTGGACCAGGTCTTACATACCCAGAATACACTGCAGTTGGTTGTGACATATAATTCTTTTTATACATTGTTGGATTCAATTTACTAATATTTCACTGAAGATTTTTGCATCTAAATTTATGAGAGATATTGGTATGTCATTTTCCTTCTCTTGTACAGTCCTTTTTGTGACTTAATATCATGGTAATACTAAATAAAAAGCATTGGGAAGGGTTCCTTTCTATTCTGTTTTCTGGAAGGGATTTTGTAAACTTAGTGTTAATTCTTCTTTAAATGTTTGGTAAATTTCCTCACTGAAGCCATATGGGCCTGAAGATTTCTTTTTGGGGAGCTTTATATTACAAAGTAAATTTCTTTAGTGGTTATAGGACTCTTCGGCAGCCTATTAAATCTTGGTTGCGTGATGGTAGTTTGTGGGTTTTGAGGAATAGGTCCATTTCTTTAATGTCAAATTTATAAGCACAAAGTTGCTTGTATTACTCTCATATTATCCTTTTAATGACTGCAGAATCTATAGTAATATCCCCTGTTTTATGCCTTATGCTGGTGATTTATGTATTTTCATCTTTATCTTTGTCAGTACTGATAGAGGTTTATTAACTTTATTGAAGAAACCAGCTTTTTGTTTCACTGATTTTCCTCTATTGTCTTCTTGTTTTCAATTGTATTTATTTCTGCTCTTATCTTTGATATTTTATTTTTTCTTCTTGCTTTGTGTTTATATTGCTCTTATTTTTCTAGGTTTTTTTTTTTTTTTGGTGAGAATCTAGATTATTGATTTGAGACCTATTATCTTTTCTGATGTCTTAGGTGCTATAAATTACCTACAAAACTACAATGTGTATTTGTCTGTTTCTCCTTTCAGCTCTATCATTTTTTGTTTTGTATATTTTGAGGGTTTGTTGTTTGGTGCATATGTATTTAGGATTGCTGTTTTCTTGGTAGATTGAGCCTTTTATCATCATGTAATACTCCAGTCATTCACATATATATGTGTGTGTGTGTGTGGTGTGTGTGTGTGTGTGTATATGTATATATATGTAAGAGTAAACGACCATATATGTAAGAGTAAGATCAAAAGAGAATAGCTTACATATACTATTACTATATATAGTACTATTACTTATATAATTCTGTTTCGATTTTACTCTGCTAAAACTCTGTTTTCATTTAAGATACTGTTATCATTAATGTTTCAGTTGATGTATGGCTATACAACAGGGTTTTAAAAAAAGTGCTTTTGGTTGCAAGAGTCACACACTCAATGGAAGGTAACTTAAGCAACAAAGTCAGAGTTAATAAGTTTACATAACAAGAAATTAAAGAGTGACCATTCCAGTTTTGGTCATAGCTGAATTCAAGGGGGAGAAAAATCATTCTCTCTTGCTTTTTCTCCCCTGTCCCACCTCTGTTTTCTGTTTTAACTTTATTCTCACTCATACTTTTTCTACACAGTGTCTAAGATTACTACCCACAGTCCTTCACATGATGTTAGTTGTTTCAGGTAATTTAGATAGTCTTTTTTTTCCCCAGTGGTTTCAGGAAAACATCCTAGGGTGGCTTTGATTTGTCTGGGGCCTGTGTCATGTCATCATGCCTAAATCAATCATTGTGACCAGGGCAATGAGTTGTTCTGGTTGAGCAGTTTGGATCGTGGTCCTGACTCTGCGAGCCATATAATTGACCGACAAAAAGAGCAGGGTGGTGGTGGTGGAAAATATTGTGGTAGGTGAAGAGTAACCAAAATCTTTTACAGCATCCTGAAGTCAGAAGATGCTGTCACCCAAAATATATCTCCCCCACTGTATACTTCAAGTAGAAATGATTTGAGAATGTGATGAGGCAACAACAGTGCAAAGCCAAGTTGTTTCACAGCCCTGGACTTGTGACTTCCCTGAAAGTGTTTACCAGAAAAGTGAACCCCTTTTATATAGGCATTTTAACAGCCATATTTATTCTCTTGCTCATTGTTAAGCAAAAATTAATGGACGCAAACATCCTTGCCCCATGTGTTGAAAGATAAGTTTAAAGATAGGGAGTAAGAGGAAGATAGGATTTTAATGATGGGTGGATTAATATACTGAAAACACTGGAGAGGACATCCCATATGTCAAGAATGAAATAGGCACAGATGTGAATAGGCAGGAAGCCTATAGGAGAAAGGAGTAAAATAAGGATGGAATTGTTGAGAGGAAAAATAAGAAAATGTTGGGAAAAATTCAGAAAGGGAACAGAGTACCAATTAATATGTGTATAAGAAGCAATGAAGGACCACACAAGTACAAATGTAAAAAATTTGTGGCAAGGAGACCACTTTGCACCTTGGCAGCCTGACCTCGCTTTTTTTTATTGCTGCCCTCCAGCCTCCCCTTCTTCTTTATTCTCCATATTCAGCCCCGGTCTCATCCCTCCTCTCTTCAGTCTCAGTGTTCACAGTAGGCACAAACCTCCACTGTAGCACATACGCCACTGTATTGTAATTACCTGTTTTTGTGGCTCTCTCCACCTTGTTACTATTGAATTCCTCAAGGTCAGTGACTGTACCTTATGTATCGTTGTGAACGTGGTGTAAAAAAGCCTTTGGAGCTGATCAGCACGTTATGATAGGAAAGTTTCAATCTCATTAATTGTAATAGTAGAGGCGGTCATTTCTCCTGATCAACTATTCCTTTTGATTAACAAATGTCTCAGTTTCAGAGAGAACTAAGCTTTCCCTTTGAAAAATAGTTTTTTTTAATTGGCTGATGTACAAAAATATGATCATGAAATCCTAGTCAAACACGTAGACCTCTAAATTCAGTGAGCATCAGGGACCTCCACAATCTACTTATCTTTTTGCTTTGCTTTTGGGAAGAGGTTCTGTTGTTGGATATCAGGCCTGTGGTGCAAGCAGTCAGGATGAGAACTGCTGGCCTCGTTGGAATGGCATTCTCCCCCAGAATTCATAATTGACAGGCTCAGCAGCTATACTACACCACTGCCTGCACCTTTCAATATTTTAATGACTGTTTCCAGGGTTCGCTGGCCTGTGAATTGTCCCTCTCCTGTTACTCATCTCTCATGAGCAGTACTGACATTGTTTGAGTCCAGGCATTCCAGATCAGAAAGTGTCCCCAATCCCATACTCCCTAGGCTGGTCTGCTGGGAGTTGGAAATCTTCTCCTATCTCATTCCACAAAGGAAGTGATATTCTCCCAGGAGCACTAGTCCTGGCCACCCTGGCTGCTGATAACAAGACTCCCTGTCATCCACGGGGCGAGGGCCCCTCCTGCCTCCTTTCTTAGTTTTTAGTAACAGCAGCAGCTGCCTCAAGTCATACAATTTCTCCTTGTTGTTCCTGATCTCTTTCTTTCTTCCTTCAAAAAAAATTTTTTTTAATGGAATCTTTACCTTCCTCAAACTGCTTTCCCAATGTGAGGCCAAGAGATTAAATCGCCTCGGGGTAACTCGGACCCACCAGCTGTTGCTGCTGGCTTGCCGTGATTGTCAGTGAGTTCATTGAAAACGTATGTGTGATCTTTCAACACATCAACAAGTGAGGGGTGAAAGAACTTGCTGCTGGAAAAAAGTTTCCTGATGTGTCACTAAGTGCATACACATGATGAAACGGGATCTCAGGACAGTCATTTCAAATGACTCCCTGGCCCCTCTGCTTTCCCTTCTTTTGATTTTAGCAGCCAGATTCCAAAGCTTTGCCACACAGAGAGTTGGGTCTTTTAGCTGTGCAAGCATGGGGTTCTGGAGGAAGGCAGGAAGTGTGAGCAAGGCCTGACCACCCACTCAAGGCTCATGTCAGTGCTTTCAGCAGTTCAGTTACTGAGTTCCAAGCAACTCTGTGTCTAAGAGTAATCTCAGCCTGTTCAAGCATTCTTTTAGCAAACAGACACTGGGTTAGGTCCTGCAGATGGAGTGGCTTCTCTCAAGGAGCTTACAGTCTAGTGGGGGAATGGGATATTGCCCAGGTAAATATGACTGTGAAATGTAGAAGTGTTGGCTGCTATGGGGAATAAAACAGGATGACTTACCTCATCTGGGATGGAGGAGAGCCAGAAGTGCTCTTTGAGGAGAGGCCGACTCTGCAGTTAAATTGAGGGCATTCCTTCATTCACTCAACATTATTGAGTTTTTACAAAACCAGTCCCTATACTATGTGTTATGAATACAAACATTAATTTGACATGGCACCTACCCTCCCAGCCTCTCCATGGTGCAGAGATATATAAATATTCAATTAAAATATATTTCACAGTCCTATGGTAGAGCTAAGCCAGGGGCTATGAACACACACAAGAAGAGGCAATTTCTCCAATCTTCCCAGACCTCCAAAAGTTATATTAACTGTTCTTATGTGTGTCCATAGCCCCTGGTTTATTTTTACCATAGGACTGAAACAACAGTAATAACAGCTAATAGTTATTGAGGCCTTGCATATGTCAGACAGTGTTTCGTTTGCTTTCTGTGTATTATCTCATTTAATCATGGCAACACCTCTGATGTAGCTACAATTGTTAGCCACATTGAACAAGTGAGGAAATTGTGACTTTGAGATATTAAGTAATCTGGCCAGGTCATGCCAGAGGTAAAGAGTGCATGGAGCCAGGATTCCAATCCAGGTTCTAACTGTTCTGTTCAATTGTCTTCCTGGAATTAGCCAGAAAAGAAGGGAGAAAAAGCATTCTAGGTACTGTGATCAGACCAACAGCAAAGGTACAGAACAATGAGAGGGCATGGCCACTCCAGGAGCTATAAGAGTTTGGTGTTTCTGAAACCCATGGTGCATCTGGGAAATGTAGGAGGGTATGAGGCTGAGGAGTGGGTGCATGATAAATTTTGATAAACCTCTTTTTCTGGGATTTTATTCATGATCATGGCTGCTATTTAAAAAAATGTCAGGAGAAAAGAAAATGAAGAAAAATTCCACGCATTAAAATAAATCAGGAGAAAGAGTGAAAAACAAAATTGCATGGACCAGAGAAAAGGGACTAATATAGGATAAACCCACACAAAAATGGGAGCTCCATAAGTGTTAAATAATAATAATACAAAATTGTTTTGTATTATTTTGAAAACAAAATTATTGAATAATTTTGTATTACTATTACTACTGTTGTTATTATTTTGGTCTATTTTATTCACTGATGCTTAGAAAGGTGGAGCGGTGCCAAATTATAGTAAGTACTCAAATATTTGTTGACTGACTGGGTGAATGAATGAATGAGGCTGATAGGATGAGCTAGACCCACATCACTGAGGCATTTATGTACTGTCTTAGTAAAGATTTTAAATTTCTGTTTTCCTTTGAAGAAAGATTTTGAACAATGATTTTTGAATGGGAATAATGATATATGTGAACCTAAGAAGAATGTCTTTGGTTATCATGGGCACTACGGATTATGGCCAATTTTGGCAAGACTCCAGAAATGGACCACTTAAGGGATCTTTGCAGAAGTAGCACAGAGTGCGATGAAAGCCGTGCATTCCTCTGGAGACGTGTGTGAGGAGGCCATCTATATGGAGATGTCCAGTAACAGAAGGAAGGAGAAGAGAGAACAGACTTTTGGGGAATGCTTCCATAGCTGGTCAGGAGACCTGGATCCAGGGAAGAAAACGGTCAGAAATGCTTCAGAAAGTGCTCAGAATAAAATGACCAAAGGGGCAATGATATTTCAAGCAGATGGGAGTCACCAGGGCTAAATGCCTCAGAAAGGAAAGAGAAGTAACGTGAGGACCGAAGAAGATTCCTAGAATTTGTCACTAAGACAGCCATTAGTGACCTTGGAGAGAGCTATTCATCTGAGGGGCTAAAATTAATTCCTGTGAGTCCAGGAGTGAATGGGAGAGGGTTTGAGAAAGTGTTAGATATGTTTGGGATGTTTAAAAAGAAGAGGGTAAAGGGAGTGAGAGAGAATAAAAGTAACAAAATATTGGGTTGGCCAAAACGTTCGTTTGTTTTCTTCCATAAGATGGCTTTAGTAGCACTTAGTTGTTTTTAACTTCATTCAAAACAATTTTGTTAGAGTGTATTGTGACACCTGTCATGTCAGAGTGCATTTTTTAAAAGAAGTATCAAAATTGGTGAATTTTTCTGTAGCCATTTTAATACTGAATATGGAAGAAAAAAACCAACATTTTCGGCATATTGTGCTTTATTATTTCAAGAGAGGTGAAAACGCAACTGAAATGCAAAAAAAGATTTGTGTGGTGTATGGAGAAGGTGCCATGACTGATCAAACATGTCAAAAGTGGTTTGCGAAGTTTCATGTTGGAGATTTCTCTCTGGACAATGCTCCATGGTCGGGTAGACCAGCTGAAGTTGATAGCAATCAAATCAAGACATTAATTGAGAACAATCAACATTATACCACGCGGGAGATAGCCGACATACTCAAATATCCAAATCAAGTGTTGGAAATCATTTGCGCCAGCTTGGTTATGTTAATCACTTTGATGTTTGGGTTCCATGTAAGTTAAGTGAAAAAAACTTTCTTGACCGTATTTCTGCATGCGATTCTCTACTTAAACGTAACAAAAACATTCCGTTTTTAAAACAAATTGTGACGGGCGATTAAAAAGTGGATACTATGGGCTTCCCTGGTGGCGCAGTGGTTGAGAATCTGCCTGCTAATGCAGGGGACACGGGTTCGAGCCCTGGCCTGGGAGGATCCCACATGCCGCGGAGCAACTGGGCCCGTGAGCCACAACTACTGAGCCTGCGTGTCTGGAGCCTGTGCTCTGCAACAAGAGAGGCCGCGATAGTGAGAGGCCCGTGCACTGCGATGAAGAGTGGCCCCTGCTTGCCACAACTAGAGAAAGCCCTCGCACAGAAACAAAGACCCAACACAGCAAAAATAAATAAATTAATTAATAAACTCCTACCCCCAACATCTTCTTTAAAAAAAAAAAAAATGTGGATACTATACAATAATGTGGAACAGAGGAGATGGTGGGGCAAGTGAAATGAACCACCACCAACCACACCAAAGGCCAGTCTTCATCCAAAGAAGGTGATGGTGTGTATATGGTGAGAGTGGAAGGGAGTCCTCTATTATGAGCTCCTTCTAGAAACCCAAACGATTAATACCAACAAGTACTGCTCCCAATTAGACCAACTGAAAGCAGCACTCAATGAAAAGCATCCGGAATTAGTCAACAGAAAACGCATAATCTTCCATCAGGATAATGCAAGGCCACATATTTCTTTGATGACCAGGCAAAAACTGTTACAGTTTGGCTGGGAAGTTCTGATGCATCGGCTGTATTCACCAGACACTGCACCTTCGGATTTCCATTTATTTCAGTCTTTACAAAATTCTCTTAATGGAAACAATTTCAATTCCCTGGAAGACTGTAAAAGGCATCTGGAACAGTTCTTTGATCAAAGAGATAAAAAGTTTTGGGAAGATGGAATTATGAAGTTGCCTGAAAAATGGCAGAAGGTAGTGGAACAAAGTGGTGAATATGTTGTTCAATAAAGTTCTTGGTGAAAATGAAAAATGTGTCCCTTAGTTTTACTTAAAAACCAAAGGAACTTTTCGGCCAACTCAATAAATATTAATGCGTGAGTTTATTTTATTTTATTTTTTTGTATGGTGTTATGGAGTGTTCTAATTTCATTCTTTTACATGTAGCTGTCCAGTTTTCCCAGCACCACTTATTGAAGAGACTGTCTTTTCTCTATTGTATGTTCTTGCCTCCTTTATCAAAGATAAGGTGACCATACGTGCGTGGGTTTATCTCTGGGCTTTCTATCCTGTCCTATTGATCTATATTTCTGTTTTTGTGCCAGTACCATACTGTTTTGATTATTGTAGCTTTGTAGTATAGTCCAAAGTCAGGGAAACTGATTCCTCCAGCTCCGTTTTTCTTTCTCAAGATTGCTTTGGCTATTTGGGGTCTTTTGTGTTTCCATACAAATTGTGAAATTTTTTTGTTCTAGTTCTGTGAAAAATGCCATTGGTAGTTTGATAGGGATTGCATTGAATCTGTAGATTGCTTTGGGTAGTATAGCCATTTTCACAATGTTGATTCTTCCAATCCAAAAACATGGTATATCTCTCCATCTATTTGTATCATCTTTAATTTCTATCATCAGTGTCTTATAATTTTCTGCATACAGTTCTTTTGTCTCCTTAGGTAGGTTTATTCCTAGATATTTTCTTCTTTTTGTTGCAGTGGTAAATGGAAGTGTTTTCTTAGTTTCTCTTTCAGATTTTTCATCATTACTGTATAGGAATGCAAGAGATTTCTGTGCATTAATTTTGTGTCCTGCTACTTTACCAAGTTCATTGATTAGCTCTAGTAGTTTTCTGGTAGCATCTTTAGGATTCTCTATGTATAGTATCCTGTCATCTGCAAACAGTGACAGCTTTACTTCTTCTTTTCTGATTTGGATTCCTTTTATTTCTTTATCTTCTCTGATTTCTGTGGTTAAAACTTCCAAAACTATGTTGAATAATAGTGGTGACAGTGGGCAGCCTTGTCTTGTTCCTGATCTTGGTGGAAATGTTTTCAGTTTTTCACCATTGAGGATGATGTTGGCTGTGGGTTTGTCATATATGGCCTTTATTATGTTGAGGAAAGTTCCCTCTATGCCTACTTTCTGGAAGGTTTTTATCATAAATGGGTGTTGAATTTTGTCGAAAGCTTTCTCTGCATCTATTGAGATGATCATATGGTTTCTCTACTTCAATTTGTTAATATGGTGTATCACATTGATTGATTTGCATATATTGAAGAATCCTTGCATTCCTGGCATAATCCCCATTTGATCATGATGTATGATCCTTTTACTGTGCTGTTGGATTCTGTTTGCTAGTATTTTGTTGAGGATTTTTGGATCTATGTTCATCAGTGATACTGGCCTGTAGTTTTCTTTCTTTGTGACATCTTTGTCTGGTTTTGGTATCAGGGTGATGGTGGTCTCATAGAATGAATTTGGGAGTGTTCCTCCCTCTGCTATATTTTGGAAGAGTTTGAGAAGGATAGGTGTTAGCTCTTCTCTAAATGTTTGATAGAATTCGCCTGTGAAGCCATCTGGTTCTTGGGCTTTTGTTGTTGGAAGATTTCAATTAAAGTGCTTGTGATTGGTCTGTTCATATTTTCTGTTTCTTCCTTGTTCAGTCTTGGAAGGTTGTGCATTTCTAAGAATTTGTCCATTTCTTCCAGGTTGTCCATTTTATTGGCTTATAGTTGCTTGTAGAGACCTAAATGTAAGGCCGGACACTATAAAAGTCTTAGAGGCAAACATAGGCAGAACACTCTATGACATAAATCACAGCAAGATCCTTCTTGACCCACCTCCTAGAGAAATGGAAATAAACACAACAATAAACAAATGGGACCTAATGAAACTTAAAAGCTTTTGCATAGCGAAGGAAACCATAAACAAGACGAAAAGACAGCCCTCAGAATGGGAGAAAATATTTGCAAATGAAGCAACTGACAAGGGATTAATCTCCAAAATTTACAAGCAGCTCATGCAGCTCAATATCAAAAAAACAAACAACCCAATCCACAAATGGGCAGAAGACCTAAATAGGCATTTCTCCAAAGAAGATATACAGATGGCCAACAAACACATGAAAGAATGCTCAACATCATTAATCATTAGAGAAATGCAAATCAAAACTACAATGAGATATCATCTCACACCGGTCAGAATGGCCATCATCAAAAAATCTAGAAACAATATATGCTGGAGAGGTTGTGGAGAAAAGGGAACCCTCTTGCCCTGTTGGTGGGAATGTGAATTGGTACAGCCACTATGGAGAACAGTATGGAGGTTCCTTAAAATAACTAAAAATAGAATTACCATACGACCCAGCAATCCCACTACTGGGCATATACCCTGAGAAAACCATAATTCAAAAAGAGTCATGTACTACAGTGTTCATTGCAGCTCTGTTTACAATAGCCAGGACATGGAAGCAACCTAAGTGTCCATCAACAGATGAATGGATAAAGATGTGGCACATATATACAATGGAATATTAGCCATAAAAAGAAACGAAATTGAGTGATTTGTAGTGAGGTGGCTGGACCTAGAGTCATACAGAGTGAAGTAAGTCAGAATGAGGAAAACAAATACCGTATGCTAACACATATATATGGAATGTAAAAAAAAAAAAATGGTAATGAAGAACCTAGGCGCAAGATGGGAATAAAGACACAGACCTACTAAAGAATAGACTTGAGGATACCGGGAGGGGGAAGGCTAAGCTGGGACAAAGTGAGAGAGTGGCATGGACATACCAAACGTAAAATAGATAGCTAGTGGGAAGAAGCCGCATAGCACAGGGAGATCAGCTCAGTGCTTTGTGACCACCTAGAGGGGTGGGATAGGGAGGGTAGGAGGGAGGGAGATGCAAGAGGGAAGAGATATGGGGACATATGTATATGTATAGCTGATTCACTTTGTTATAAGGCAGAAACTAACACACCATCATAAAGCAATTATACTCCAATAAAGATGTTTAAAAAAAATTAATGCGTGTTTGTTTTTTGAATGCCAACTTTCAAAAAAATTGAATAGTAAAGGATTAGCCAAAGGGGAGAAAGGAAGAGGTGTGAAAATGGATATCAAATGAAAAGGATGAGACTGGAAAGGAATGCATATGAAGGAACTAGACTTGCAAACAAATAAGAAGCTTTTCTTTCTTAGACATTAGTAGATTGAGTTTGGGAGAAAGTTTGAGGAAGGGAGAAATATAATAAAGATCTGGGTGTTCTTGTAAGATCATTTTCAATGAATGAAGGAAGGAAGGAAGGAATGAACAAGTGAGTCTCAGGCTTCCCTTAGTGAGAGTAGCCTCCTTGGAAACTGTTAATCTAGCTTGTGGTAGAGAGTGAGTGAATATTTATTAACTGAGTGAATTAAGACATGTATGAAGAAAATAATTCATTCATGCTGAGAGGGCAGGATTGGCATAACAGCTTCGTGTGTGGAAAGTGGGAACTAGGTGTGACTAACAGAGGTACCGCTCAGCATTCTGATTCCAGCTGAGGCTGGATATGAATTTATGGTGTTGCTAAGTGTTTTTCTCCTATCAGTACTCGAGGGCCTGGAACTAGAGGGTGGAAATTGGAAAGGCCAATGACATGGAAGGTCAAGAAGAGAGAGGAGGGGGCTCGCATGATTGCAGTTAAAACAGTTCCCCCATGGTCTCCAGCTAGTAGAGGACTCAAGAAAGATAGATCTGGGGAAGTGGGAGGGATTTAGGGATATACAGTCGGAAATAAGGCCGAAGAGAAATTTTAATAAAAATGAAGAAGTGGAATGTGGAGGAATAAAAGTTTGCTTGCCTTTTTTTAAGTTGACATTTATCAATTGCTTATATTCCAGGATTTCTTGTACTTAATACTTCCATAAAGAGATGAATGTCCTGATCATTCCTAATATTGCAGAAGTGGAAACTGAGGTGTATCAAAGTTATTTGTTCAATGTCATACAGCTTATAAATTTCAGAACGGAACTAGCACCCTCAGCCATCCAGTTCCTGAATCTGAATTATTTGCCTCAACATTATAAAAGCACCTCAGGTTGTATAAATGCATGACTTTCAGAATCTGAGCTATTACCATTGGTTTTAGCATTTGGTGATCATGGTATCTCAGGGACTAGTCTTGTGTGTTCGGTGATTGAAGGGCAGTGAAGATGAAAGTTAAAGTCTTTATTTCTAGGTACTGGGTCAACAATAGGAACATTAAAATTTCCCTGGTCAACTGCCAGAAAACCTTGGGCATGTGGAGTTCGTTTAGACACGTTCCTTTCCCTTTGTAATCATGTGTGTGCACACACAGGTTGATTTAAATTTTCAGAAGATGAATTAGCATCTGTGTTTGGGAAAGTTGCACAAGATGCTGTGAAGTTCATTTTCCTTGCCTTCTGGGTCCTGAGTGGGTTCCCCAGAGAGGATCAGTTGTATTTCAATAGCACAAAAAGGTTCATTTATACTCACGGCTGAACATGTTTTTGGAAAAATAAGGACTAATATAATTCTGTCTGATTTTTAAGTCAACTGTTAATTGGCAATTAACCTGGAGTTTAATGGACCTTGTTCTTCCTTATCATTAGCTCAACCACACTCTGATAGATGTGTCTTCTTACTGAAAGTGACATATCCTGGTCAGACACCTGTTACCAAAAGATACCCAGGTTTTGCAGAGAGTTGTGAAGGCACTTGGAGCCTAGGAATTGGAAAAAAAAAATCCTCTGCATAATCTACCCAAGTTAAATAGGTTTTTAAAAGAAATGAGATGGGTGACACCTCAGTAATCATGTCTTCATTTTACAATTGAAGAAACCAAGGCTCAGAGAGGCAGAAGTTTTCCTTCCCAAGTTTACAAAACTTAAAAAAAATTTTTTTTAGCTAATCCATTGATGACCATGACAGAGATTATCTATAGCTGAGCTCAAAATCCATTCTCCCTTTTCATTTAGCAACAGGCCCAAATATTTACCTGGGCATATTGCTGCCAAATTTCCCACCTTCCCTTACAACAGGGTGTGGTCATGTGACTAAATTTTTGGCCAATGTTATATCAGCAGTAGTGTCATTGGGATCTTCCTGGAGTTTTCTTTAAAAGAGAGGAGGGGTGTCCTTAACTCTTTATTTCCCTTTAGTTCCTGGAATATGCAATAGCTAATTTCAGAAAGAAATTTGTATCATGTGGGTATTTTGGGAAATGAAAGACCAAATACCACAGGGTCCTTGTTGCTGACAGTGGGGAGCCCATGTATCAACTGTGAAATGCCTACCTCAAGACTTCTTAAATTTGAGAATGAAATTAACTTTTTCTTTACTTAAGCAATAATTTTCTAGGTCTCTTTTACTCACAGCAGAACTTAATCCTAATGAACTCAAATATGTATGATTTTCTATCTTGGAAACACCATTCCAGTGCCACTTGGAACTCTGGTGTTTGAGTCAATCCAGAGGTACTTAGTGTTCCCACCTACCTTTCTTTTGGCATCAGTAATCTTGGGGCCCTGCAGCACTGGCAGGTTGGCATATTCTCTGCTCCTAAATCATTCATTGTGATGTTTGGGCCTCTCCCACTTCTGAGGAGTTAAAGAAAACCAGTATTCTTTGTGGCCAGGTAGATATTGAAAACCAAGATTAACGTGATTTGGGGCCTCCCATTCTGTTCCAGGGATGTTAACAATCAGGGTTCCCTTGGGTCTCTGGGCTTTTCTGACGCATCCTAGCTTCAGTGGTGCCTCTGGAAACCCTAAGACTTGTTGGTGACCAAATTCAATCTAATCTTGACCAAAGGAGGCATTTTCCAGGAATGACGCATCTTCACATATGGCTCTAGACTGGACCCCTTGCAAGAATGAGTGTTAGAAGGAATTTTGCAAGGTTCTAGATTCTTTATCTGGACATATCCCAATAACCATAAGTTGTGTGGGAGAAAGGACTATGGCAGTGTTGTTCCATCAGTGCTTGGCACTGGGTACACCCTTTGATAAATGAGTTAAAAAAGAGAGAGTAGGAAAAGAAAGAAAAAAGGAGCGAGAAAGAAAGGGAGAGTATATATTAAAAAAATGGAGGGAGAATTTTATGCATAAATGTCAAAATGACATGTAAAGTGTGTGTGTGTGTGTGTGTGTGTGTAGTTTTAGGTAAAACTCTTTGTAAACTAGACTCTTGCATTTCTCATCCAGTTTCTCTCAGTTATTAGTGTTTTGCTAATGAGGATGTCCTCTTGAATGTCAAGGTGTGAATACCCTTCACTCAATTAATCTCCCAACTAGGAGTTAACTCTGATGCTAGTTTTAAAAGACCTCAGGCTATTGACCACACATGTCCTCAGAGCAGTTAGCTTTAACCTCTCCAACCTTTGTTTTCCCATTTGCTGCCCCCATGTGGTGGAGATTTCTGCAGCTTCCTTGACCTCTGCTGTAGGGAATCTTCTTGAGGAAATGGTTTTCATGAGGAGCCTTGGGAGATTTGTGAGTTTCTATGAACACTTGGCAAGCCCAAAGTAGCTGGCCCGTGACGTGGAGATTCCTCTCTTTTAGACGGTCATTGTGAAGATCTTTGTTGAAGAAAGACAGGAAGGCTCCATCTAGGCCCCTGGGCTCCTGTGAAGTACTGGAGGTGATGAGCTCATGGAACTGAAGGAGGTGATGGGAGGTCACCAGCTGTCTCATGAGCAGGAAGGAACAAGGTTAATGGTAGGTTTATGTGTCCCCAACTTAACTGTAACCTATAGGTGTAAAGCTACTTCTCTGAGTCTCCCAGCAGCTATCCCAGTGATAATACTATGTACAAGATAAACCAATGAGGTTACACTTTAAAAACCATGTTACTGAGATATAATTCTGATTTAAAAGTGTATAATTCAGTGTATTTTTGTATATCACAATCAAATCATTCGAAGAACTGCTGATCACTATTAAAGATCTCATCCAGGTGAACCCTGATTCAGAGGGCACTGACACTGCTCAAAATGTGTTTGAACATTCCTGAGAACTGCCTTCGGGGCACATTCTTTTGAGTCTTCCCTAAGGTGGTGAATCTTTATCATTTGAGTGTGGAGTCGATTCTTTGGAAACAGACAACTGTCATTTAGATCCAATTCTGTTGAATAAAGGCTCTGATCAACCTGTGTAATAATGTTTGGGGTCAAAAACCAAAGGGTGGATTTAAAGTCTTTATTTACTTTCTTGTGTGGCTTGGAAGCAAGTCCTAAGTGGAGTGAAGAAATTATTTGACTTTAATCTCTCTCTGTAGCATTGTTCCATTAATTGGCCAATTTTCCTTTAAAAGGGATAAATCAATTTCTTTCCCTTATAGTCGCACTTGTGTGTGAAAATGGTATCTACACTAGAAAGAGGGGTGAACAGACACTGGACCAGGAAATAGAATATCAGAGGAAAAATTCAGGTCCCATCACGTACACACAAGTATGCCACTTAACTTCACCAGGTTTCCATTTCTGCCCTGTAATTGAGGCTAGTACCATCTACCTTGTATATTATGTGAAATTGTATATGTGAGTCTGCTTTGTGTACACTATGTTGAAAACTGCTGTACACATGAAAGGGGGAGTATCTAGTCTAAAAATGCTCAGTGTTACCACTTCAAGAAAAAATATCTTCCAGAGTTGGAAGTCCTGAGTATCAAGGATTGGGTAGAGATTTTGCTGGGAGGCATCAGTTTATAATAGGGCCAGGTCTGCGAGAGAGTAAATCTGAGTCTCTTTTTGTGGCTCAATAATCTTGATCAATTTGTCCTTGAGGAACCTTTAAAGTTCACTTAAGATAGATGTTTTTGTGTTTCTTCCTACTCTCCACCTAGTCAACTGCCATTCAGCCTTCATATTTCAGTTTAAATATCACTTCCTCATGTATTTCTTCCTGATCTCCTCTTTCTACAACCAGGCAATGTTCCCCTGACACATGGTTCCATAACATGCGTGCTTCTATTCTATGCAAATCTTTTTCTACTTACAATTATTTATCAATATTTGTTAATGTCTCTGTTCAAGTCACCTGTATATTCCCAGCACCTAGCACAGTACCTGGCATGAGTCAGGTGCACAGCAAATATCGACTGAGTGTGTTTACAACCAGATTCTTCTTTCCTTAATATCCTTAAGCTTGACAGGATATTTCACACAGGAGCTCATGCTGTATTTTTCTAAAAATTATCATGGGGTAGTAAATTTGTAGAGGAGATATTTATTTAATGCTCATATTCTGCTGAGGGGCATACTGAGGCTTTAAAAAGGAAGTTGTTTATTGAATGTCAGCAAACTAACTAGGGATAGAAGCTGGACCAGAGCTCACCCTCATTGTTATCAGTTACACTTTGTCCAATAACCATTTCCTAGTCCAGTGGTCATTTTCTATGAGCACATTGTACGAATAGCATTTCCAAGGCTTCCTAGGGTCAACTCTGTGTGAGTCAGGATTTACTTTGACTATGTGGGGAAAAAAACACCAAAATACGGTTTTGGTTTTGTTTTTCAAATTGAGGTTTATTTCTCTTTTAGGTAAGGTCTGAAGGGACCCATATTAGGGACCATCTTCCTATCTTTTACTTTTTACAAGTGTCTTCCATTTCTAAGTTCCTCTCAATCTCCAAGATGGTTGTTTTTTCAGCTAGCACTTAAGAGGAAAGGGGAAAGGCAAGAACAGCCCCCTCTGGTTAAGGATATTTCCAGGAAGTTGCCCACATTCTGTTGTGAACTCATCACATTCTATTGTGAACTCATCACATGACCATACCTAGTTGCAGTGGAGGTGGGAGAATGTAGTGTTTGTCCTATGCAGCCATGTGCCCAACTGAAAAAGCAGGCCTCTGTTACTGAGGAGGAAGGGGTGAATGGATATTGGGGACAAGTCCTCCAAACACTTAGATTTCAGAGGAGTGCTGGCCTGCCTATCTATCTATCCATCTAAAAGCTCGGAATAGAATTTGCCAGTGCTAGAAGAAAAATAAGAAGTTTACAAAATACTTTGAGCATTCTCCTGTGGTTATGCATATAGAAATGTTATGAGAATAAAATATTCTGGAGTTTTTCCTTCAGATAGACTAACTTGAGGAGTGAGGAGATATGTGGAAATTGAAAATTCCCAGAGGTGGTCTTAGAAAATAGTTCATTGTTGTTTTTTTTTTCATTTATACATTAATTCATTAATTCATCTATTCATTCACTGAACACTTATTGAAGGCCTGCTAGGAGTCAGACACAAATTCAATTTCCAAGTGTTGTCAAGACCAGGATAAACAATCCTGATTCCACAACTCTGCAAGCCCAATGCTTTAACTGAGGACTAATGGAGCCATGTAGCTACCATCTGATATATTCCAAAATCTCAGTGGTTTACCTCAGATCTTAAGAATAAGAGAGTATTTCCCAAGAGACGATCATTTTGTTTCTTTACATGCTGCCCCTACAAAAATGCTGTCTTCCTCTCAAGGACCTTATTGCAGGATAAAGGACTTTAGGGTGATCAGTGTATTTCACCTAGAGCTGGGCACAAAGCTGGCTCACATTCAAATCCAGCATGTTGTTTTATTTCTCTAAACACATGCCAGGCACTTAGGCATATGGAATCACATTGAATTGTCAAAACAGCTCTGTGAATAATGACTGTGCTGTTGGGGTAACTTGAGGAGGCCTGAGTCCCACCACCTCATATAACCTACACCCGTGCTCTCACTCTAGACTCCTTAAATACATACACAATCTAAGCAAATGCACTGTGCTCGTGGCTTGCTAACTTCACAGTCACACGTTCAAGGCAAGCCCCTCAGGCCATCTTCCAGTCAGATCGATAATATAGTCATAAAATTTCTAGACCCACCACTGCCTTTAAAGATGTACCATTGTGACAGATTTACAGAGGAAGTAAAAAGGCTCAGAGAGGTGACATGTTTTTCTCAAGGCCACACAGTGTATAAGTGACACAGTCAGGCTACCAGCCCTTGGCCCAGATCCAATTCTGTTCATGGTATAAGCCCCATGAAGACTGTGAATGAGTGAGAGCTCTCACTGGATGAGGTGAGAGCTCTCCCTCATCTCACTGAATGAGCTCTCGGAAAAGAATGTGAATGCTCAGGTCACACCTTGGGAGGCCCCCTGAAGAGCTGGGTGGTGGTTCCTACAGAGCGAAACTAAGTGCTCTTGGGGCAGGAGGCTGATTGCTAACATCTATGCACAGCCAAATGCCTCTGGAACGAGGCAGTTGACCTCTTAGAACTTTAGAGCAGGACCTTCTTTCAAGAACTTTCTAAGTCCTTGATTTCACAGTTGAAGAAAAGGAGGCCCAGAGAGGTATGACTTCCCATGGTCACACACTGAGTTAATGACGGGAGTGAGACAAGAGTCCAGGTCCACTCCCCGCTGCTACTGAAGACGCTGTTTATACCTCACTACATGGGGAATGAGTAAAGAAGGCGGTGGGTTCTTAAGGCAAAGGTTGTGTAATCATGTAGTGTGATGATCTTCTGTTCACTGTATTTAGAGCTTAATGTCTGAGAGCTGTGGAAAGATTGAATTAGGACTGACTGGTAAATGATGGGGGAAAGGATAGCCACTTAAATCATTTTCCACCCCGTCTCAGAGTGTGTTGATATGAATAAAGCCACTTACTCCATTCCCGCTGGAAGAGGTTCATTCCTTAGCTGTTATCAGTTACACCTTAACTACCCTATCCAGTAACCACTTAATAAGGATTAGTGGATAATCAGTTGAGTGGAGGTAGATGATGTCAGAAGGAGGATCATGGGGCCCGCCTAAAAGTGTACTTCATAATATTTCCTTGGTGCTGTTAATATTTCCTCAAAAATTCATTTGTGCCAATATCATATGGCAGAAAGTGCACTTAGATTCGAATCCTAGTTCCACTGTGTGCTACGCTCACCCTAGGGCTTGGGGCACGGGTTAAACCCAGCTTCACCTACAAGAAACTGATGCCCCCTGTGAGATGTGTTATGATAGGGGCCCCATCAGTCTGTTCATTGATGTGTCCTCAACACTGAGTACATGCTGGATATAGTGAGCCTTTAAATGATAACTGCTGAATAAACTGAGACTTGTGAAAAGTACTCAGAATTAAAAGGGTACTAGGAGTTGCAGTGGGACTATTTAGAAGCTATTTTCAAAATAAGAATAAGGAAGGAAGAGGCTCATTGCCAGGGCAGAAAACAGAATGTGAAGAGTGAAGAAACATTGCTGTATAAGTTGGCCTCTCACTGCTGTGGCCTCTCCCGCTGCGGAGCACAGGCTCCAGATGCGCAGGCTCAGCGGCCATGGCTCACGGGCCCAGCCGCTCTGCGGCATGTGGGATCTTCCCGGACTGGAGCACTAACCTGCGTCCCCTGCATCGGCAGGCGGACTCTCAACCACTGCGCCACCAGGGGAGCCCTGCTGTATAAGTTTTATAAAATTATGTCATCTCTGTCAAGGGCAATGATCTTCCAACTGGAAAAGGCAGAACGTGGAGAGGAGGAGACATAAGGAGATACTATGGAAGCACAGAGGTCAAGATGCAGAAACAAAATAAGTGGATCACCATAGGGCAGGGACAGACCTTCATTAAAGGGCACGTCAGGCACTGCATTAGGTGTTTTTAGGTATGCTCTTGAATTCCTTTCTCATAGCAACTCTGGAAGACATATATCCATTTTACAGTTAAAGAAACTGTGGAAAGAAAAGAAATCATTTGCTCAAGGTCACCACCTTGAATAAATGATTTAATAGAGAGAAGATTTGAGTACACAATTGTAACTCTAAGTAATCTTCTAGGAATTTCAGAGGACAATTCCAGAGGACTGAAGATGTGCAAATTATTCAGTACTAAATAAGAAGAAAATATGTGTTAGAATTTACATCTAAATTTGATATCTATCCCCAAGAAAACTCTATAACTGAGAAATATATGTGTATGTGTATGTATAAATATATATATATGTATATATATGTGTATATATATGTGTGTATATGTATATGTGTGTGTGTGTGTATATATATATATATATACATACATATAATTTTTTCTCAGCACTTAGAGAAGAAAGCAGTGACCACTGGGAACTCGTATGGCTTACCTAAGAATAAGAGAGGTGATGACAAATTCCCTTCTTTTCTTTTCTGGTAGGATTGTTAGACTAGCAAAGCACTGGGTGCCTTGATGCCATGTGTGTCAGTCTCAGCAAAGGACTTGGAAGTTTCCTTCAGAATATTTTGGAAGAAAAACTTGAGAAATGAAGGCTGGATGATAGTAATTTTCTATAGCTACATACTGCTTGAAGAACAGAGTAATCTTTAGCTACCTGCGTACCTGTCTGACTTTGGTCTCTGTAAACATTTAATTGATTGTTTAAAATGAAGACTGAGTTTGTTAAAATGTCTGATGCCATGGTGTCAGGAAATATTGCTGGTTAGGGACCTGGAATCAAGACTTCAGTCCAAGAAGAAACAAATGTTTTTTTTTAACCAGCCATTAAAGCAGGGTGGTTTTAAGATGGGGACACACTGAGGAAATGGCCAGAAGACCCAGTGATGAGCCGAGCTACAAGCTGGGAAATTGGGCACAGGGCAAGGGGTGTGATTGTAATGATGCTGCATAAGTGCTGAGCTGGACATTTTTGCGGTATGCAGGCCTCTCACTGTTGTGGCCTCCCCCGTTGTGGAGCACAGGCTCCGGATGCACAGGCTCAGCGGCCATGGCCCACGGGCCCAGCCGTTCCGCGGCATGTGGGATTTTCCTGGACCGGGACACGAACCCGCATCCCCTGCATCGGCAGGCGGACCCTCAACCACTGCACCACCAGGGAAGCCCAGCAAACTTAACTTCAGAGGAAGTCTCCTGATCACTCCACACTTTAGTTAAGGACAACATCAGTCACAGGGTTTTAAAGGAGAGTTGAATCCACCAATTGGCAGTGTGTGTGTGCATGTGTGCACATGTGTGTCTCTGGGGAGAGTCATGTGACTGGACATGGGGAATGGAGCTAGGCAGAAGTGGTATTTAAGCTGGATGGAGAAGAGAAGGATTAGAGGAATTTATTAGTCATCTTCAAATAATCAGTGGGCTTTTTATGTGGAGAATTCATGTGCTTCTTTATTTTACTTATATACCGTTGCTTTTTTTTTTTTTTTTTTTTTTATACATTTGCTTTTCATGTCTTTCTTCCAAAAAGGTTTTGAAGACACTAAAAAGTATTCAGAATCAACTCTGAGTAACTTCAGAAGTCAGAACTAGGACAAATGGCAAATATCATAAGGAGCCCATCCTATAACCACTTGAATTACAAAAGAGTGGAGCGGCCTGCCTGGACCAGTGGTGATCTCCCATTCCTGGAAATGTGTAGTGCAGGGGACCAGAAGTGATGTGTGAACACATACACACACATGCACACATGAACACATACATGCACACATACAAACACACACAGACATACACACACACACTGAGTTGGTTCAGTTGACTTGTTAAGGTGTCTTCCAGTGCAGTTTCTGTACTTATTTATTTAGTTAAGTTGGATCCTTCTCTTATATGTATTGCTTTATTTTCAAAATTTTCTTTATAAAAACAAACACACCATAGTTGCAACAAACGCTAGGCTCTGGCTGCATTCATTATTGTCCTGCACAGCTAAAGCCAAGACTGTGAGGGTGAGCTCCCATTGGGAAGATAGTCTTTTGGGAATATAGCTAGTCAGACCTATCTTCCTGAAATACATAATGATCATGAGTTTATTAATAAATCATTTCCAGTTAGTTTGGAAAGAGGACTAAAAACTGCGGTAGGGCTGGGGACAAAATATACAGCAAGACTTTTTCTCCCATTTCCAACCCCTTGCTCTGTGGGCAACACTATTCTGCATATGCAGGCTTTTCATTCCCCTCCTCTCTGCTCTTATAGACGCTTGCCTGCCCTTGACTACTCTTTGGCTTCTCGGGGAGGGGGGACTATAAGAGGCTATTTACATGACCAAAAGAGGCATTTCACATTTCATCAAGGGAGTTTATGTTCAAAGAAAGAAAAAAGAAATAGAACACGACTCCCTGCTCCCCGCCAACCAAGGACAAATCAAGCAGGTATGAAATTACAACCATCAGACTCTTTCTGTTGTCTTTAAAGTTATGGCCAGAGGAATATGGGCTCTGCTATTTCTCCAGGAGTCAGGTTTGCAAACTCAGGAAAGCATATAGCACTTCCTAGGGAAGCCTTTTGTGGTCTCCCCCAGAAATTTATCCTTTCCTTCCTCTAACCATTCCATGTGCATCTTCTGTGTTGTCATTTATTGCCACGTTTGTCTGCCTTCATGAGGCAAAGTAACAGAATGCTTGGAGCACACACCCTGGAGCAACACTGCTTGGGTTTAGATCCTGGGTCTGCCACGTACTGATTTTGTGGTCTTGGACAACTCACTCATTGGCACGATGAGAATATCAGTGTTTATCTCATGGCGTTGTTTGAGCACATCCTGAGATCCTGAAGTGTGCAAAACCCTCAATAAAATTAGCTACTGTGATGGTGGTGGTTAATAGAATAGGCTCTGGAACCAGACCTGCCTGGGTCCAAGTTCTTCAGGTTTGTTACAATGCTCCATCGTTAATCTCTTTTAGCTTTAGTTTTCCTCAGCTGTAAGATGGGAACAACTACAATCTCTGTCTCAAAGGGGTTGTCGTGAGGGAGATGCAGGGAAAGAGCCTGGCTCATAACACTCGGGAAAGGCTACACACCAGACTCAGATTTTTCCTGGCAGTGACTTGTTCTAATTCATCTCTGTACTCTTAGCACCTGGCCTGAGGTTGGCACACAGTAGGGACTATTGAATCTATGGACCCTGGCTCTCTTGACTAACCGTCCCCCTTAGCCTGCCCTCTGCTAGCACACACACACACACACACACACCACACACCCTGATATATATATACAACATACACACCCCACACATACACACTGCATGTACAATATACACATCACACGTACCACACACACCACACACCAAGCACAAAGGCACAAACACCAGACACCTTCCCCGCATACACCCCACCATACCCCCCCCACACACTCTCTAGATATACAAACCACACCCAGAAACACCACACCCACACATATACACATATACAAAATACACACAATATCAACACACAAATAGCACAATTCTCACACACAAATACACATCACACATACCACACACACCACACACCAAGCACAAAGGTACAAACACCAGACACCTTCCCCCCACTCACCCCACCATACCACACACACTCTCACATAGGTACCACACACACATCACAAACACATATACCACAGCCACACATCCACACACCTTTGCCTTCTCCCTCAGCTGCTCTATAGCTGAAGGGAGCTGTGTCAGCTTCAAGGGTGTGATTCGGCTTCCAGGGCTTGTTGCTACAAGCACAAAGTCCCTCATCAGCTGTGGCCACCTCCCTGGGAAGGCATGCAGGGTGAGTTCCAAATTTGCATTTTGGCCTGAGGAAAAGGGTGTGGAGTTATTTTTTTCCCCTTCTGATTGTCAAGTACATCTGCCCAGGCCAAGAGACCGTTTCTCCAAGCAGAGGTATAGTTGAGGCTGGTTATTCTTTCCGAAATTCCACGCAGCTTTAATGAATGCCGTATGTGCCACAGCTAACAGGCATTTCTCCCTGAGAAGTCAGCACTGCCCAAGATGATAGGTTTAATGCCACATTTCAGAAGCACAGGACATCAGGGCTAGAAGGCTTATTGGAGAGTATCTTTCCTGTCCAGTGGTTCTCAAATTTTACTGTATCTTTAGAACCCCTGGAGCTCATGTTATTCATACATGTCACCAGGCTGCAACCCTCAGAGATGATAATTCAATGGGACTAGGGTGGTGTCCAGAAATTTGCCTTTTAAATGAGCAGCCTAAGTGATTCTGATGCAGATGGATGAGTACACAGATGAGAAGCACTGGAATCTCTTATTTAATAGTTGGGGAAAACTTGAGCCCAGTTATCAAATAACTGACTCGTAAGGTTAGTTAGTGGCAAGGTTAGAACTAGACCTCAGTCTTCCTTGCTTCTAGTCCAGTGTTTTTTAAGTATTTAACTTGAGTCCCTTAGTTCATCCTGTCTTTACATCTCCAAGCACTTTAGAGTTAAGCCTTTGCCAGGAAAAACCCTGCATTTGTGTCAGAGGGAAACAAGGCTCCTCTGTGGCCGCAGTCTCTTTCTCCCTGCAGACTGTTTCCCCAACAGAATCCCTTTCTTGGCTGTCAAGTGCACTGGTTATCACATCGTTCTTAACCAAGGCTATCCAGATTCCAGTTGCTGAGTATGACAAGAAGGGGAAGTTAAGCTTCTGAGTTAAATTGGCCTAAGCCTCATCCTACTCAGAAGACAAACTTATTCTCCAAAGCAACAGAGTTTGAATCTCTAGGGACTTCTTGATTCTTTAGGGCAGTTGTCAGAAAACTACAGCTTATAGGCCAAATCCGGCCCACCATCTCTTTCTGTAAATAAAGTTTTATGGGAAAAGAGCCATGGACATTCATTTATGTATTATCTATGGCTGTTTTTGTGCAAAACGGCAGAATTGCAATAGAGACCATATGTCCTGAAAAGTTTGACAAATTTACCATCTGGCCTCTTACAGAAAAACTTTATTGACCCTTGGCTTAGATTGTTACTTGGGGCACTCCCAGGGGCCATGGAACATGTAATGTAAATTAAACCTGAACACTCAAAACAAAGGACCAGCAATAAGCACTATGATATACTTCATAATGTTCCTCTGCACCTTACAGCGTAGCCTTCATTGAGGATGAAATCACAGCACCTAAAGACTATCATGCGGAACAGTGTTGGTCGTTTCAGAAGCTTATTTGATAAGCAACGAGATTTTTAAGATGAAGTGATTTTTTACTTTCTGGAGTTTGTTGAAGAGTCTGTTGTGTCAAAGAGTAACCTAAGTTAGGCGTGATAAGATGATTGCTTCTTTATTAAGTACCAGGCGTCTCTTCTGCCCCTAATCTCCTTCACTGTTAACCACTACTAAACATGGTTAGTTTGATTCATGTTTGCATGGTATGTCACTTCCTTCCTGGATCCAGCATCTTTGTGAAAGCAGGTCTAGATGGGATAGACCCAGAGCTGAGGGATGCTCACAGAAGCAATTTCTTTCCCATTTTTTGTTGTTGCTTAGCAACAATTTGAGAGGGGGAAGAGAGATTTCAGGATGTGGTATAAAATGATTTGTGAGCCATGATTGAGAAATGACCTGTGAGTAATATTTTTCACTGCATGTCTCAGATTCATAAATGCTTGTATATTCACACATCTTTTAGCCATTCAAAACATTTGCACCAGAAGAAGAGATTTGGGGCTTCCCTGGTGGCGCAGTGGTTAAGAATCCACCTGCTAATGCAGGGGACATGGGTTCGATCCCTGGTCCGGGAAGATCCCACATGCTGTGGAGCAACTAAGCCCATGCACCACAACTACTGAGCCCACGTGCCACAACTACTGAAGCCCGCGCTCCTGGAGCCCATGCTCTGCGGCAAGAGAAGCCACCGCAATGAGAAGCCCGCCTACCACAACGAAGAGTAGCCCCCACTCGCCATAACTGGAGAAAGCCCGTGCACAGCAACGAAGACCCAACACAGCCAAAAATAAAAACAAATAAATTAATTAATTAAAAAAAAGAGATATGATGTATAAGCTCTTCACCAAAGACTTTTTACCAGGAGATGAGAACAAAGCGTAACAAAAGGCTCTCATTATGATGTGTGTTCCTATAGGAGACAAAATGGCCAACTGCTTTTACAGAAGACTGGGCTCATGCTTTTACCCATGGGATTTGGAGTTAGAGTGCCTGGCTTGAAATAATAATAGTATCTACTTTATAGGGTTGTGTGGATTAAATAAGAACATTTATATAAAGTCTAAGCACTGCAGTTGGTGGTCCATGAAACCTATTTTTTTGTTGTTGCTGCTGACGATGTTAATTCCCAGCAGGGATAAAATTAGGTAGGGCATTACAGTTATACTTTCCTGAGGTCCACCAGTCAGATGGAGAGTTTGGAGAGTGGTAAATCAATTGCATTGATGGGCTTACTCAATGGCTTCTCATTATTCATGCTCTTTATTCTGTAACTAGAAGCCCATCTTCCTATGAACTTTGGACTAAGGCCATACATTACTTTAGCTACTAGGATGCTAGAAAACATGCCACAAGTAGAAGCTTGAAAAGCCCTTGAGTGTCTCCTCTTCTCTTGCATGATTGAGTTTTCTTGAATATGGAATCCTACCAACTGCATGGGACCAAGCCTGGATTAGCCTGCTAGAGGATGAGAGATCAGACAGAGCTGAACTGTCAGAAAATCATCTTGGACCAGTCCATCCTCAACCATGTGACACAGAAGCTCAGCCAAGATTAGCTGAGCTGCCTACCTAACTCAGCTGACCATAAACACGTGAGTGAGCCCAGTCACGATCAACCAAGCTCAGCCCAGATCAGCAAAACTTCCCAGGTCATCTATAAGCTCATGAGAAAGAATACATGGCTTTCATTTAAAACTACTAAATTATGGAGTGATTTGTTAAACAGCAATAAGTAACTGGTAGAGAGAGTATAGAATATTTACTCATTACTAGTAAATGATTAGTTCATGAAAGAAGTTGAAGTGTGAAATGTTCTGGGGTCATCAGATGCTTTCCTTCCCTACACAAATGGTGGTGGTCTAGAAGCCCCAAGATGAAAATCATGCTCAAATTAGCACCTATTTCCTATGTTAAAATACCAACCCAGGCTGTAGAGATGGCTAAAAAATAATATAATTGCTAATAAGTTAAAATTGAGGATGCATGCTGAGGTATTTTCCACTGCTTGCAGAAAGGAAGTCTCCTGGAAAGAGACACACCTAATTCAGGTTAAAAATAACACAGCTAAATTTCTGGGAAAGAGGACAAGAATTTGGAGGGAAAAAAATTCATCAAAAAAAGTATATTTTTATGTAGACGTAATGGGCTTCCTGAATTCCTGTGTCAGCTTGTTCATGATAAGGGAGGCTGAGTGAGATATTATTATGGTTTAAAATACAGTAAGAGACAGAATTAGTTTATAAAGGGAGAGCAGAAAAGCGTGAAGAGAAGATCGTGGGTGGAGGGATGCTATCACCCGGCTCTGATGCCATATGCTTAGCAGATCATTTGGCTCTGGGAGATAGGGTTGAACAGTTCTGCAGCTCCCTGGACAAATTTAAGTGTCATCAGCTTTGGAAAATCAAAGCATTGAGGAAGAGCTGCAAGTATTCTTCAGCTGCAGGCCTGCAGCAGGATTCTGAGGTTCAGATTGCTCAAGCTGGTAGGCAACTTGTGTTAAGGAATCAGAGCTAGTTATGGGGAGTATACAAGTACATGTCATTCATTCATTCATTTATGCAATTCTAAGGTATATTACAAGCCACATGTGTGGTATAAAGTTTTCATCTATCCATCCATTCACTGAAGATATTCATTGAGCCAGATAATGTGATAGACACTGGAGATACAAAAATGAAAAAGAACGTCCCTGTCTTCCAGGAATGTACAGGCTAGGGAGAAGAGAGAAAGAAACTGCTATTGGCCATACTGAAAACCATCATGAAGGAGGTATGAGGTACTGCTTGTTTCCTCTGTCAAGTTCTGAGTCAGTTGAGAGGCACAGGGGAGAAACACATGCACAGCAGCATGTCAGTTCTATTAGTGATAAAAAGTGGATTAGAGAATGTGATACCAGATCACACTGAGACCTAGAGGTCTCACTAATAACACTCCAGGCCAGAACTGAACTTACCCCTCTGGCTTCTGGTATAATGGTATAAGAGCCTAAGCTTTTCCCATAGAGAGAAGTTATTACCACTTAATGGAGAGCAGAACAGAATGCATGTCAAGCTTCAGGGGGTAGAGAAACAGGGAGAGAGAGAAGAAAAGAAGAGGTCAGGATAAACTTGCTCAGCTCCTTCTCTCAAATCCAGGAATCAGATACCTTACTCTTCCTTCAATGAGAATAAGTGAGTAAAAATGAAAATAGAGAAACCGGGTATGTCTCTTTCCCAGTGGTGTCTGTTTATGGAAGGAGGGAGCCAGAGATAGAAGAAGGTCCTCCCCTAAAACTTTGGGATAACACAGAAGGAACCCTTAACCTAACCTGGCCTTGAGGATCAAAGAAAGTTTTTCCAAAGAGTTGACTCCTTTGTATGGCTGAAGAGTAGCTGTATAGGTGAGGAAACAGTATTTATTGGGTTTCATGAAAGACAGCCATTCAAGAAACTGTTCACAAAGATGTATCTAAAATGGACCTTGGTTGGCCAGTATATTGCAATAAGTGGAGGGGTTTGACAAGCTCACTTGAGATAGAAGAAAACCCCCAAAAAACAAAACCTTAGCTGCCGTATAGCAACAGGAAAGCCCACATTCAAGGAGAAGGAGCTGCCAACTTCAGCAGGTCTGTAAAGGATGAGTTGGAGTGCAGGAGATAAGACATGAAATGTGTTTGGGGCTGAGTATTGGAATGTCTAGGATGCCAGGATGCCAAGATGGAATGTGAGCCCGTTTTCTTTATACTCCATCACACTTGCCTGACTTCCTGCCCCAGTGAGAGGTAATGAGGTCCTGTATGAAGTAAGGCAGGGATAGAGAGAGCAATAAATAAGGATAAGATTTCATGGAGACCAAGAAGGTAGAGTCTGTGGGAACCAGCATGGCCAGGATTGGTGAGTGAAGACCCAAATATAATAGTAAGATGTTTGAAGAAAGCGTGATATGAGTAGAAATTAGAAAGTCAATGCCATGGGGACCATTCAGTTCTCTGAATGTGCGGTTTGAGGAACCAGCATTTTCCCAAGGTAGAAATGCCCAACAACAGTTGGGAAAATGGGCAAGATAAGAAGAAAATGTTGAGTCTAGATTGAAAAATTCTGGCTAAATGCTGAGAGTAGATGAAATCACACACATATAAAAAAGTAGTGAAGGGAAAAAAAAATAAGGCATCCAAGGAAATAAATTTGGAGAAACACCTCTGTTTTAAGGGTCAGGAGCAAGAAGAGCATCCCTCAAAGAAAGAAACATAAGATACAATCATGTTGGAAACTTTCCAAAGTGTAGTGTCACTAAAGAGATGGATATTTAATGTGGGGCTAATTTTATTTCTGACTTTCTTCATTTTAGTCTTCTTACCTGTAAAATGGGAAACAAAAAATTGCTGGTCTAGCATTTGGTGACTGAGAATCTGGATATTTAAGGATAAAAAGCATGTTATTTTAGATATATATTAATTGATTTTATTTTAATTTTCCTGCTTCCTGATACCCTGCCTGCCAGTACAGCACAGGGAATGGGGGGATGGTTGATTGCCTTTGGGAAGGAAGGGAAAGGCGCTCTCCCTCGCTCTCTCTCTCTCTCTCTCTCTCTCTCTCTCTCTCTCTCTCTCTCTCTTAACCTAGAGAACCAAGAAAGAAGTCGGGGATGGGAGAGAAAGGCAACCAGGGATGTAACTGCACCTCCCACTCTAGAAGGGGGAAGGAGATGTGTTGGCTAGATTGGGGGACTATATAGGGCAAAGAGCTCTGGTCCACCTTCCTGCTGAGGACTCGAGGAGGACACCATTATGCAGAGCAGCCACAAGCCAGTAAGAGGAGTCCCAGCATGGTTTAAGAGTATATGGTATGGCATGGAGAGAGGGTTTTGTTGTCAGTCTTGAGATTTCCTCGATTCCAGTACAACAGATGAGACGCTAGGTTTAGAGCCCTTGAGCCTGCAATGGGGCCAACTAAAGCGGGGTTGAGGAGACCCTTCAACAGAAGCCAAGGGGTGGCTTCCTGAGCCAAGTCTGGAGAGAAGGAGTAGCACAGACTCAAAGAGGTCTGTAGTGTCAGTAAGAACTAAGGAGGTTCTTGGCGGGGACTTACGGGATAGAGGCATCTGACTCAAGCAGACTGAGAAAAGTTTATAGAAGAGTTCATTATTCATGGATGTCAGCATCAGCGAGTGCCCAGGGATTAAGCAAAATCAAGGATACTTGATGAGATGCTGCCCAGCATACACTCAAATATCCAACCTTAGGAAGGACCTTCCACACAGTTCCATGGGGTCATGTCAGCCATCCTCCCACATAGCTAGATGAGCAGAGTTGAGGAGGGGACCAAGAAAAACAGCAATTATTTCAAAGAGATGGCCTTAGATACTGATTAGGTTCATTTCTCAATTTGCATGGACTAAATTTTTAAATATCGTTTCCTTAAGTATTTAGCAAATTGCAGTTCATGTGAAGAGAAGTAAGCTAACAGATATGCTCTTTGTATACCAAAGTTTAATTCTGCTTTGGATCTTCAGTCTCTCTGATTTTCCCTGATTCATTCATTTGACTGTTTGCCTAGCATACCACAATCTTGTGACTAGGATGGTAAGCGCTGTTGAAGGTGGGTGCATTTTGTATTGCATGCTGCTTGACTTGTCTGGGGAATAGTAGGTATTTGATAAATATTATGAAAAATGAATGTTTCCTTCTACTGTTTAGCATATCCAAATTGTAATCAAGGGTCTTTGCAAAAGTGTGAAAGAGTTGACATTTGGTTTGGGGTCATTTCCTCATTCCCTCTCCATTTCCCTCTCTCAGAATATATTTCTCAGTCTTCTCCAACTAATTTTAAATTGGAAGAAAGGATCAGAACCTCATTTACACTAACACATGGCAGATAACAGTGAATATAATATGTCATGTTTCTTACAGACATTGGTTTATTAACTGATTCTAATCCTTGGCCTTGGGATGGCTTTCCCGCAGTGGGGTGCGACCTATGGGAACAGTTGGAAGGGAGATCTGAGGTTGAGAAACTCTTCACATTATAACACTGGGTTATTCTGCTTAAGTGAATGCCCCTGCTGCAAGAGAAAGCTTTGCCTGTAATAACTAAACAGTAATGCAGAGATTTTCATGGGGGACAGAGACAACACTCTCTCTTAATCCTCAAAAAGGAAAGAAAATCTAGGCTTGGAGTTTAAAAAAATCCACCCAAAATGAGCTTTTTAAGTTTGTTTTCTGTTTTGTTTTTTTTTAAGTCCAATTTCATTGCTTCCTCCTTGTGAATGAAATATGAAACAGGCATGGATATCTGAAGGTTACCTATAGCTTTTCCTAAAATGGTTATAATTGGAGAAATGAAATAGTGCTAACTGCACAGTCTGAATAACATTATAACATTATGCAAAATGAAGGCACTTTAGAAGAATAAAGGAACGATGACAATGCAAATCAGAGCCAGTGAAGGTCAGACGTTTTGCATAAAGTGCCTTGCAGTCTAATTCATGTGAACTTAGCTGGAGGAGAGAAAAGTGACTTATTAAAACACAATACTTTTTAAAAGAGCATTACTGCAGAGCTCTGGATCTGCTTACAAGTCTCACAGGCTGCTGCAGGGATTGGGTGAGGAGCTGGGTACAGACATAGCCAAGCTGAAATTATAGAACCTTTGTTCAGAAATAAAATATCTCAACCTTGTGATTGCACTCAAGCTGGCTTTCTTAACCATCTGATGGCTGAACTGAATGGATGTTTCTTAGGGAACTAGGCAGTTGTTTACAGTTATTTATAGGCTATTATGTTTATTATCTCCTTTTATTCTCAGAGCTATTGGGAGCATAAGGTTTTATTCTTTTTACAGTTGAGGCTATTGAGGCTCAGAAAGTTAAAGGCATTAGCTTATGGGACCCTACTTATAAATTTGGAGCTGCCATGCAAACTCTGTTAGACTCTGAGTTCCAAAGTTAATTCACTATATCGTACTGCCTAGAAATAACTGTTGTCTGTGTCTTGAAAAGATCAAGTCCTTGTGCATAGTGTGAGGTCTTACACATGGTAGGAAGATTCTTTAGCTTGACTTCATAGAATCATAAATCCCCTGACAGCTAATGGCTGCCTTTGTTTCTCCTTCTATATCAGATTCCCTTGCTCTAAGACAGAGGTACAGGCCGATCCTGGGCTCTAACTTCCCAGCCTCTTTTCTGGCTCAGTAGAGAGAATAATACTTCAAAATGCCATTGAGAGACTCCAATGTCTAGAACATGAAACACCATATAGAGAAAACGAGAGACCAAGGGTCAGACTTCCTGGATTGGACCCCTGGTTCCACCATTTACTAACTGTGTGACTTTAAGTAATTTCCCTTCTCTGTAAAATGGGGTAATACAAATACCTAGCTCAAATGGTAGTGTAAGGAAGAAAAGAATCAGTCATTAAAAGCTCTTAGTGTAGTGACTGTCTTTGTAGTGGAGGTTCTATAAGAGGTTAGCTCTGTTATGTTTTACAAAAGCCCCTAACACACTTACGGCACACTCAAGCCTAGGACTGGAATAAATTCTCCATCATGACTGGAGCCAAGAAAGAATTTCTACTCTTCCCTCAAAAAGGTCATGTAGGGCTTCCCTGGTGGTGCAGTGGTTGAGAGTCTGCCTGCTGGTGCAGGGGGCACGGGTTTGTGCCCCGGTCCGGGAAGATCCCACATGCCGCAGAGCGGCTGGGCCCGTGAGCCGTGGCCGCTGAGCCTGCGCGTCTGGAGCCTGTGCTCCGCAACGGGAGAGGCCACAACAGTGAGAGGCCCGCGTACCGCAAAAAAAAAAAAGGTCATGTAAGTGGCCAGTCTTGCACAGACCAGCCTGATCATTACAATGGGCTGAAACTGCTGGGTAAACATGTGGAGGCTCAGCCTCATCTTAGAACTGCAATCTGGGCTGCACATGAAAACTTAAGGAGGTTCTACAAAGAATACTGGTGTCTGGGCTCTACCTAGGTCCCACCCTAGGCCAGCTAAACTAGCTAGGATAGAGAACCAATGTACCATAATTTTAACAAACATTCCTTATTCCTTGATAAGGCAAGGGCACTAAGGTCAAGTCTTCACTGAGAAGCTTTCCTTATGCCCTGGATATAAAACCCTGTAAAGAAAGCTCACTTGGCTAATTATATATGGTTGGAAATAAAGGACAAGGGTAACTTGAAGACCTTCCTGACCCTAGGAAGTAGAACTCCTTTTGTATAATTTACACAAATAAATAATTCATAGAGTAATATAGGAGAAAACAGGGGCTTTGGCAATGCTCTGAGTTCCATGGGAATTCAGTAGAGAAAAAGAGCACGTATGTGAGAGGGGAGAGAGAGAAGGTCTTTGGCTCTAGATAGAGTTGAGTTCACATCAATGCTTCACTCCATACTGATTGTGCAAAAATTACTATATGATGAGGGATGTAACTATTTGGTGGGATTATTTGAGAATTATAAAAAATACTTCAAATTTAGCCTAATGTTTGGCTTACAGCAAATAGTCAGTGATTTCTGTGGGATAAAATCCTCAGAGATGGCATCCCCAAGGGGACCATTCAGGACAAATTAAACCCAGCTCTTAAAAATGAGAATGCTTTATATTCTATTTGTGTTAAAGGCAGAAGGGGGAAGAAGAGACAGAGCACAAGGGACTGAAGGTGGAGGGTGGTCATCTGATGGGACAGTGGTGTCAGTTATCTGCTGAATGTCCACCTCCGTCTGCTCCTTGATGCCAACAACCTCTGCAATGTGTACAGTCCCAGGCAGCAAATCATAATTGGTCGAATTCAGTCATGAACACGTTTTCCCTTTGCAAAAGGCATTTTTCTTGCCTTCTTCAGCTAGGGGAGATGATGTAATCCAGTTCAGACCAATGAGAGTTAAGGGAAACTTGGGTTAAGATTGAGGTGTTTTCTTTCCAGACAAAAGGGACAGATAGATAACTGCTCTCCTCTTTCTTTCTGCCTTTATTGAAATTTTGTTTCTTGGAGCTATGGGATCCATTTTGTAACCATTAGACAAGGCAATGAGGAAGAAAGGTCAATTTATTACGGATAGTGAAGTTGAAAGATAGAAGGAATGGATGTTCTTGACCTTTCAATGGTACCTTACCCTTGAGCTGCCATATTACTTTAGGATTATTCATCTACACATTTCTTGATGTATGATGGAGAAAAAACTAATATTTGCTTAAGCCTCTGTTAGACTTTGTTTCTCTTATTTTCAACCCAAAGCATTCTTAACTGATATACATGGCTAAACCAGTGAGAAATACTACTTCCGTTCCCCTCTCTAAAAAATGTGGCCCGTTGATCCATAATTGCACTCACAGGTCTAAGAGAAGAAAGACCCCGAAGGAGCCTTTTTTTTCCTTTTGATAGAGAGATAGCTGAAAAGGAGATTTTGGTCACCTAGGGTTTTTCTTCCAGGGAATACTTCTTGAACATTTCTATTTATAGCACATATTTCTTCTGCAGCTTTTAGGAAAGGCGACCTGGTGCCCAGCCAAGTTGGCATGATCATTACCTGATTGGGACAAATGATTCATACAATTTCTGGAAATCACAACCATACCACCCAAAACAAGAGAGCCGGTCCATTGTTTCAGTACAATGTGAAGCATTCCCAGCAGTTAGCTCAGTGTTTTTCATCAAACCATAAGAGTTAAATTCTTCCTGCTGAAACCTAAGTGCATTTGAGCACTCTGAGAGGACTGGAGTCACATTTTCTAAAGGTAGATGATTCCTTTGTCACTTCAGGTATAAACTGTTATACATGAGCATGGCTATTAGTACAAAACCTGCTTCTATCAAGTTTCAGGGAATATAAGGATATGAATCATACCAAATTGTATATTTTCATGAAACCACCAATGTGTTTGGTATTACACAGTGCCCGTTTTGCTGATTAATGAAAACAGATGTCACCTACAGATTCAGCATAAGTTCCTGTTTCATTTAACCAGGGATCCACAATGTAAGGGAGACATCTTCTCATGGCTTCCACTCTGGAGCCTTGGATCCTGATCAGGTCCAAAAACTGAAGGTGACACTCTCTTCCCAGATTGGACCCTGCCATGTTGAGAAAGCAGTATTGAGAATGTTCATTGTTGGGGAAGGACTTTATGACCCTAGAACCTTGGGGGAGGGATTTACCTTTACTTTACCAACCTGGGCATTTCGGTTTAAGGGAGTGTTTGCAAACTTTAGGCTCTCCTGGATGATGAACTGAACTCAGGAAGGCCATATTCTCCTCATGGGGAGAAACAGAGTGAGCACCAGGGTGTCTTTCCAAAAGTAATATACCTGCATCTAGCTTTCCAGTGCTTCAGAAAGCTTATTTCCTCTCATTTCTCCCCTGTCCCCCGCTCCACCCCACTACTCTGCTTCTATCATTTTTTTAATGGATGATTTCAGCGTTGAATTTGGCCCAAGAGCACAAATCCATTTTCCTACTCACTTCCACTAAACTGTTAATGGTGGCGGTCGGGGGAAGGGTGGGGATGGGAGCTGTTGGGGGAAGTGGACAGGGAGAGGGCAATCCATAGAGAGGGACTTTCACTTGTTACTCCTTATAATTCTTGATGGTTGGAAGTTTTTGCAGTGAGTAAATATTCATGTATTAGTTGCCTGTGTGTGCTTTTTACCTAAAAAGAAAGTTCTTATTTTCTTCATCATAGCATCTATCTTTGGAGGTTGACTTTTGGCTGGTCAAACAGAAAAACAAGAGGTGATGTTCCATAGCTCTTTTTAAATTGCAACAGAATAATTTTATTTCTTTAAAAATTTTTTCGAATGCAAATTTTTACATACGGAAAAGTAGACAGGATATTGTAATGGATACTTATACCTGGATTTAACACTTACTGACATTTTGCTGCATTTGATTTATCCTTCTTTAAAATTTGCTTAGTACTTTAAAGTAGTTTATGTTTTAAAGCAAATTACAGATGTCTTGGCATTTCACTCCCAAATATTCTATAGCACATCTCTAAAATTTAGGCTATTATCTTACATAACAATAATGCAATTACCATATCCATCAAAATTAACAGTCATTTCCTAGTGCCACATCATGCCCATCCAAATTCAAATGTCCTCAGTTGCCCCAGAAGTTTCTTTCATAGATGATTTGTTCAGACCACACAGTGCATCACTGCACTGGGGAGTCTTTTGTAGCTTTTTGAAAGGCATTTGAAGGGCATCAGGATTAGGAAGCCTGCCTTGATACCCAGTTGGAAAGAGGCCATGATGGAGAATAGCCTTACCTTCCTTGGGTGCTGGCTTTGCATGGCAGAGGCTACAGCACGCAGCGTTCTTGCTTAATGACCAAGAACTAGAACAGGAACTGGCCTGTGATTACCCATGGACATGAGTTTAGGATTGGGTGAACAGGATGGAAATCACATGCAAATCTAAGCAAACTGTACTAACTTCTAACGAAGGGGTCAATGAGAAGAGTCAAGCATGAGGATGATTACTTCTATTAGGAAAAGAGAACACGTGCTTGAATTTGTTGAATTGAGGCTTGGTTGCTTTATAGTGGTTTTAACTCCATTTTCCCTCTTCAGAGAAGGAAATTTAGCCACTTATCCATAGCTTTCTGCTTAAACGTTGAAACTTGAATTATTTGTGTTGAGTGGCGAATCTCCTTAGCTGATCAATTCATATGCTGCCCCTTGATTGCCCCAAGAGTCCCAAGTTCAAGTCCTCATTCTGCCAGTAACCCCAAGTGATTTTCATTTCAGCTTTAAAAATCACTCAAATATGCAGGAAAATGGGGGACTTAACCCAGTATTCTTTAAGATGATTTTGGTTTTGAAGTTCCAGGTATCCCTGAAAAAGTCTGACTTTGTTGATTCCAAATTTCTCTTTCTGGCATTCTCTGGGGATTGAGATCATACATATTCCTTTAGCATGGGGGAAAAAATCCCATTAATTTTATTAGCTGTCTTCTTATCTTGTAATTTTATTGCCCGGTTTCATATCTTATTTATTTATTTGTTTATTAGAGAGACTGTCAATAGGGCATTGATATGTCTTCATCTAAATTGGAATTTTGCTTCCTTTGAAGGATCTTAAACAAACAAAGGCTTTTTTGAAAAGGCTCGTGGGTGCTCTGTGAGAGAACTTGATAACTGGACCTTGCTTAAGACATCAGAAAAACCAAACATCTTCAGAGATGGAGGCTGAGTGAGGGGACCTGGGTGTTCAGAGATTGTATCTGGTTTCCCTGTACAACTGCCAGCTTCTAATTTTGAAAAGGGGAAGGAGAAAACATTTCCTTGAGCCCCTAGTATGGGCCAGGCACCATATTAGCATATAAGAATGGCTTATTTAATCTTCACTACAAGTCTAAGAAGTACAGTATTATTATTACTATTTTCCAGATAAGGAAACCGAGGTTTAGAAAACAGTTTTAAGTAATCTTCTCAAGGTCACATAGAAAGGAGGAATCAGTGGATCCATGTCCAGACTCGATGCCAAAGCTCTCTGTCTTCTCCTTCTCATTGCCAGCTCCCCTGTCCTTCATTTGTACCTCTTAGAAGGATAGATATTGCCAGTGGCCATGGCTAAAACCTTGGAATGCATATATGACAGAAATAGCATTCAAGAGGTTGTATCTGTGAGTGTATGTGTTGGTTGGAGAGCTTCAGTTTTCAGGAATCAAGCACTATTCTTTGATTTAATATGAAATTAACTAAGTTCTCAATTAATCTCAGGTCTTCACCCCTAGGAAGACCTCTGCTGGGATGACCCCTCCCCTTCTTTACCTGAGTTCTCATCACCTCCTTCCCATCCTCCTTCTCTTCCCCTTCTCAAAGAGCCTTCTCTGACCCCTCAGACTAGGTTGGGGCCCCCCAGTACACTCTCTTAGCTCTCTGGCCATCTCCTTTTGGAGCACATTATTTATATATATTTAGTTGTTGCACATAGTGAGACGGGTTAGCATAGAGCTTAAGTAACTGGCCTCCAGAACTGATCTGTCTGGGAACATAACCCTGTCCGCTTCTACTTATTAGCTGCACAGCTTTTAGCCAGGTTACTTATGTGCATATGTGCCTCAGTTTCCTCATCTGTAAAATGGGGTAAGGATAGTACCTAGTAACCACTGAATAGCAGTGATGATCATCAGTCAATCCATGTAAAGTCCTTAGAACGGCACCTGGCACACAGCAAGCACTCAACCATTGTCTTGTTTTGTTTCGTTTTTGTTTTTGTTTTTTTTCTTTCTCAATGGATAGTAGTTCCAGTGGGGACAGTTGCTATATGTGTCTTATTTACTTTTGTTCTCCCAGTGTCTCCTCACATTGTGGATACTCAAGAAGTATTTATTGCATGCTCTATTTACTACCTTTCTAAACCACACAGCTCTGAATCCTACTGAACGCTTGCTGCGTGCGGGGAATTTTCATGTATATAACCTCTCATAACTCTGATAAGTTCATTCTTATTGACATAACGATTTTACTGATGAGGAGAGTAAAACTCAGAGAGGTAAACGGCTCTGCTCCAGGTCACACAGCTACCAAGTAGTTGAGGTAGTATTGAAACTCAGCTCTGGGGAACTCTGGGCCCAGGGCTCTCGCTCCTTTCTCTTCCCTAGGCTGCCTCTTTGTGCCACAGAAAGAACAATGAACGTTATGTAAACCCTATGTAAATAGGAAGTTCTGGTTTCATGAAACTGAAGCCAGAGCAAAGTAAGCAGAAGTTAACAAAAGAGTCACAGTCATCTGATATTTTTAAAAAGACCCAAACCTCTTCCTTGTTTCCTAGATACCAAAATGGATGTTGATTCCTGAGTAGAGATTGAAAATCATTAAGGCTTCTTCCTGGAGGTCACAGATTTCTGTATGGAAGACTAAAGAACCACTTGCTAATGCTGATTTATAAGTAACCGTTATATCCTCTCGGGCCGCACCAAATTGTAGTAGTTCCCAGCGTCGGACTGCTAGGCTGGAAGTCTGTTGGGGAGCTGTGGCTGTTTGCACTGAATTAAGGACAGTTGGTGCCAGTGCTTCTCAAACTGTAATGTGCACATGAATCACCTCGGAGGCCTCATCACACAAAGCACATTCTAACTGAGTAGGTCTGGGGAGGGGCCTGAGATTCTGCATTTCTAACAAATTTCCAGCTGATGCCAATGCTGCCGGGTAATGGACCACCCTTTGCAAAGCAAGGGTTTATAGGACTCCCGTGGGCTATATTTTAGCCGAACACAGAGACTCCAGTAAAGGATGGCCTTTGCAGTCACAGAAAGTGCAGGGGTCTGTTGGGGGAGCCACTGGCATTCAAGTCTAACTCTGCCACTTAATGGAAGTAGACCCATGGGCCAGATCCTCTCTCTCGAGGTTTGGGTGTCCTCACCTATAAATGGGCATGCTTAGTACTGGGAAGGAACAATGATTTGCTGCACATTATCTCTAAGGCCCCTTTCAGTTCTAAGATTGTACGACTGCCTGACTCATTCTAATGCTGGCATTAAAGTTGAAATTCCTTTTTTTAAAAAAATGGAATTGGGGAAGGGGGGCACTTGGGATCTTGTGACAGTAACCTCCTAAGCAGTAGCTTCAGAAGCCAGTCAATGCCCACTGAGACCCATGTCCAGGGTACAGTTTCTCCACTCCTTTCTGCTGCTCTGTGGTCAGTGACTTCTGCCAGGTAGCCAAGAGAATTTTGTCACCACGATACACTGGTATTTGGTCTTTAAATTCCCTGACCATGAAGGCAACCTTAGAAATATGACAGTGACCTTTAGTTAGAGCAATATGGACATGGACTTCAGAGCTGGGGTGAAGCTTGGATGACACAGAGCCAAAAGGCCCTATTCCAGGGGAAGAGACTAATCCAAGGACACAGAGTTAGTTGGAAAGAAATCTGGGCCCAGAGCTCCTGCTGGCCCACTGCCAGCACCACATTTCCCCTGCAGTGTAAATGAATGTAATGTGCAGGTTTTAATTATATGCCCTGGACGTCCTTAGGCAACTGTCATAAAATGAAATAACACTCCAATGTGAGGAACACTATCTGTGTTTTCCAGTATCTCATGGTGTTCTTATTCTATTTGTTTATTTAGGCATCCATAATTTAAAAATGAAATTCCTAATACTTGTTTCAGGTATTAGGTATTGTTGGCAGTAATTAAAGACACTGAACTTGAAAGCTCCTTTCCTTCTCCTATCGTATGTGAGGAGAATTAGTCATATTCCCCAGGGACTGATGCTGCCTTCTTACTCCATGTATGCTGAACACTGAGAAGTGATTTTTATGTTAGAGAGTCAGGAGAGATCAAGGTTGGACAGAAAAGACAAGAAACATAGAGGAAAAGACCGTTGCACTGTCCATGGCATCCTGGAAAAAACTATAAAACACACCATCTTTCACGCTTCCCATCTCCCTGGGTCCCATACTTTCAGTGGAATTTTCATTCTTTGGCACATTCAGAGCTTTTAGAATATTACTAAAAGGAGAGTGGGAGGGAAAAGGAAGGAACAAAAGCTTACTGTTTATTAACATAAAACTATGACAACAAGCTTTATCATAGAGTATTATCGGCGTTGGCTTTCTTCACATGAAGTGAGGTATTAGGACTATTATGATGAGAAAGATGTGCTTCCACAAGTAGATAGAGTTCATATCTCACGGGGGAGATCATCCCACTGACCACCGGCATTGACTTCTTTGGACAGACCATTTGTCAGCAAATAGTGAGAGCTGATTTGGTGTCAGGGGCCATGGAAGGTATCATAGGAGGTACAGGTACACATCATATGTGGAACCACGTCCCCAGTATGGTGAACTGTCAAGGCCTCTCCAATAAGAGAGCTGCCAGAACTATAATAGAAGGCATATCCTTGCCTTGTCAGCATTTCAGTCAAGCATTTCTTCTCCCATCCCTGCCACTGTTCCCAGTGTCAGCCTTGAACCTCAACCCCCTTGTCCCTATAGCCTAGCCCCCCTGCCCTTGATCTTCCTAACTTCTTACCTTGCTGTTTGCTCTCCATACTGTGTCACCCTGTCATTCTGTCTTCGTGCTCAGAATGATGGTTCAGGCTCTGCTCACCTTTCTCCTCCTTGACTTGTCAGGTTACATTATCTTTCTGGCTGTGCTATTCCAGGTCATCTGAATAAACTCTGTAAGTCATCACTATCCCTGGGAGCTCCCCCATTACATGACCTCAAGGGCCAGTGTATTAGTTTCTTCTTGCTGCTGGAACAAATTACTACAAACTCAGTGCCTTAAATCACAAATTAATTATCTTACAGTTTGGAGATCAGAAGTCCAAAATGGATTCACTAGGCTAAAATCAAGATGTCAGCAGGACTTTTGGAACTTCTAGGGGAGATTCTGTTTCCTTGCCTTTTCCAGCTTCTAGAAGCTGATCACGTTCCTTGGCCCAAGGCTCCCTTTCTCCATTTCCAAAACCAGCAATAGCCTGGTGAGTTTTTCTTATGATGTCATCTCTCTGGTTCTGATCCCTCTCCCTCCCTCTTCCCCATCAAACGACTCTGTGATTACATTGGGCCACCTGGATGTTCCAGGATAATCTCCCCGTCATAAATACAGCTTATCCAAAGCCTTCATTCCTCTTGCCACGTAATATAACCTATTCACAGGATCCAACTTACACTTTGTTTCCTGGACTTGGGAGACTATACTACCTAGAGGTGGGCAGGTGATGGCTTGGGGAGACAGTTGGTCAGAGAAGACAAAGACGGCTCAGATTCTTGCCACTTTACTACACAGCTTGCTGTTACCTACCTCAAAATTTTGCCAAAAACCATTGTATCTTGCTGAAATTGTGCTGATATTAATCACTTTGAGACTACAACAGAAATTCAGTATGTAGCTATTGTCATCAAAAAGACAAAACAAACAGGCATTAAATACTTAAATACCTAAGGAACATCTAATATTAAATGTAACATAAGTTATCAGTGCAATAAATAATAATAATAGTCTCAGACATCTTTTAAGACAACTTTGTCAAACAATGAGCTGAATACTTTCCATGCAGATTCTTTTAATTTGTGAAACAGCTCTGTCAGGCAGGTGCTATTGATATGTGCATTTTAAAATAAGGAAATATAGGCTTAAAGAGGATGAGTATATTGCAGAAGGTCACACAGCTAGTATATGGAGTGGAGGGATTTGAATCTGGGTTGGATTCCATTTCCCAAACACAACCACTATGGGACACTGCCAATTTAGGTGTTCAGGGGAAGGGGCAATCACAGTGAGATGTGCAGTAGCTAAGAAATGCTTCCTGACGGTGAGCATCCGTGAGCGCACATTTAACAGTTTGCTCAGTGGGAATCCCCTTAAAATTCCTCTAAGACTGTAGGGGAAATCAGAACTTACTTATACTCTAGCTACGGAAACAAGTTTACACCAAGGGTTCACCTGTGCTGTTAGGGCAACGTGCATTTATGACCCATTCTCCTTTTATTTTGCCCTCCCTTTCCCATTTTGGCAAGGTTATTAAAAGAGAAGGCCAGATGAGGGCATGCTTGGGTGTGGGGGAAGGACCGATGGAAGTACTGACTGTGGGGTGTACTTACCCGTGTGCTCTAGAGACTGTTTTAGGGACCACGAATCAATATGGTAGACTCCCATTAGAGACTACAGACCACACATGTCATTCATTCATTCATTTATTCATTCCTTATCAAGTATTCAATTTGTATGCAATATGGATAAAGAAATGAGCAAGACATGGTATCTCCTTTTAAAGATCTAAGAATTCATAGGAGAAAATAAAAGTCATTCTCTCTTAATAAACAAATTTGGACTCAGAGGCAGCAAGTGAGGGTGAAGCACAAAGTGTCCGGAGTCTTATGTATATATTACTATATTCTAACGTATTGCTATAAATATTATAACTTCTACTAGGGTGAGATCTCTTTGAAGACTAGGGCTGTTTTAGCCACGTTTGTTCCTTTAGAGTGCACCACATGAATTCTCACCCATAGGAAAGGCTTTAATAATGATAGTGTTGAAGCAGATGTAACCCACTTCAATACACCAAGGAGATTCTGTGGAGATGGCCATGCCTATTTGTTTTGTTTTGCACCAAGTCACTGATTCTGAGACAGGGAAAGACATGATATTGCTCCTTGGCATGGTTTTTGAAAGGGCTGTCAAATTTCAGGGGTAGATTAGTTTTCAGGCATCACAGCTCCTGGGCATGTGAAGTAAGACAGTCTGATGCTTAAGATCCTGAGCTTCAGAGACAGAGAGATCTGGCTCCTAAATTTGCTTCCGACTCTTCTTTTCTGGGAGACCACGGTTCATAGGTTAAATTATATCCGTGATGATAATGATGGTGTTTATTATGACAATGATGCAAAGTTCATATTCACCGAGTTCTTATTGTGGACAGATACTACTAGTTAGAGAGCCCACATGTGTGAAATCATTTCATTCTTGCACTAACTCCTAAAGGTAAGCAATATTATCCCCAATTGTTAGATGGAAAAATTGAGGCAAAGAGAGGTTAAGTAATTTGCTCAGTCACCCAGGTAGGCATGGGATTCAAATCAGATAAGCTGGCTACAAAGCCTATACAGTATTATTATTAAAATTCTTACGATATTTGTGACTTCTCCGGGGGATTGTGATTTCAATAGAACTGGGATGGAAGTTTTTCAAACCTGAGTTTGGAACCAATGATGGCTCTCTCTTTTATCTTTTCCTTCTAAAATTATAAGCACTGTAAAAGTGGAGACCACATCATTTGCTTGTGAATTTGTATTTTAATTTTTAATTCGTTGAACAAGTGGTTGGTGCTGCTAGCGACTGAATTCCTCATCACACCTCTCTGGTCTTGCATTAGCAGATGTCTCCCTCTGGGCTCTCTAAGATTTGTCGTGCTATAATGGTTAAAAGTGGGTCGGGGGTAACAGCTGTGTGTTCAAAGGAGAGCATCCATCAGGGCAAGAAGATTTGAGACAGTGGCTGTACGCTGGTGGTTAGTGTGCAGAAGAGAAGACTCGGGGCCCACGCTGGCCGGCCCTCAACCACATGACAGACATTTCCCTGAGGCCATAGAGCATCATGGTTAAGACCTTGATGCATGGCGTGCTGTGGAGTGAGAATGATCTGGGTCTCACACCCAACTCCACACTTCTAGGCTGTGTGCATCAGGGAAGCTAACTTATGAAGCCTCACTTTTTTTTTAATTTGCAAAATGGAGATAGTATTACAAATCCAAAATGCTTCATTTGCATTTCTAAAATCCCCAAATATCTGAAGACAGAAAATATTTTCATAAGCCTGTGGCAAACTCATTTGGCAGCTAAACGTGACCCAAACTGACATGGGGCTTGTTGAGGTCTTTCCTTATCCCACTTTTTGTCAATATGCATGTATTTTGCTGCCAAATATTAATGTGTTTGATTAAAGCACATTACCCCAAGACGTGTTGATGGTGTTAGATTAGATACAATATATGCACTATATTACTTTTCTAAAATAATAAAAATAGTTATAAATATCAAAATTCACCTTGCCCCAAAAGTTTTGTATAAGGGATAGCAGATCTGTACTAACTACCTCATTAGGTTTCTATGTGGATTAAGTGGAATAAAATATGGCAAGGGTTTGGCACAGTTACTGGCATATTATAAATCAACAAGTATTTCATTTCCTAAATAGTTATTGCACTCTATGTATCAGGCACATTAGTTAAGCAATTTTGTTGTGCTGTCAATTCTATTCTTTTTATAACAACATTATAATATGACATTGTTTAAGGGTGCTCCATTATTATCTCCAGGATGTTTTTTTCCAAGATGCCTTTGAACATTTTGATGTTGGTACTTTTGTGATTTTCAGAAAATTTCAATTGTTAAGTTTTTTTTAGGGCACAAAGGGGACTTATGCTCCTTATTCCAAAGGCATCTAAATGGTTTGATGACTGAAACATTGAGAGACTGCAGTTTTCATTACACCACCAGGAATAACTAAGCTCACACATACACAAGCAACAACTATGTCACATCCACTGCCCAGCCAAGCACCGTCACAAGATGTTAAGTCAGAAAATGTTGAGGCACTCCACGTTCAGAGATAAAACGTAAACAAATATGCATCTTAGAATTGATGAATGGCAGTATTGTCCCGTGAAGAGTAGAATTTAGGTGGAGTTCAGGGAGGTGACTTTGAACATGCTCTGAAAAACCAAACAACAAAACTTCCTCACAAATTGATTTGTCCAAAGATGGCCTGGGCTACCTTGGGTTTTATTAAACTCCAGTTCTCTGGCAGTGAGGGAGCTGAGCCTGGACAGATGCTGTTGGGGATAGTGTAGCAGGACTTCAGATTCCTCAAAGTGGTGCATTAGGTGACCTGTGAGAACTCTTTGGATGCTGAGATTCTGTTAAGCTCTAGGAGGAAGAGAGATAGTCCAGGTGTGTTCAATAGATGCTGGTGTGATCTCCTTGACCTCCAGGTTGTGCTGGCCCTGGGACCGTCCTCTGAGTGGCTGGTTTTGCAGGTCGTGTTCAGTGCTCATCGATCATACTTTCTGTTCTGCTCTTGTCCAAAAAGCCAAGTATAGGGGAAAAAAAATGTTGAGTTTTGAAGCATCTTTCAACTGAGACGAAGAAAAGCGTTTTCATTTCACATGAAATTGTGGATCAACTTGGCAACATTTGTAGAAACCATGAGAAAGCTACTCACAGTCTTTAAGTTAGCTACTGCTGATGCATGTTGACATTCTCTGATGGAAGGGGTGAACCCAGCACACCCCCTTTCCCTGTCAGAGCTCTGAATCAACTGAGATGCATGGAGGTGGCCAGATGGAGAACAGAATGCCAGCCTTATTACTGACAAAGAGAATGATGGAGATTGAGGCAACAATAGATTTCTAAAACTGTTCCCCAGAATTAAGCTGGCTTTTCCACCCAGCTACTGACAGTGCAGGAGAAAAGACATGTTTCTCCTTGGGGTCAGGACTTTATTCTACATGGCAGAGACACAACTGCTCTCTGCAGGCACTTTTGGACTGTTAAAGGGAAGCAGAAAGATGTGCTGTGAAAGCCCCATGCTTTGTCCCAAACTCTCCAATGAGAAGATTTGGGGCTCTCTATGTGGAGGAATAAGCAAAGGGACAGGAGTAATTAGGGAAAATTTTTCTTCAGGGAGACCTTGGAGTGGGAGATAAGTATGCCCCATCTAATTAGCCTTTCCTTGTTTGAGGCCTTTTTTTTTTTTTTTTAATTTGATGCTGAGGGGAGAAGATCCTGTATCTTTTATGGCTTGTCCTTTGAAAGAATTTCACTCTCCTGGATCAAATTTTATATTTGCAAACTGTCATATACAAAAATTATAAATAACCCTGATCTTGATGTTTGGAAGAAAAGAGGTGATGTATTGTGTCAAAAGGAGGCCTCCGTTCATTGCATGATGATGTGATGGGGAAGCATTCCTAGAAAAGTTCTCTTTACTTTTATTTATTTATTTTTTTAACATCTTTATTGGCATATAATTGGAAAAGTTCTCTTTAGATACATTTGTGCCAAATGAACTAGCTTTGTGAACTTGGCCAAGTCATGTCACCTCTCCGGGTCTCTTCCCTCAGGGGTTAACCCCACAGTGCATTGGATGACTGCCTAGATCCTGTCCATCCCTCACATTCTCTCCTACTCTGCTCTCCTATTTCCAAGAACAATAATTACCATAGAAAATATCATCTTGCCCTAGACTGTGATCTTCATGACTTCATCTGTGTGAGCAGACAAACATCAAAAAACAGCTGAAGCATAACACAGGATCTATGGCAATGTCAAGGGGCCCTTCCTTAAAACCTCCAGTTGAGATAAACTCTCAAACAAATAGCACTTGTGTGTCAGGAGGGAGGCAGGAGAAGGTGGTACAGTATGAAGCAGTCTTTATTCAGGGTATAAGCTTCCATATCCTGGGACAGTGAGAACTTTGTCTTTTCGCAAAGCCTGCTTCAAGTGCTTGCCTGTGTTGTCGCTTGAGGACAGCGAAGAAGAACGGCATGAGTATGAGCTGCTTCCTTCCTAAGTCCTTCAATCCCTCTCTTCAACCCAAGACTGCAACTTCTGTGGCTTCTGGCTAGGCTCCTGGGCAGGGGATCAGGCCAACCTGCATACATGCGTGCGCGCGCGCGTGCACACACACACACACACACACAGAGATACACACACAAGAATCATCACACAGCTTTCTACCACTGAGCTGTGGGAGGAGGGGACAATGTGCTATGTCGCCCCCACACAGCATTAACTACTTCTTGGTCCCATTCGTGACTCACCTGGGAGGACTTCACTGTTCCCCTGCCCCAAAGCCACCTGAGCACAATGCACCTGTGTCCATTACACTTTTCTGCCTAGTAAGGCACTTATTTTGTCTTCACCTATGTCTATCTCTTCTGAGCTCTTTGGATGCAAAGAGTATATCTGATATAGTTTTCATTTCCCAGTCCCAAACCCTGGCATATAAATAGCAATCAATACATGATTTTTGAATGAATTGGGGTTAAGGAACCTAGGAAACACCTTTGGGGTCCCTGCCCATCTCACACCACCACATTTACTGAGAACAACCACTGCTCACTGTTAGGGGTGGGCCCCTGGCAGCCATGAGACCCCTCCCCTGGCAACAGTGGAATAGACTGACTCAATCTGGGCCAATCACATTCCCTCCAGCAGTTTCAGAGACAGGCCCAGGCTTTCCCTGGCATCCAAAAAACAATGTAAGCCCTGCAGAAGATAAAGAAATGAAGACTATTTCTATTAACAAAACTAATGCCTGTTTACTGTAAAAATTCAGACAATGTATGCATATATGATGTAGAAGTTAACGTTTAGGAATGGCTAAGAATATTTTGTAAAAGAAAATTAGTAAGGGGTGGGGGCTTGTCCTACCAAATAAAAGTAGCACAGTAGTGGAGAAGTATAAATAAGTTGGTGGAACAGATAAGATCCAGCTATATATGTGTATACATTCTATGGTAAACGTGCTATTTCAGTTCAGTGGAGAAAGATTTTTTTAAATGGTGCAGAGACAATTGATTTCACATTTGGATGAAAATGAAGTTAGCTTACCTTAAATGGAGTATAAAAATAAATTCACATGGACTGAATATAAACATAAAAATAAAATTATAAAATCATTGTTAAAGATAATATTAAATAAGACTCTGTCATACTTTGAGGTAGAGGAGGCCTTTTAAGCAAGACAGGAAACTCAGAAACTATAAAAGGAAAACAAAATTAGCAGCTTTAGTTATGTTACAAACAATAATTTTAAATATTCTGACTGTTAAACTCCATAAACAAAGAAAGCAAATAATTGATCTCATAAGTATTTACAACTCATATAACACAATAAAGGATAATAGCTCTAGGATACAAAGAGCTTCTACAAGTTAAGAATTAGAAGACAAATAATCTAATAGAAAAATAGGCAAGGACATAGTATTAAGGTCTTTTTATTTTTGGTAAAATACTGATTTTTAATTCAAAGCAATAAGTAAGCAAGAGCATAATTTGTTCTGTGCCCCCTAGATGTAAAGCCTGTGAACTTTTGTGTGAATGAGCTCTTCTTAAATATAAGCTGTACAATTTTGACATTGAATTCGCCTGATCTGTTTTAACAGCCGAGTAATCAGAGTAGTCAAGGATGTGTTGCGTGACCCCTCAAATTCATTTGACAGCTAGTTGTCAATAACACCCCCTTCCGCACAGGGATTTTGTGAGAATTAACTGTGATAATGCTCAAGAACCCAGGAGAAGGGGCTGGAAACAGTGGAACTTAATTATTTCCCTTTCAATTTTCCTCTTCTCTTTCACTAGGCTACTTAAAAGCAGGAGGTGTTTCAGATGCATTTTTATGTCCCAGTGTTTGTCACAATGTCAGAAACGAGGAAGGAAAGAAGGGAAGGAGGAAGTGAGGAAAGGAGGGAGAGAGGGAGGGAGGAAGGAAGGAAGGGAGGGAGGGAGGGAGGAAGGAAGGGAGGGAGGGAGGGGGGGGGGGGAGGGAGGAGGGGAGGGAGGGAGGAAGGAAGGAAGGAAGGAAGGAAGGAAGGAAAGGAAGGAAGGAAGGAAGGAAGGAAGGAAGGCACGCACACCAGACCACATCAAATTTGGCAGATTCCTGGTGCAGTTCCTCTTCTAGCCACATGATGGCGGCATGAGCATGGCAGCCCTCCTGAGCTCTCAAGTCTTCCGCTTTAGATAGAGCCGGGGCGCCTGGGTGTGTTTGTGTTTGCGCAGGCGAGACAGAGTTACACCCAGCCTCAGCACTCTTAGCTGAGCTGTAATGCAGGACACACGAAAATCTTAAAAGGGTTTCAGCGTCTTTCTTTCTAGAAAACCCCCAACAGGAATTTGGTAGTAAAAAGGACTTTGTAGTCGTTTTCAAATGGGGAGATTTCCTTCAATACACAGCGTCTGCTCGGCTGGGTTTGCAATCTGTGTGCCAGTATGGCAGTTGGTGAGCCGCTGGCTCGCTGCTCCCAGGGCCCGGCTGGAGCGGTCAGCTGGTGGAATGATGGGAACTGCAATCAGCCGCTCTGCACCAACATGCCCCGGGATGGAGAATGTGATTTGTGACACAACAGCTTGGGAATAATAATGAAAACATAATTGTTCCAGGCGGATTGCTCTGTGTCTTTCAATTGCAAAGCTGCTTCACATCGCGTGAGAGAAACTGTAGTTCTTAGCTTTTGTTTCTCTAGGACAACCAGAGGCACACCCAGCAACTGTCCTTCGGTCCCCAGTTACTTAGATGTTTCTTTGAACCCCAGAGAAAGGCTGTCCCCTAACCAGGAAGAACCTGCCTCAGCACCAGGCTCCCTGTGGCAGCCTGTCTGTTCAAGCAGAACCACCTAAGTCATGGACGTGGCTTTCAAACCTGTTCATGCCTTCCACTGCTACCATGAACATGCTGTTGTACTGTTTTGTTTTTTGCCTTCTGGAAAGAAAAAGTCCTCGCATATGTATTTCCCTTTAGAGTTTACACACAGTTCTCATTTTGTCTTCATCACAGCCTAGGAAGGAGGCAGAGGTTATTAACATATCTTACAGACAAGGACACCAAGAATCAGAAAGATGCAATGATGTGTCTGGAAACTTCATTTCCCAGCACAGGGGTGAAGAGCAGAGGAGTCCGAGGTGGGTGGCCTGGGTTTGAATCCCCTTCAGCCTCTGTAGGTTACCTGACATCTCTGAGGTCCCGGTCCCTAGTCTGTGAAAAGAAGAGAAAGATGACAGCCCCTTGGGGACGGGGGAAGACCAGATGAGATCATGCCCGGAACCTCCGCTGTGGCAGGGGCTCATTGGGAAAGCTGGATATCAAGCACCTTTTTACACTCTCTCCCACCCTCCCAACCCCACATTCTGTGCAGACGGTTTCATGTGGTTTCAACAGCTTTTCTGCTGGGTGAGGAGAGGGTGGGTCATCTTTCTGCCCGAGCTTCTTTGGCTCTCTATAAAACTTTGCTTGGCTTCTAAGGATGGATTATCTGAGAGATTAATGCTGGAGGGACCACTCCTAACCTAAGCGGGGCTGGAACTGCTGGATAAATACATCCCTTTTTCATTCTCCCAGCTGAATTGTTCTGAGACATATTTCACCTGGTAGGACACTCAGCCACAATCACTCCTAGTCATGGCCGAATTGATAGCATAATTTTGCATTCGTGTTTCTTCCTCCTCTTTTACTCACTGGTGCTTCACTCATGGTCCTTGGGATCACTTCCAAAATAAACTACCTCGGTACAAGCCTCTAATTCAGGCTCTTCATTTGGGAACCCAGGCTGGGACAAGGTGGGAGAGAAGCCAGGCCTCTGACTCTAGGGTCAGGAGTCCCTCAGTCTACACACACACATACACACACACTTTGTTCCACGTCCATAGTAAGCAGGTGGAGCAAGGGATAAGTTTGATGAGCTCTAGAGTGTTCCCAGAGCATCTCATGAATTGTTGGTGGCCCCTAAAGAGCAGGGAGTATGCTTGCTGGGATCCTTAAGGATATGGGTTCCTGTGCATTAATGGGCCTTAGTGTTCAACCCCAGATGCCACGGCAGCAGAAGCCACCTTAGAGCTGGGGCTAGTATCAGGTGGACTCTGAAGCTGTCTGCATGATGTGATTTAAGGGCACCACTGGGCTCTGTGATGCAAATATATTATATAGGTGGGGTGACACGCTAACCTCAGGCCATTTGCCACAGTGGTGGAAGTTGGAGCTTGCAGGGGACAGGGCAGTCCCAGGTGAGAGCCATATGCTCGTACCTCTCCCTTTAAGCTACCATTTATTGATGACCAGTTATGAGTCATGCTAATCTTCTGTGCATTTCAGTGTTGTCTTAACCCAGGCTTCACAATAGAACCACCTGGAGCAGTTTTAAATGCCTGTGCTGGTCCACACTCCCAATTCTGTCTTTATTGGTCCGAGGATGGGGCTTGGGTATCCAGAAAGCTCCGTGGTGCTTTTCATGTGCAGACAGGTTTGAGAACCATTGATACAAATTGTCTTTTTTTACTCACCCCCAACCTTCCTAGGAAGATATTCTTACCCATTGCTTTGCAGGACGGGAAGCAGTGAGCCTCCTGGAGCACTCAAGACACACAGCCAGTTAGCTATGGAACAAAGAGTCACATGCAACTCTGTCTGACTCTGAAGTGTCAGGCTCCCACACAGAGAATACTTGCCAAATTTCTCTTTTGAAAAACCCAGAACAGAAGAGGGTAAGCATATTCCTCCAGGAGCAGATATTAGGGGGACCAAAGCAGAGATTTCACATATTTTTCTATAAAATTGATATTCCAGGGATACAGGCTGGTTGCAGGGGGATCACAACACTGTGGTTTCAGCAACTCAGTTCTGATCTGTGTCCCACCCCCCCAAATAGACAAGAGAGAATTGGGGGTCACCATGAGGGGATGGGCGTGGATGGAGGAGAAGGAAGAAAGTAGGCAGGAAGAGGTTCCTTCAAGATCAGTTCTGCTAATATTTCCCACCATGTTGGAAAAGAAAGCTCTTAGCCTTGGATGATGCAGGCATCAAAGACTGGTGCAAGCACACGTTCATAATGTCAATTTCACTTGTTTTCTACTTCAGAGGTCAACAAGTATTTTCTGTAAAGGGTCAGATAGTAAATATTTTAGGCCTGTGGCCCATCTGGTCTCTGTCACAACTACTCAACTCTGTTGCTGTAGCATGAAAGCAGCCCTAGACACTCCAGACACGAATGGGTGTGGCTGTCATCCAATGAAACATCATTTACAAAAACTGGCAGGGCCAGCGGATTTGGCCTGTGGGGAGTAGTTTGCTGATCTCTGCTCTATTTTGCTTACTTACAAGCATGACTGAGGCAATTAGCCTAACTTCTGCTATCCTAACTAGATTCATCCCTAAAATCTCAAAGGAATGGTGGGCCTAGATGCTTACAACAGCTACTGATTTTGTTCTCTCAACACACACATGCACCTGCATGCACACACACACACGTACACACACACGTGTGTGTGTGTGCATATTACTCATCTTCATGACCTGGATTTAGTCTCTGTGTATGAGAACAATGAGCTTTAAGGAGATTTGATTTAATTCTTTATGTGTAATAAGTTGAAGGCCATAAAACCAATATTAAAATAATTAAAGGTGTTCTTTTTACTAACAGTATTTGTTGGCAATTCTGAACAATGTCAGTATTAAACTATTCCTTCCTAAAAAAATATTTTGTGAGTCTAGGTTCTAAATAATTGTGGCAGTTATCTTTGGACTTTAATTGTATATATTAAATATATTTTTGAATATACATATATATTAAAGTTAGAACATATTTTAACTTTAAATTTATCCTTTAGTAAATACTGATTGTATTTTCCAAAGACTTTAATTCAGAGAACCCCCGTTATATAATGCACCTCCCATATATGGACATATGATTACATTGAATTTTATTTGTAATTTACTTTGGAAAAAAAGTAAGTAGAAGGCCAGAATTTGCATCCAGGCCTTCTAACAAATAAAGCTCACATTTTCCCCAGGCGATAGCACTGCTTCTAAGCAAGTGTTTGAAAACACTTCTAGTCCAAAGGTCTATGAGGCTATGATTTTATTTACCTTCTCTAGGTGGCTCTTTGCCCAACATGCAGACAGTGCAAAAATGTACCAGCCAAGCCACTTAAAAAATGTACCTAACATTAAATTTATTCAGTTCAGCATGTTGACTTGGCATCCTGTAGACAAATGTCAGGAGGCCAATTTCTATTAGACTCCTCCTTCTACATCAGGGAAATATTTGGAAATGCATCTGAAGCATCTCCGTGTTTCCAACCTTCCAGCTGTCTCCATCGTCACAAGGTCATGTGAGCAGAGAGTCCAATCTCAATGACACCAGCCTGCTAAAATGCAATAAATGCACTCTCTGTGTGTCATTGGCTTTAAATGGGCCTCTCTGGAAATATCCAGTAGGCCAAAAATCACTGTGGTCCAGATGCCCGCTCACCCTGTTACTTGTTTTCCTTCTACTTAAATTTCAGCCCAACATATATTTATGCATTCAAGAATTCTAGGCACCCCAATGAAGAATAAAAATGTGGTCCCTGCATTTGTTCTCTAAAAACTGTATGCCAAGGCCTATGTTAGGTAATTAAATATATTACATACATTATGCCATTTAATTCTTCCAACAGCCTTGTAAGGTAGAGATTATAAGAGAGAGATTATCTCCATTTTACATGTAATGAAGGTGTGTGCTGGGACAGTTCCTTTTCTCCTCAGAGAGCTGGGTAAACTGGGCTCAAACCTTCATTCTCATTGGTGGAGAGCATCTTTACCTTCCCCTGAGATTGCTGTGAGGTTGTTGCTGGCTATAGCCTCCATGTTTGCTCTGTGGTGCACTAACAGTGTTTTTGAGTGGATGACTAGAAAAAGGACAAACCTTGAGTCAGATGGATTCCTATACCAGTGGCTCTTAAATCTTTGGGGTCAGAGATCCTTTTGAATATCCGATGATGATTTAGCATCTTTTCCCTAAAAAACTGTACAATTATCCACAGTTTGTATAACATTTCAGACGGTTGATGAATAAAAATAAGCACTGCTAAGTGTAGGTTACTATGCCAGACGCTGGGCTGTTGCGAGCATACAATAGACACTTGTAGCAGATGCTTCTGGAAACCTCCCTAAGCCTGCCCCCTGTATCCTCCTGCCCTTACCGCTGCGGTGCATGCCAGCCTAACTTCCAGCTGGAGCTCGTGAATTTCCCTGCCTAAGCACTTTTTCTTAGAGTTGTACAGACCACCCTGACATGCCAGGGAGTGTATGTCCCCTGGGAACAGCCCTCCATCAAAGACTGACAGGTGTATTAATACCTCAGTTCCCTTTCCCTTTGGTGGGGTCAATCTGAGGCACACATTGTCTCCCAGTTTGCTCAGTGGGATTAAGCTCAGTTGCCCATATTGGTGGCTCTCTTCTTTTTCCTCACTCCTCTATCAGTGTTCCCTTCATTGTCAAGTAAACTAGTTGGACTGGAATCCTTGTTTCAGCGATTGCTTCTGGGGAACTCTAAGACAGCACACAATAATCATACGTAGAATGATTTATTCCTTATGCCGCATAAGGTGGGTCTTAATTTTACAGATGGGAAACTCAGGGGAAGGTAAAGGTGCTATCTATGTATCCGACACGTAAATAGGCTTAGTAACAAGCTCAAAAGTCCATGGCAAGGTTGATCTAAGTTCAGCCGGGACCAAGGTTTCTTTAAGCAGAGACTTGCCCTCTTTTTAATTTATGTAGATAACACAACGGCCGTGTGCCAGGCATTGTGTGAGGTACTGAGGATATACAGGACAGCAAGTCAGATAAGTTCACTCATTATATGGAGTTCATAGTCTAGGGAGAGGAGAGAGATGACAAACGCATATAAGAATGAAGTAATTACAGGTGTGATGAAGACTGTTAAAGAAAACACAACATGGTGTAATACAACAAAGGAGTTAGAGGGGTTAACTGTATAGTAAAGGCCAACCTTAGAAAGGGTTTGAGAGAAGTCCTCATCCCCCTCGGTTCTCCATCTTGGTTCACTGTACCTCTGTTATTCACCTCCAACAAATACTTAACTCAGTGCATACTAGGTACCAGCCAAGAAAATGGACATAGTCTCTTAAGGAGTTTACAATCTAGGCAGAAGAGATAGGGAATAAGCAAAAAGTAAACAAATGATGAAAAATACCAGATGGTAGTAACCACTTTTAGAAGAAGAATAACACATGATGAGAGAGCATATTTTGCCTTTTTCGACAGGGGTTCCTCTAGAGAATTAAGTCCAGCTGCCCTAAGGCACACATTGGAAACGATTGACTAACTTCTAATCTATGCATCTAGAACGGTACTGGTATTGTACAATCCTTAAGAAAGTTGGGAAGGCGGACATTACTGAAATCATTTTCTGTGTTTTGTGGTTCAGATGAGGAACCCCAGTTGAGAAAGTCTCTCTAAGGAGGTATCATTTAAGTAAAGCTCTGGATTTCAAGAAGCAGCTAGCAATTGAGGATCAGAGCTTTCAAGATAAGGAGAAGGGCTACTGGAAAGCCCTGAGAAGGCCAGTGAGACTGGAGGGGAGGGGAGGGGAGGGGAGGGGAAGGGAAAGGAAATAGTAGTAGGGAGGTGGGAAAGGGCCAAGCCATGGAGAATCCTGTACATCAAAGTTTGGAGCATATATTATTCAAAGTGTAGGGAAGAGTTTGTAGAAAGCCAGTAATCAAAGAAGGAGGCCCAGTTAAGATGCTATTGTAGTATCTAGCCAAGAAGTGGTGGTAGCTTTATCCAAGAAGGTAGGAGAGTCAATAAGACTTATTGATGAATTAGATTTAGTGGACAAAGGAAAGAGAAATCAAAGGTAATGCCTGGCTTTATGAATGGTGGATGAAAGATGGGACCATTTACTAAGACGGGACTGTTAAGAAGGAACAGGTTTGCAGTAATAAACTCAAGAATTATTTGCCTATGTTATGATTGAAGTGCCCATTTGAATCTAAGTAGAAATGTCAAGTTGGCCACTGAGTATATGAGTCCAGAGTCTACAGAGAAAGATTTAAGAATCTTTGCTATGTCAAGGATATAGTCACCCAGAAACACATCTGTGGTCCTGTAATACTTATTGCCTGGTTTAGCATCTTCATTCTCTCAAGGTGGTCCTGTTTTGGATGATAAATTATATCAGCACCCTCCGTGGAGAGAAACAAATGGAGCTTAGAAAAGACCTCAGGATGTTTTAACATTTATACGTTGATGAAAAGAAGAGAAACTAGCAGAAGAGACCGAGAAAGAATAGTCAGTGAGGAAGGAAGAACACCTGACTTATGGTATTGGGAAGACAAAATGAAACGTGCTTTATGAAGGTGAGGTTGTCAATCATGTCAAATGTTGCTGGAGGGCCAAGCAAGCAAAGAGCATCCATGAGATCCCTGTATTTCACCTGCTGGGAGTCATGGTTCCAGTGGATGAGATTGCAGCTCTCTCTAGGACACGAATCCACCTGTTCCTGGAGAAATCTAGTCTGTGGCATCACCAGTGGTTCAAGGACTATTGGCAGTGTACTTGGAAAAGACCACAAAGTATTTTATTCAGCGTGCTCGGAACAACTTAGACCAATTGAAATTTCTTGAGATGAAAGAACAGTGTCTTGCCTATGACATTGACTGATATTAAGCTCAGAAAACATGGAAATTTGTTTCAGAAAATAGCCTACAAGGGCTCTGGCTTACTAATGACTGTTCTACTGCTATTACTATTATGTGTTACTGCTACCCCTGCTGCCTCTCTCACATCATCTTTTCCAACTCCCAGGCCAGTGCTGTTTTCCGGCAGATCATGCTGCCTCAGCAAAGCTTTCTGACTCGTTATATAAAAAGCAATGTGGGAAAGAGTTAATTGGCAGTGTGACTACATTGGCAACCCAAGAAGGCCTGCCCTGACTTGTTATCTGCACAGCTAAGCTGCTTGCTGTACAAGTGATATTCGAAGGTCACTGCTGTTAATGCCAAGGGGGGCACTTAACACCTCTCTGTAAATGGTCTCAAGATTAATATCTTGCCATTTATTTTATGTTATTTTTTTCCCCTTTGGAGGGGAAGCATTTCCTCACCTTTGGCCTTCAGGAGCCAGAGCTGAGAGAAGGTCAGATCTGGCCGAAACCTAAGTTGAGATGCTAACTTAGTTCCTTCCAAACTTCTCTCTGTGTAGCATGAATCATAGAGTTGGAGCATTACTCAACAGAATGGAAAGGGCACAGGTTTTGGGATCAAAGACCTGCGTTCAAATCTTTAGTAACTAAATAAAAGAGCTACTTATCTCAGCATTATTTTTTTTCACTTGTTAAAATAAAAAAATAATGAAACCTATGTCACAGATTTATTATGAAAAATCTACTCTCATCTGGCTTCTTCCTGCTCCACTAACTGAAGCTAGTCTCAAAGTGCTATCATTTCAATTGTATATTCATCACAATTGATCCACCCTTCTCCCTGAAGTATACTCTACTCTTAATTTCTGTGACCTCATGCATTCCTGGTTTTCTTTCTACCACTCTGGCTACACCTGCCCAGTCTTCTGTGCTGGCTTCTCCTCCTCTATCTGATCTCAGAAGTTGAAAATAGGTCCACTCTTCTCTTTACAAGTTCTCTCTAGATAATAGCCATTATCATCTCATTAAATACTATGTGAATGCCGATGACTTTCAAGTTTATCTCTCCAGCCTAAATGTGTCTTTTGAGATACAGTCTTGTCCATCCACGTGCCCATTTGATGTCTCCACTGGGATGCTTCTCAAACATTTATACTTAACATGCCAACGAATCTTGAGTTTCTCCTTAAGAATCCATTCTACTCTAAGTCTACCACGTGTTAGTAAATAGCACCATAATCAACCCCGTGACTCCAAGTGGAAGCCTAGTATTCATAGTTAATGCCTCTCTCTCCTCTACTCTCTATAAAAAAAATACATCTGCACCTCATGGGAATTCTATATCCAAGGATATCCTGAATTCTTCCGTTGACCTTTATGTTCACTGTCACCTTCTGGTTGGCATATTTTCTGTTTTCCCTTCCAGATCCATTCTCCATCCTGCTCTATTCTTCAGCAGGCTGATCTGTATAAGCTGCATCAATAGGTTCCCTTGCCCTTGGGCTTCTGGTTGGATTCAGTTAATGGAGAGTAAGAGTGGGAAATTGGAGGGAGGGAGGGAGAAGAGTGAGGTTGGGGTTGTGTGTTCCATAGGCTCCCTCCTTTCAGGAGTGCCACACATTTGCAGGGATTCTCAATGGAAAGTCTCATTTCCTGTCAGGAGGTAGCCCTCTGTCCTTATGTTCTAGTTACTCCTCCTTCCATCTGTATCTTTATGTCTGCTGTAGTGATGGCTCTCTCGTAGTCCTTGTCCCCAAGAGACTGCACTGCCCTGTTCTGGCTTCCCTGTACCCTGCCTTCCTCTCAACCCCAGATTAAATCCCCAAATTCCTTGTTTGAAAGTGCTATTTCCTGCCCAAGCCTGAAAGATGTCACCCCAAAACAAATAAGAAAACAAACAAAAAATCCTCCTAATTAGTCTCCTACACTTACTAAAACCAGCCTAATACAGTCTCTGCAGCAGTATTGAGCAATCATTTAAAAATATATTATCATTTCACTCTTCTGCCGAAAAGCATTCTGAAGCTTCCTGTTGTGTTTGCAATAACCTTCTTATTATGGGATTAAGTCCCTTTGTGATCTGGCCACTGTTTACTTCTGCAGGCATGTCTTGCACTCTTCTTTGGCTTGTTCGTTGCACTTCAGCCATGCAAATATTATTAATGTCCTAAAACACTCCATGTTCTTTCCTGCTTGTGAATTTTATATATGTTCTTGTTTCTGCCTGGAAAGTTCTCCTCATGGAGAATGTGCATGTTTGCCTCCTTCTCATTATTGAGGTCTCAGCTTAATTGTCACCTCCTCAGAAAGCTTTTCTGTCACTCATCCTAAAGTAGTTCCTTCCCCATTATTTTCTGTCATGGCTTTCTGTTTTTTTTCTTTCATAGCAATGATTTCACTAATAATTATTTATTATTTAACTATTTCACGTACAGACATACCTTGTTTTATTGCGCTTCACTTTGTTGCACTTTGCAGATATTACATTTTTACAAATGGAAGTTTTGTGGCAACCCTGCATGGAGCAGATCTGTTACCCCATTTTTCCAATAGCATTTGCTCACTTCATGTCTCTGTGTCACATTTTGGTAATTCTTGCCACATTCGGCAATTCTCTATTTCATTATGATTATATTTGTTCTGGTGATCTATGATCAGTGTTGTTTAGTGATACTAATGCAAAAAGATCAAGGCTTGCTAAAGGCTCAGATGATAGTTAGCATTTTTTAGCAATAAAGTATTTTTGATTAACACACGTACTTTTTTTTAGACATAATGCTGTTGCACACTCAATGGACTACAGAGTAGTGTAAACATAACTTTGATATGTACTGAGAAACCAAGAAAATTGTGTGACTTGCTTTATTGTGATATTTGTTTTATTGTGGTGCTCTGGAACTGAACCCACAGTATCTCCGAGGCATGCCTGTATGTAGCCCTGCAGTAGGCTATAAGCTTAAGGCTACTATGGTGGTTGTTGTTTTTAACCCCGTTATACACATTGCCTGATATATGGTAGGAACTCAGTAATAGCACTTATAGAATTAAGTTACAAAAGTAAGGAATTAGGCAGGTGGAAATACCTGACTCATAGTATGTGCTGTATTTGTTGAGCATATACTAAGTACTTTCTGATACCTGATGTTAGTTAACAAGATTGGCAATATCAAGTCCACTCTCTTCAGGTTCTTCTGGCTATCCTGGGCTGACTTTCAAGACACAATCCATGGGAATAGGTAGGGTGACTAAATCAATTGATTTTCATAATTTAGAGGTGTGGAGATACCTATTCTCTAAAGGCACTATTTTCTAAATACTGATATTGTTTTGATGAGTCCGAATAAAGAGAATAAAGCTGATTTATCCTTCTCGAAGTCCAGAAAATGGAAGTTATTGGTGGACACCAGGATCTACCTATCCTAATGAATACACATTGTTAGTTTTTTAAAAGATTTATTAGTCATGCTAAAATAGATTCCAATGTAAAGAGCTAGAGAAATGCTTCTGGATGAATTTAACATGATCTGAGACTTCTCCACCTAGTTTTATTTGAATTATAGGCAAAGCACTGGAAGAAACCAACTGGCCTCCAGGATGTAGGCCTCCTAGTGTATTTGAACAAAGTGTATTTGGCCTCCTAGTGTATTTGAACAAAGACAGATAATAAGTGCAAATATATATAATGGCTAAATAACATCATACACATTTTTGACCCATTTGGTTGATGAGAAAAATTATAAATGCCTGCTATAGGGCTTTGATTAAAATAAGACTTTTCCCAAATCATAAATTTCAGCTGTCGAAGACAATCTCAAGTGGTATCTTCTATGGATCCAGGGCACATGAGGGGATAAATAAAACACCAGTCAAATCACTTTATAAATGTGTTAGCTGAGGACTATGGAGATTATACCTTGTCCAAGATCAAAACAACTCCTGAGTTGGAGAGGAAAGCATGTGTACTTGAATACTTACCTCCTGCTATAATGATGGTCTGATACATGTGACACAGAAATTCTCTCCAGGCATATATTTCAAGTCTTTCAAATCCATTCAGCATCCATTTCGACCATGCGTGGCAATTTTAGCACAACGAGCAGTTGAAAGCAGGAGCCCTTTCGTATTCCTACCTTAGTTAAGCTTCATGGCAACTTGATGAAGTTGGTATTCTTCTTTTTTTTTATTTTTCATTTTTTGGCCATGCCACGTGGGATCCTAGCTCCCTGACCAGGGACGAAACCCACACCCCCTGCACTGGAAGCACAGGACCCCAACAAGTAGACCTCCGGGGAAGCCCCGGAAGTTGGCATTTTGATTAAATTGAGACGCAGAGAAGAAAGATGGCAGCTTTTCTGTGGTCACACAACCAGAAAGTGACAAAATAAGGGCTCAAATGGTGGGTGTGATGACTCCAAGTCGTATCCCCTTTCTACTTTGTGGGGCAAAACCAGTTGGTCTCTTTTATTCTTTTCTTTCTGGTTTTGATTTTATGCAACAATTTTCTTTTAACACCTGTAACAAAACTGTGACATGCTTTCTTATTCCTCCTCAGAGGCTAAAGTGTGGCCTGTTCCTCTGATGGTTGCTGGGGGAAGTCATCTGTTATCACCTGTTTCAGTGTGGAGCCATCTACATACAGGACCACGAAAAGGGAATTTAGCCCACAGGGCCTTGCTCAATAAAGGCACCAGGAAAAAGGAACATGAAAGGGAGGGGGCTTTCCCCTACTGTCTTTATAATTACTTTTATAGGTGATGTTACAGCAATGTGTAATGACAGGCAAACGATAATAGCGCTTGTTCACAGACCTAGAATTCAGGCTACAAGATTTTGCATAAATAGAATCTATCACTTCTTCATCCTCACATCTCCATATCTCAAAAAAAAATAACATTTACCTCAATAATTTTTGCAAGTTCAATGGATAAAATATATAGAATGTACATAATATAGTACCTGAAATCAAAGAGACACCTTAAAAACATTGCTCTCCTTCCCTTTCTCCATCTGATAGTGAGTAGAATAGACTTCACCAGCACATCTGCCAACAACAATGCAAATGAATTGTCTTTTCACCTTGAGTACGGATGTGCAGGAAGGGGGTTGATAAATGTTGTGATGTTGTCAGCTTGTCCAGGGAACCATTGGTCAAGGAAGTGACATTTAAGCTGAAATTTAAAGGATGAGCAAGGGTCAGGAGAAGAGAAGAGGGAAGTGAGTTTGGAATGCCTTGGCATGGCCAGGGACCAGAACCGAGATCAGGTGAGAAGAACCTGGAGACTGAGAGGGAGACTGGGGCAGGGGAAGCTGGAGAGGCCAGCAGGGGCCAAGTCTAGGTAGCATCTTGGAGGCCCTGCCAGGGGTTGTAGACTTTATTTTAAGAGCAAAGAGAGGTCATGACAGGTTTCAAGCAGGAGAATGCCATATTTTCTGAGAGCTTAGCAGGTACTGGGTATAATAATCTTCATAACACTATTATGAGTTGGATTCAGCTGAGTAGATGGAGGCCTAGGGAGATTACCTAACTTGCTTAAGAACATATTTACCCTCAGGCTAGCCTGTCCCAAGGCCTTAACTTTAACCATGGCATGAACCCACTGTTCAGGGTACATTGTACATTCTATGTAATTAATCCCTCTAATCTCCCATCTGGTCTGATTCCATCCATTGCTTTCAGTTCTGCCCATACACCAGTGACTTTCTCATTGATGTGTCTGGCCCTAATCTTCCCTAAGAATTCTAAACTCACCTGTCCACTTGGCATCTCCACCTGGATGCTTCTTGGCATCTCAAGCTGAACATGTGAAAATGCAAACCCTTGATATTCCCACAAAGTCCTTCCTCCGACAGTCTTTCATGACCCAGTCAATAGAAGCTTCATTCGGCCCATCATGCAGGCCATGAAGCTGACTGCCATCCCTACTCCTGTTGCTTATACCCCAAATCCAATCTGCTGGCAACTCACAATGGCTCCACTTTCAAAACATATGCTTCTCCCCACCCAAATGCAAATCACCTCATTATTGTAAAAGCCTCCAAAAGGGTCACCTGGTTTCCAGAGGGTTCATTCTAAATGTAAGTCATATCTTTTTTTTTTTTTTGCAGTAGGTGGGCCTCTCGCTGTCGTGGCCTCTCCCATTGCGGAGTACAGGCTCCAGACGCATAGGCTCAGTGGCCATGGCTCACGGGCCTAGCCGCTCCGCGGCATGCGGGATCTTCCTGGACCGGGGCACAAACCCGTGTCCCCTGCATCAGCAGGCGGACTCTCAACCACTGCGCCACCAGGGAAGCCCCGGAAGTCATATCTTGTCACTTGTGTTAAAAACCCTCCAGTGACTACTTTTTTAAACATCTTTAGGGCGTATAATAGCTTTACAATGGTGTGTTAGTTTCTGCATTATAACAAAAGTGAGTCAGCTATACATATACGTATATCCCAATATCTCCTCCATCTTGCGTCTCCCTCCCACCCTCCCTATCCGACCCCTCTAAGTGGTCACAAAGCACCGAGCTGATCTCCCTGTGCTATGCGGCTGTTTCCCCCTAGCTATCTATTTTACATTTGGTAGTGTATATATGTCCCTGCTGTTCTCTCACATCGTCCCAGCTTACCCTTCCCCCTCCCCATGTCTTCAAGTCCATTCTCTATGTCGGCTTTTTTATTCCTGTCCTGCCCCTAGGTTCTTCAGAACCATTTTTTTTTTTTTTTAGATTCCATATATCTCTATTACCATACAGTATTTGCTTTGCTCTTTCTGATGTACTTCACTCTTTATGACAGACTCTAGGTCCATCCACCTCACTACAAATAACTCAATTTCATTTCTCTTTATGGCTGAGTAATATTCCATTGTATATATGTGTCACATCTTCTTTATCCATTCATCTGTCAATGGACACTTAGGTTGCTTCCATGTCCTGGCTACTGTAAGAGTTGCACTGAACATTGTGGTACTTGACTCTCTTTGAATTACGGTATTCTCAGGGTATGTGCCCAGTAGTGGGATTGCTGGGTCCTATGGTAGTTCTATTTGTAGTTTTTTAAGGAACCTCCATACTGTTCTCCATAGTGGCTGTATCAATTTACATTCCCACCAACAGGGCAAGAGGGTTCCCTTTTCTCCACACCCACCAGCATTTATTGTTTCTAGATTTTTTAATGATGGTCATTCTGACTGGTGTGAGATGATATCTCATTGTAGTTTTGATTTGCATTTCTCTAATGATTAATGATGTTGAGCATTCTTTCATGTGTTTGTCAACAATCTGTATATCTTCTTTGGAGAAATGTCTGTCTGGGTCTTCTGCCCATTTTTGGATGGGGTTGTTTGTTTTTTTGTTATTGAGCTGCATGAGCTGCTTGTAAATTTTGGAGATGAATCCTTTGTCAGTTGCTTCACTTGCAAATGTTTCCTCCCATTCTGAGGGTTGTCTTTTTGTCTTGTTTTTGGTTTCTTTTGCTGTGCAAAAGCTTTTAAGTTTCATTAGGTCCCATTTGTTTATTGTTGTTCTTATTTCCATTTCTCTAGGAGGTGGGTCAAAAAGGATCTTGCTGTGATTTATGTCATAGAGGGTTTTGCCTATGTTTTCCTCTAAGAGTTTGACAGTGTCTGGCCTTACATTTAAGTCTTTAATCCATTCTGAGTTTATTTTTGTGTATGGTGTTAGGGAGTGTTCTAATTTCATTCTTTTACATGTAGCTGTTCAGTTTTCCCAGCACCACTTATTGAAGAGGCTGTCTTTCTCCATTGTATGTTCTTGCCTCCTTTATCAAAGATAAGTTGACCATGTGCATGGGTTTATCTCTGGGCTTTCTATGCTGTTCCATTGATCTATATTTCTGTTTTTGTGCCAGTACCATACTGTCTTGATTACTGTAGCTTTGCAATATAATCTGAAGTCCAGGAGCCTGATTCCTCCAACTCCATTTTTCTTTCTCAAGGTTGCTTTGGCTATTCGGGGTCTTTTGTGTTTCCATACAAATTGTGACATTTTTTGTTCTAATTCTGTGAAAAATGCCTTTGGTAGGTTGATAGGGATTGCACTGAATCTGTAGATTGCTTTGGGTAGTATAGTCATTTTCACAATGTTGATTCTTCCAGTCCAAGGACATGGTATGTCTCTGCATCTGTTTGTATCATCTTTAATTTCTTTCATCAGTGTCTTTTGTCTCCTTAGGTAGGTTTATTCCTAGGTATTTTATTCTTTTTGTTGCAGTGGTAAATGGAAGTGTTTTCTTAATTTCTGTTTCAGAGTTTTCATCATTCGTGTATAGGAATGCAAGAGATTTCTGTGCATTAATTTTGTATCCTGCTACTTTACCAGATTCATTGATTAGCTCTAGTAGTTTTCTGGTAACATCTTTAGGATTCTCTATGTATAGTATCCTGTCATCTGCAAACAGTGACAGCTTTACTTCTTTTCCGATTTGGATTCCTTTTATTTCTTTTTCTTCTCTGATTGCTGTGGTAAAACTTCCAAAACTATGTTGAGTAAGAGCGGTGACAGTGGGCAACCTTGTCTTGTTCCTGATCTTAGAGGAAGTGGTTTCAGTTTTTCACCATTCAGAACTATGTTGGCTGTGGGTATGTCATATATGGCCTTTATTATGTTGAGGTAAGTTCCCTCTATGCCTACTTTCTGGAGGGTTTTTTTAATCATAAATGGGTGTTGAAGTTTGTCAAATGCTTTTTCTGCATCTACTGAGATGATCATATGGTTTTTCTCCTTCAATTTGTTAATATAGTTTATCACATTGATTGATTTGCATATATTGAAGAATCCTTGCATTCCTGGGATAAACCCCACTTGATCATGGTGTATGATCCTTTTAATGTGCTGTTGGATTCTGTTTGCTAGTATTTTGTTAAGGATTTTTGTATCTATGTTCATCAGTGATATTGGCCTGTAGTTTTCTTTCTTTGTGACATCTTTGTCTGGTTTTGGTATCAGGGTGATGGTGGCCTCGTAGAATGAGTTTGAGAGTGTTCCTCCCTCTGCTCTATTTTGGAAGAGTTTGAGGATAGGTGTTAGTTCTTCTCTAAATGTTTGGTAGAATTCGCCTGTGAAGCCATCTGGTCCTGGGCTTTTGTTTGTTGGAAGATTTTTAATCACAGTCTCAATATCTGTGCTTGTGATTGGTCAGTTTATATTTTCTATTTCTTCTTGGTTTAGTCTCGGAAGGTTGTGCTTTTCTAAGGATTTTTCCATTTCTTCCAGGTTGTCCATTTTATTGGCATACAGTTGCTTGTAGTAATCTCTCATGATCCTTTGTATTTCTGCAGTGTCAGTTATTACTTCTCCTTCTTAATTTCTGATTCTATTGATTTGAGTCTTCTCCCTATTTTTTCTTGATGAGTCTGGCTAATGGTTCATCAATTTTGTTTATCTTCTCAAAGAACCAGCTTTTAGTTTTATTGATCTTTGCGATTGTTTCCTTCATTTTTTTTTCATTTATTTCTGATCTGATCTTTATGATTTCTTTCCTTCTGCTAACTTTGGGGTTTTTTTGTTCTTTCTCTAATTGCTTTAGGTGTAAGGTTAGGTTGTTTCTTTGAGATGTTTCTTGTTTCTTGAGGTAGGATTGTATTGCTATAAACTTCCCTCTTAGAACTGCCTTTGCTGCATCCCATAGGTTTTGGGTCATTATGTTTTCATTGTCATTTGTTCCTAGGTGTTTTTTTTGTTTTTCCTCCAGTGACTTTCTGTCGTACAGGATGAAGGCCAATGTCCTCACCATTGCCTTTGTGACTTTTCCTGTTTTGTTTTTATTGCTCATTTGTTTAGCTTTTTTCTATGTCTGCTTCCACACTACAACAGCAGAGCTGAATGCCTGCAACAGAGACTGTATGGCCCACAAATCTAAAATATTTGCTAATGGCTTTTTGCAGAAGACATTTTCTAAGCCATGCTCTACATAATCTGCACACACACCCAAAGACCTGCACACACATGCACATGCACACACTTACATACTTCTCTGACCTCATATTCCAACACTCCTACTGTCTTCTACTCTGTTCTAGCCACAGTGGCCTCTAGGCAACTTTCTAAGCCTGTCCCCACCAGAGGGAATTTTACCTGCTGCTCCCACTGCCCAGTCTGCATCTGTCTGTATAGCAAGACCTGCCTTTCAGGTGTCTGTTCAAATGTCATCTGATTTGAAGAGTTTTCCCAACTGGCTCCAGAAAAAAGGACACCCTTCCCCACTACTCTCTTTCCTTCTTACTTTGCCTCTTTATCTTTCTTCTTATCCGTTATTTCCACAGGCAGTGTGTAGTTATTTGTGTATTCTCTGTCCTCCTCCTAGAATGAAAGCAGAGACTTTGATTCATTGTTTTACCGTCTGTGATTTGTAAAGAGCCAGGCACATGATAGATACTTGATTACTACTTTTGGATAAATGTGAAAATACTGGGATATAGTAGACAGTTCCTGTCTAAGTTCTGGAATACTCCTTGGGTGCCTGCTGTGTGCGAGGGACTTGCTGAGCACTTTTGCATACACTGATTTCATGTTTTCCCTCTCCACAGCCTCATAGGAAGGGGCCCTTGTTTCTCTTGTAGGCTTTCCATAAAAAGATAAGGATATCCCTGAACAATGTGCTGTGAGAGCTGTTGTGTACGGAGTGGCAGGAAGGGGCCATGTCTCCGGTGTGCTTACAAGTGACCATTCCTGAGGTCTGAGCCACTCCTTCCCTCCAGGTGGCAGCTGAGAAAAGTGATATCTCTTTAAAATAACTCACAGCATTAAGATACTAATAATAAATCAGAGTTATGCGATTTTTCCTGAAAAGATTCAATCCAAGATCCTTCCCCAGAAATCCAGTTCCCGCCCCAGTGGGCATACTGTTTACTGTACTCTCAGTAATAAAGTCCTAATTGGGAGGTGTCAGAATGGAGTTAAAGGGCAAAGTGTATATGGGTGTAGCACCTTGAATTAGTCTTCTTTGTTAAATACCATATACATATCTGTACTTCTCAAAAAGCTGCCTAGAATTAATCTTTTTTTTCATTGTGTTAAAACATACATAACATAAAATTTGTCATTTTAACCATTTTGAAGTGTATAGTTCGGCGGCATTAAGTACATTCACAGTGCTGTGTAACCATCACCACCATCCATTTCCGGAAACTTTTCATCCTCCCAAACTGAAACTCTGTACCTGTTAAACAATAGCAATCTATTCCTCCTTCTTCCTAGCCCCTGGCAGCCTCCATTCTACTTTCTGTCTCCAAATATGACTCCTCTAGGTACCTAATATAGGTGAAATCATAGGGCATTTGCCCTTTCGTGTTTGGCTTATTTCATTTTGTGTAGCGTCTTCAGGGTTTATCCATGCTGTAACATGAGTCAGGATTTCATTCCTTTTTAAGGCAGAGTAACATTCGATTGCATGTGTATACCACATTTTACTTATCCATTTATCCACTGATGGACACTTGGGTTGCTTCCCCGTTTTGGCTATTGTGAATAATGCCATTATGAATAATGGATGTGTGAATATCTGTTCAAAGACCCTGCTTTCAGTTTTTTTAAATATATGCCCAGGGGTGGAATTCCTGGATCATATAGCAATTCTGTATTTAATTATTAGAGGAACTGCCATTCTGTTTTCTGATCAATCTTTTATTAAAGTTTTCTTAGGTAACATTTAAAAATATGGGTTAAAAGACTGGCTTTAGAAATGTTACAAGAAGTGCTGGTCTTCCACTTGGTCTCAAGATTCACAGCTTAGTCACTACTTCCCAGGGTGCCCTAAAGACCGCTTTATCATTAAATAAGGCACGGGTATTCTGTATTTTTTCCTGTGTTTTTGTTCCCCGCATGAGTCAGCGGAGGAAGCTAGGGGCTGAGGGAGCAATGCCAAGCTTTTTATACTTTTTCCTCCCTTGTTCCCTTAAGTTCACCACCTCAAAATCATCCCACCGGAGCCAGCCAGTGAACGAAGCATTCAGGCTATTTCCTCACAACCCATCTGTGACCTCCTGAACCTCCAAATGGGCATTGCCAGACTCTGCTGGACCAAGGTAAAGAGCTGGAATCACACAATAACATTAACTCAGCACCCGTAATAGGAGTTAGAGGTGGAACTGGGTCCTATTCTGTGCTCCCAGCCCATTCAACATGATCATGGCCAAGCCACTTAACTCTGGGAGTGAATTAATCCTTTCTTATTCCTGTTCGTTTTTCTATCAATAGGTCCCCCAAAGCAAATAAAATATTACTTAGAATCTCAATGCATGGTGCAGATAATAGTAAAGGTACTAAAGGAAAACTGTTTCTCTATTCACAATACTGCTGACACCAAATGTGTGGGATTTTTCCTGATACCAACCACCAGTACCCCAACTCTGGATACCAGCTGGGTGTCCTACAATTTAATTCAAATCCTACACTATCTACCTGGAGTTAGCACAGACCCTACAAGTTAAGGGCTCAGTCTCAGAAGACTGACCTTACTTCAGATGCCAATCACCAGTCTAGGTTGTCACCTGTACTTATGAACAACTGGCTATAAATTGTGGGTTCCCACCACCCCTTCTTCAGGTTTGGTAATTTGGTAAAATAGAGAGCTCAGGGAAACACTTTGCTTACATGGACTGGTTTCTTATAAAGGATCTTATAAAGGACACAAGTGAACAGCTAGATGAAGAGGTATAGAGGGTGTGTTCTGCAAGGGTCTCCAGCACAGGAGCTTCTGTCCCTGTAGAGTTGGGGTCACCACCCTCCTGGCATGTGGATGTGTTCACCAACTCAGAAGCTCTCTGAACTCTGTAGTTTAGGAATTTTTATGAATGCATCATCCTATAAACATGACTGAATTTTAACTCAATCTCTAGCCTCTCTCCCCTCCTCAGAGGTTGGGGGTAGATGGAGCTGAAAGTTCTAAACTTCCAGTCATGGCTTGATTTTTCTGGTGACCAGTTCCTCGCCTGAAGCCATCCAGGAGCCCACCAAGAGTCTCCTCATTAAAACAAAAGAAGCTCCTATAACCCAGGAAATTTCAAGGGATTGAGGAGGTTTGTGTAAGACTTTCTTATCACTCCCATCACTCAGGAAATTACAAGGGTTTTAGGAGATCTGTGTCAGGAACTGGAGCAGAGGCCAAATATGTATTTCTTACTATGTCACAGATGCTTTGCCTAAAGAAGGGTTGGAGGGTAAGAAACTCATCTGTTCACTGGCACTCACCTCTCCTATTCCCCCTAGAGATTTTTGAAGCTCCATTGTGGCACCCTAGTGCCCAGGGGAACCTAGTTTGGAAACTACTGTAGTAGATAACTTGATATTGATATCCAGCTGTAATATGCGATCAGTGAGGCTCTCCAAGACCCCAATATGGAAGCTCCTCTAATTATGAACTGGTTTCCTAAATGCATTTCATAAATACAGTTGTTCATCAGAAATCTAAAGATACAATAATATGTCAGCAATGATTCTTGCCATCTGTGGGCGGTCAACAAAGCTGATAAAATTTTACTCTGACTCACTGCTTCATTTTACTTATGAAAGATTGCCAATATTTCAGGGATGGGGAGATGGAGGCTTACAGAGGGTATATGACTTTCACAGAGTCACATGGTTAGTAGGCAGAGGAGCCACACTTTGAACCCAGGAAATGTGGCTCTTAAAAAAAGTTCTACATTACAGCCTCCTTTTAAAGCCAGAAGTGGGTAAGAAGAGAAGCTTCTTTATACAGCAAATGTGAGATACAAGAGCTGTATCTATTGTACTGACCACCGCTATTGCTCCGATCCACTGTGAGAGATGCCTGTCCCGGGCCCAAGTCACCAACCCGACTTCAGAGCCCCAAGTCCCCTGGGTTAGCCCTGTGCCCACTACGCATCAGCAGAGCTCTTCAGCAAATGCCAGTGATTCAAGTGACTCAGTTCAAGGTTCAGAGGTATAAAATAATTCATGTGGTCCAGGACCGGGTCTCTGGGACTGAATTTTCCATCAATTTTAAAATCTTTTTTGCTCCTTCTTTTTGCCTTGTAAGGGTGAGGGGGCTTGTCCTTTTTAATTATGCAGGTGCTTCCTCTTAGGTCTTATTTTCTTTCTCAGGGCTCCTGCAGAGAATTTCCTACAGTTGATTGATAAGCAGGTGTTGATTCCAAAGTCAGAGTTTAGAAATATTCTCATAAATGGATCATGTCGTTAATAAAAGGTCATCCCAAAAGTGGCTTTGGGGTAGAGATGTTGCTGAAATTAGAGCGCTCAGCAATGGTGGCCAGAGAGATAAAAAGGCCCGATGACCCATGCTCAAGAAGAGAAATTAAGAGAAGGAAGGGATGGGATCAAAATTACCATTTATCAGATGCATCTGGTTTGCTAGAATCCTGGCTCTGCTAATACTAACCTGTGACCTTAAACTAGCTTCTTAACATCTCAAATCTCAGCTTATTCAGCTGTAAAGTGGTATAAATAATACCTTCATAGTGTGTTGTCAGGATTAAATAAAATATGTTAAGTGCTTTGCACAGTTGTTTCCACAAAATAGGCAAAATAGAAATGGTTGTTGTTAGAGCTATTATTACTGTTATTATTTGTTTTTGACAACCCTCACCAGCCTCCCAAGTGAGGTATCAGCTGGAATTCTTGGTTTCCAAATCATAAACAAAGATGTTGTACAACTCTTGCTTATTGGGTGATGAGATAGTACTTCTGTTTATGACTTGCGTTGGAAAATCAGGCTACATAACGGCTGTTGGGCAAGGGAAAGATGCAGAGAAATGAAGCCAGCTGAGGAGGCAGAACTTGTAAATTTTGCAACTGTCCTCTGTTTAATGTTTGACATTCTACTCTCATTACTGACTGTGCATGTCTTCATGATAAATGGGGAATTTGCAGTGTGAGAAAATGAAGATTTATATACAAAGCCAAATTGAACAAATGGTGAATAATTGATTTAGCTGACCTGACAACTCCCACTTGTAAATAACACAAAATGTTTTACTCTGGCAGGAATTCAGTTTTCTGGGCGTCCTGACTCCTTCTAGTAGTTTACTGTAAAGACCCAGTGCTTTCTGACTTTCCCATACAGCAAAAATCTTAGATCATGAGCTCAATTCTCATGTTATCCTGGCATAATCTATAAGAAGTATGGTTCATGTTAGATATTCTCTGAAGAATGTAAGGACCCTTTATTTTGGCCTCTGATGTAAGAATATAATTTGGCCCTGCTTAATAAAACTTGAGATATATTTGATTGGATTCAAGAATTACTATGTTTACCATTCTTAGGAATAAAGTAAAGTAAAAATAAAGTAAAATAAATAAAAGAAAATAAATATAAAATTAACAATGTTGCACCATTGTTTAAAATCCCCTTGCTGGCATCTGGGTATAGTACATGCTGTCTTAGACCACATTGGCAAAGGAAGTATTTATTTCCAAGCTTGGTATCCCAAGGAATGGTATAGATGAAAATATATGAACCTTCCTTGGGCATTCCCTCACCATGGACTGTCTGGATCACAGGTGGCTTAGTAAAAAGATACAGGAGCAACTGAGGACATTGTAGAAGATACCTCTGTAGCACTCCAAAATTATGGATTACTAGGATTGAGAGTGTCCTTGACCTATCGTATATTAACGCATGTATGTGGCATCTGGAAAAATGGTACAGATGAATCTGTTTGCAAGGCAGAAATAGAGACAGAGACGTAGAGAACAAATACATGGACACGAAGCGGGGAAAGGGGGCAGGGTGGGATGAATTGGGAGATTGGGATTGACATATATACACTAATGTATAAAATAGATAACTAATAAGAACCTGCTGTATAGCACAGGAAAATCTATTCAGTGCTCTGTGGTGAGCTAAATGGGAAGGAAATCCAAAAAAGAGGGGATATATGTATACATATAGCTGATTCACTTCGCTGTACAGCAGAAACTAACACAACACTGTAAAACAACTATACCCCAATTAAAAAAAAAAAAAAGTGTCCTTGCCAGATCATTCTGGTTAACCTTTTGATTATAGATTCAGTTCTATTCAATAAACATGTCATGAGCACCTAAAATGTGACAGGCATTAGGCTAGGATTATTGGTGGGGGCGTGTGTGCTTTGCGGGGAAACACAAAGGAAACAAAGTGTGTGCTATCAAGAAGTGTATATGCTAGCGGAAGAGCTATTTGAGTACACATAGACTGAAGCTAGTTCCATGAGGTTGGTGTAAATAAAGTTCTCTAGGAGCGGTTGAGGAGGAGAAATCTAATTCACGTTATTAGTCTGCCAACAGATAACCATTCTTAAATATGACCTCCTTTTCCTTTCACTCATTCATCAAAAATCTATTGACCATCTTCTATTTACCAAAACCGGGGCATCTGGGGATGCTGAATACATTAATCACGATACCTTTATGAGCCCAAAGTCTAACAAAGATGGCTGGAAATTGAACAGGAAATTGCAGTGTTATGAGTATTCTTAAATGTTGTTGTATTCCCCTTTGCTGAGGTTTTGTGCAGTTGAACAGTTTTCCAGACTGTGAGTCAAGAGTTCAAAATTCAAGTTTCAGCTCTGCCATGAAAGTAGTGTGTGTCCATATTGGTAGGGTTTTATTCAATTATATTGCACCTCACTCTTCTTCGGTGTGGCATGAAAAAGTTATGTCAGCCGAACTCTAGGTCTGTTTTCTCTTCTTTGGTAGTCAGTGTATAATGCTGTTTACTGACCACTGAAAGTCACTCATGACATCACTCATGACATAAGAAGTCTCTTTGGCTATATAGTACAATTAAGCTGAAATACATTTCAAGGGTAATATATGCTTTGGACACAGAGCCAGTGTAGTGCCTGCAAGTGCACTGAGATTCTGTTCAAATGTATGATACAACAATTGCAAATTTTTGATTTATATGTGTATGGACAGCCAACATTTGAAAGGCAAACATTTCTAACACATCATATCCAGTTCTTTTTAATGACCAATGAGATAATGATTGTGGCAATGTGCACAGGCTCTGTGCATGGGTTTGTCATTTCAGACTGTGTGACATTGGAGGATTTATATAACCTCTCTGCATCACAGATTTTTCTTCCTAAAAATAGGGCTAATAACTGTGTCCACCTCATTGGGTTATTTCACATAGATAAGGTATCAATACATAGCATAACCATTGAATGTCTGGCACATGGTAAATTCTCAATGACTGTTGTTCCTTTTGGTGTAGATTCCCCGTCTGACAGTGGTGTCCCCTTTTGAGTTCCTTTTTGACAGGACTAATTTCTACTCACATAGGTGGGAAGTGGCAAAGCTGGGATTTGAACCCAACCAGATAGCAGAGACTGTAGTCCAATCACCATCCTGTCTCCCTGATTAATGAGAATCAATGACTTTTAAACAGTAAGAAACTGGTATTTCATCGACAATATCAGTCTATGAAACTGTCTTTCCTGGAAGGCTGTTCATACCTGTTTTCTATTCCATTTACCTAATGAATACTGATAATTATTATTAATACAGTTCTTCCTGCTTTGTCCTAGGACCAGAGTTGTAATCCAATCAAGTTTTAGCTGTGATTAAACATTAGCGTCCCAGAGTATACTTGGGAAATATCATTAAAGAGGGTAATGTTTTGGGTTTTTGTCTTTTACACATTGACTGATTTGTGTGTGACAGAGGTCTCCGACTTCCTGCCTGCATCAAAACTGACCAGCTTTTTGATTTAGAGAAGATATTTAAAGCATATCTTGAAATGATGAAACCTATTAAAAATAGTAGCTGTTATTTTTGAGCACATATTATGTGCCAGGCACTTTATGTATTTTATTCTATTTTCTTAATAACCTTGCAAGCTAGGTAGTAAATCCTTTTGACGAATTTAGAAATGGAGGCTCAGAGAACTTAAATACTTGGCGCATAGTTAGTAAGTGTTAGAGCCCTGATTGCAACCAAAATTAGCCCATCTCCAAGTCTCAGCAAATTTCACTTTCACTCTGCCTCTGTGGAGTGGAAGAAAATGGTGTTCACAGAAGAAATTGGAAGGGAAAGCCTTGATCTAACTGATTGAAAGTGTGTGTGTGTGAAGTGATTTTTTTGTAATTTAAGATATTGTATGCATTCTGAAGACTTTGCTACTTAAACGAAGCAAATAATGATACTTTTGCAGAATTAATATTTTTGTTGCAGAAAATAATTGCCTGATAATACTTGGTGTGGGACATCTTCATTTTGATCTAACAGGTTTACTTAAATGAGCTAGGTGTACATGTTATGCTTTTTCTCAGGATGACCATGATTGCTCCTCTGATTTCCCATCAGGAGAATGATCAGAGAAGAGGCAAATGAATATTGTAGGAGGAAGGGCAGCTCCTAAAAAAAGTTAACAACAACTCAGGTTCATGTAGAACTTTAACATTCTTGTTGGTTCAACTTCACAATCACCCTGTGAAGTAGTCATTTATCACTGTCCCCATTGAATAGATGAGCACAGTAAGGTACAGAAAAGTCAAGAGTGTGCTAGATCTCAAACAGTCCAAAGAAACAGAATCAGGATTTAAAACTTTCAAACTTTTGGTGCCCAAGAGAATGTTATTTCATCTACCTCACACTGTTTTGTGGGGGAGTAGGTGGAAGAGAGGGGCTCCAAGAGTTTTGGGGGTGGTAGTAACCAAATGAAGCAATCATTAAAACGGTAATAATTAGCAGAGGTGGGTGTTCCTTTTATGTTATCAATATTTAATCATGTACTCACTTGGTCATTTGAAAACAGATTTTAAACTACCAGTCTTATCCTTTGGAATCTATAATCTGTTTTCTTGCTGCAATATTTTAAAATATTTCAGAAAGATTAGAGGTAAATATAATTTATGCAAAATTCATTGAGCATTGTGCAGTGGAGTTAAGTATATAAATTGCCAAGAAAATAGTAGTAAGCTTTAGAATAGAGATTTTCTATGGATGTTGTAAGAGTGTGGATGACTCACTCTTGAGGGTGGCATTAAAGATAGTCTTTATACAGGTGTCAAATGACAAAAATAAAACAATTTAGTAATGTGTTTGACGTCCTTTATTCAAGGGAAAACAATCTATGGTTGGGGGAATACAAGTGTTTTACAAGTAGTGGAGCAATGTTCCTAAGGGATTTGGGGCAAGAGCGAGTTTTTTTTTTTTTTTTTTTTTTTTTTTTTTGCGGTACGCGGGCCTCTCACTGTTGCGGCCTCTCCCGTTGCGGAGCACAGGCTCTGGACGCGCAGGCTCAGCGGCCATGGCTCACGGGACTAGCCACTCCGCGGCATGTGGGATCTTCCCGGACCGGGGCACGAACCCGTGTCCCCTGCATCAGCAGGCAGACTCTCAACCACTGTGCCACCAGGAAAGCCCCTAGAGCGAGATTTACAAAGCATTAAATGAGGCAACACAAAACCAAGGCATGATTGACTAGGCAGTTGGGATTTCCTTATAAGGCTAACAGGTCCTATCTTCTAGGGTAAGGTAAGCTAGCTAAAGCTGAGTTGGAGGACTGTAATTGGTATATGTTAGGTTTTCCATAAGTGCAGGCTGACCTAGGTTTAGATATATGATGGTGGCTGGGTCACTGGGGTGGCCTTCATTTTGTGGGTTCCAATATACAAATTAACTTTTTCGCAGGTGAGGATATCTAGATTGGGACTTGAAGGATATGTAGGAGTTCACCAGAAATGTATAGAGAGAACCCAATTCAGACTAAAGGGAAATAGCATATGAAACAACATTAAGCCATGAAAAGGCAAAAGATGTCTTAAAAACAACAGCAAGGACTTCCCTGGTGGCACAGTGGTTAGGAATCTGCCTGCCAATGCAGGGGATATGGGTTCGAGCCCTGGTCCAGGAAGATCCCACATGCCACGGAGCAACTAAGCCCATGAGCCACAGCTACTGAGCCTGCGCTCTAGAGCCCGCTCTCTAGAGCCCGCGAGCCACAACTACTGAAGCCTGCGTGCCTAGAGCCCGTGCTTTGCAACAAGAGAAGCCAGCGCAATGAGAAGCCTGTTCACCACAACGAAGAGTAGCCCCCGCTAGCTGCAGCTAGAGAAAGCCCGAGTGCAGGGACGAAGACCCAGTGCAGCCAAAAGTAAATAAATAAATAAATTTTTAAAAGTAAAATAAATATTTTAAAAACAAACAAACAATAGCAAATGATGAACAGTTCAATGTCTGGAGCATAGAATATGAAAAAGAAATGCCTGTAGATAAAATTGAACAAAAAAAAATTTAGAACTTGATTGTAATGAGCCTAGTTTGTTCTACTAAAGAGTGTAGACTGTATCCTATACACAGTGGGAAGTCACTGAATGCTTTCAAGAAGGGGAGTGACACAAGCAGATGTGAGAAATATTTCATTGGCAGCAATGTGAAAAATGCATGGGTTGAACTGAGAGCAAAGACATTAGTTAAGAGGTTGATGCAGCAAGACTGGCAGGAGATGGTGAGCCCCCAGGGCAGTGGCAATGGAGATCAAGAGAGGAGAAACCTGATTCTGTGGGAATGTTTTCCAGTAGCTTGGGTGAACCAGATTTTTAATTTCTACCCACACCTCCTGTGCCTTTCCTAGGAGAAGAGCTGTGATAAGGATGTTTGGGTTTATCTATCTATCTAATCTTCCAAAAATTGCAACAGAAACTTGTCTTCACTACCACCAGTGAATCCGTTTGAAGTGATGAAAAGAATAGCTAATAATATTTCTTCAGCCCATCCTTTGTCCCTCTAGGAAACCAGTATTAATAGCATGATGGGTATCTTTGCATCCATTTTCAATATCCACGTAAAACATATAGACAAACACTTTTGGTGCTTTTTGTTAAAAGCATAAAATTCATATACACACATATTTCTTTGACTTGCTTAAATTCTCTATAAATTTCTTACTTTTACAACTCATTATGGACATCCCTCAAGGGCAATAGATAGAGTTCACCTTTGGAAATGGCTTTTAAACGTCTGTGCATGGATGTGTTACAATATGCAGCCATTTCATTACTTATATATACACTCAGTTTGTGTCTTTTTTGTCACTAGAAACTAAATATCATTAAATAATGATACATATATACATATATATATGTATATATATATACCTTTTAATTAGACTATCTAAATGGTGGCCACAGAAGTTTTTTAAAAATTCATTTTGCATCCTTCTGTAGCTCGTAAGGACCTTACAAATATCAGCCAACATCCTAATTTACAGGTAAGGCCTCAGAAGCACTGAAAGGTGCAGAGAAGAGGTCAAAGTTACATAGTTTGGCGGTTCCTCTGGGGCCAGATTTCGGAGACTGTCAGCAACTTAGCCCCCTTTCCACAGGGTAAGTGCTTCTAGAGAATGGAGATGTGGATTCCTAAATGGTGGGAAATCTGTAATCAGAACATCAAATCCACATGCAGAACTGATCTTCATGGCCTAATTTAAATCATAAGGCAGCCCTTCTTCAAACAAAGCCTCCTGTGCCACAGGTCAGGGCAGGGGTGGTAGAAAGCTCTGAACTGACCCCAGCCTGTCCCTGGAGGCAACCAGGGTATTCGCCCTTACTTCTGCTCTAAGGAAGTGCCCTTCTAACAAGTGTGGTGGATTTCCTGGTTGGGAGACAGAGGGCACCTCCTCTTCCCTTCTTAGTGTGCACCCCTTTGACCTCTTAGACATCTTTGGAGACCCTGGTTCACTCACTCCGTTACATGCACAGCCTCCAGGCTCCTGGGAATAGGTAGGAAGAAAAAACACTCAACATTCCTACCATGGAATGCTAACCAGGAAAAGACTGATGACCTTTTTCTCTAGTGATTTCTAGACCTGTCTAATCTTCAGGGTCACCCAGAGAGCTTATTTACAATACTGATCCCAGACACACAAATATGTATATTTCACCCCCCTTTGGAATTGCCATATTTTATTATATATACATATATATATACACACATATATATATATACATACAGTATATATATATACACACACATATATATACACATATAGTATATATATATATGTATATGGCCGTATATATGGCAATTTGAAGAAGAAAAATATATTTTATTTAAAAATATAAATATTTAATATATATTAAGCCTATTATTTAAAATTATGTTTACATATTTATTAAATTTTATATCTATATAGTACTTTTCCTTTGGCATTCCCAGGTATTGCAATCATTAGCACAGTTTTGACCTGTGGACCACGTCCAACTTTGTTATTTTCTCAATGAGAAAGTTCGATCTACAAATATTCTACAGCTTTCCAGAAACCATTCAGCATGTCTGTGGCTGAGCCAGGATCACCAGTCTGGGAGACCACCAGTCTCCCAGATCCCAGGTCAAAATTCTTTCACCGAATTTACAAATATAGATTCCTTTTAAAACTGAGGAGAGATTTATTTTTGTCAAAGCTCCATGGTGAGAGGACGTAGGAGCAAAAAATACAAACCAGACAAGTGCTCAGGTTTTCATGGTGTTGCACAGAAGTAGCATTTCTGAACTGTCTGATGGGGGTGCAGGACGGTGGGTAACCAGAATCCCACTGTGGCGCAGGGGGCATGAGGTCTCACCCACTTGCTGTATTTCAAAGGCTGGTTAATGAAGAGAGCCGTGGTGGTGGAGGACAGTCTCATTCATCTCTTAAGCATGTGAAAGACATTTAGAGACTGAATGATTTTCAGTTACCCTAGGTTTGGGAATTAAAGGTAAATATGGTGCGGAAAATGCTTTGGCCTGGCCTTAAAGTCTTGTGTGAAATGCTTCCCGAGGGGGGGAATTGTGGGTCACTAAAAGGTTGCTTCTCACTAATGCCCTTGATTGGCTGTTGGTGCACAACTCCCTCTGAAGTGACAATCAGTCGGAGTGACCACTGCCCTTTTGCTGCAATTATCAATGGTCTGGCAATTTCCCTCAATTTTAATCAATTTGGTTTCTGAATAGCTCTTTTCTTTGTTTTAGACAAAAGAGGCAAGTGTTCCATGTCGGGATGCCTCACTTCTCCTTGGCAGCCCTTGTTTTCTTTAGGAAGCTTTTCGAGACCTTGCTCACTTTTAGGCAGGGCAGAAGGCCTGCTTCTCCTTTCATTAAAGCAAGAGCCATTCTGGCTGACATTCCAGCTTATCCCAGTGTGATCCACGTTGTGAGGGCCAGGGGTGCATGGGATGGGGGTGGTCAGAGTTGGGGTGGGGGTGAGAAGAACTGTAGCCCGAAAATAGACTTAAATGATTAGGGCTGTTGACATGTATTAGGGTTGCCAGTTAAAATACAGGACTCTCAGTTAAATATGCAGATAAACAACAAATTCACATGGGACATACAACACATTAAAAAATTGTTTATATGGGGCTTCCCTGGTGGCACAGTGGTTGAGAGTCCGCCTGCCAATGCAGAGGACACGGGTTCGTGCCCCAGTCTGGGAAGATCCCACATGCCGCGGAGCGGCTGGGCCCGTGAGCCATGGCCGCTGAGCCTGCACGTCTGGAGCCTGTGCTCCGCGATGGAAGAGGCCACAACAGTGAGAGGCCCGCGTACCGCAAAAAAAAAACACAAAAAATTGTTTATATGAAATTCCATTTTAACTGGGTGTCCTCTATCTGTATTGGCTATATCTGGCAACCCTACCTAGTATGAATAAATGAAAGTGAAGAAAGGAATAAGATCAAAGTCTAACAATAATAATAATGTGAGAAAGCACTTTCATTCACTGGTTAGCACATTCGTGTATTTGAAGATTTATTTAGAAAAGATTTATTGAATTCTGCTATACAGCTAGCATTTTGATGGGGGTATTAAGATGAACAGAGGAGATCTGTGTGACTGAAGAGTACAAATCAATGTTATGATTCAGTATGATAAGTACAACAAAAATCAGTACAACTGTGGTTCTTGGTGCCTTTTCCCATTTATCACACTGGAGTGATACGACCAGCAAGAGCTGAGATCTCCAGCCAATAAGATTTTGTGACATAACAATCTTTCCTTATCAGAAAGGTTATCTTCTGATAATCTGAACCCATTCAAGGTAACTCTTCAAGAAGTAGTCTGAGAAGGTAAAGCGTGAATAACAAGCACCTGTATGTTGTATTTGTAAAATAAATGGGCTTCAGTTGAATACCTAAGTATGGAAACTGGGTTATAGCTATTGATATATTCCACAGGTCTGTAAGAAAAAATAATAAATGAAGGAAGATGTGCTATGTCTACTTAAAGTTCTCTCCAGATGAGAAGCCCTAAAGCATCTTATTAAAATTTGCTTTTAAGCTATACCCAGACCCTTTGCTTGCCATTTTATTTTCTATAAAGGATTATAAAGCATTTCTAAGGTATGTCATTCTGTTTGTAGTACAGGGATAAACACACATATCACAGGCACAAATACGCTCTTTCCAAACCAGAGTCAGAATTAATGAGAAGCTAAAATCAACCTCGTGAAAAAATCAGTAAAATTGGATTTTAAAAGCATTCCTGCAGTACCTGTTAATTTCTGTTGGGGATGCAGGGATGGACAAGAGACAGTTTGCTTATCTTGTAAAAGGAATTTAGAGAGATAAGGAGATAAGGTAGTTCCCTGGCAAGTCCTTGTTTCAGATGTTGCCACACTGGCCACTTGGTTGGAGTTCCCACTCACCTAGAAAACTTTGCCAGTGCCAGGTGTGAACTCAACACTTGGCCAAGGTTGATTTGCTTGGAGTGGACATATAACTCAAAGACTGTCAACTGGCCAGCAGACCCTGGGTGGCAGGGAAGGGCTGGCCAGTGGCATAACAGTGACCACCTTGATAATCAGATTTTCCCTATTGGAGATGAGCAGACAGCAGAGAAGGAAAAGCAGGGACAGGGACAGTGGTAGAATCAGGGTGAAGAGAGACCAGTCAACCCCATTTCAGGAGAGGCACAGGTGCCCTCTGGGCAGTGTGTGGATGCCCAGACATGTACATTGTGTTTGTGTGAATGGTGTCTGCTGGAACCCAGGTGACCTTCCTGTACCTGAAGGTGTTTGTCTCCAAGTCCCTGAGGCCTAGATGTGTGACCATCTCTGTTCTTCCTGGAGGCCAGATTGTGGCGATGCTCCTGGCTTCTGTGAGACCTGGTTGAGATCCCCGTTTTTCTTAAGGTCATGGATTTTCTTGCAGTAACTTTTTATAACTCGACGTAACCTAAGGGAGGCCTGTGCTCCTTTCAAACAAAACATTGAAGTAACAACTCCAGGCCCAACAAGATAGCTGTCTTGCGAGGCAGCACAGTACTTATATTTAGAGCAGAAGGAAAAGAAGCTGAAAACTGGGGGTGGCAGGGTGAGGGCTGGTTTCTTCTGGGAGATTTAAAACCTCTGAAATAGGCTCTAAAAGGCAGGGTGTGTGTCAAGAGTTTCCTAACCTAGCCTGGTACCGTCTAAGGAATTAAATAAAACCAAGTGGTTGTAAAAAAAGCATCTTCCACCTACTGAGTTGAAGTCACACGTCCATATATCAATTCGCACACGTGTGCACACACAAACACATTTGGCATTTACTTGTCTTACTGTTTCCATCATGAAACGCTTCTCATTTCCTTCCATTTGTTCCTTACAGAGAAAATGTATAAAGGAGAAAGAAATCTAAGAAAACAAGGAGAGGGTCATTGGGTTACACCTTGCCTCATCCCAGATGCTTATGTTACCTCATTAAAAACTTACAAGAATTTATTGATGTTTCATGCCCTTTTATAGGTAAATTAACAGAATCAGAATGGGTAAGTGATTTGCCCAGTATCACTCAAACATTAAGGATACAGGTTTCTTTCTTTTTAATTAAAAATAAGGTAAAACTCAGATACACAGAAAGATAGACAGGATGAAAAGACAGAGGGCTGTGTACCAGATGAGGAACAAGATAAAACCCCAGAAAAACAACTAAATGAAGCAGAGATAGGCAACTTTCCAGAAAAAGAATTCAGAATAATGATAGTGAAGATGATTCAGGACCGCAGAAAAAGAATGGAGGCAAAGATCGAGAAGATGCAAGAAATGTTTAAGAAAGACCTGGAAGAATTAAAGAACAAACAAACAGAGATGAACAATACAATAACTGAAATGAAAACTACACTAGAAGGAATCCATAGCAGAATAACTGAGGCAGAAGAATGGATAATTGACCTGGAAGACAGAATGGTGGAATTCACTGCTGTGGAACAAAATAAAGAAAAAAGAATGAAAAGAAATGAAGACAGCCTAAGAGACCTCTGGGACAACATTAAACGCAACAACATTCGCATTATAGGGGTCCCAGAAGGAGAAGAGAGAGAGAAAGGACCAGAGAAAATATTTGAAGAGATAATAGTCGAAAACTTCCCTAACATGGGAAAGGAAATAGCCACCCAAGTCCAGGAAGCGCAGGGAGTCCCATACAGGATAAACCCAAGGAGAAACACGCCGAGACACACAGTTATCAAACTGGCAAAAATTAAAGACAAAGAAAAATTATTGAAAGCAGCAAGGGAAAAATGACAAATAATATACAAGGGAACTCCCATAAGGTTAAGAGCTGATTTTTCAGCAGGAACTCTACAAGTCAGAAGGGAATGGCATGATATACTTAAAGTGATGAAAGGGAAGAACCTACAACCAAGATGACTCTACCCAGCAAGGATCTCATTCAGATTCGATGGCGAAATCAAAAGCTTTACAGACAAGCAAAAGCTAAGAGAATTCAGCACCACCAAACCAGCTCTACAACAAATATTAAAGGAACTTCTCTAAGTGGGAAACACAAGAGAAGAAAAGGACCTACAAAAACAAACCCAAAGCAATTCAGAAAATGGTCATAGGAACATGCATATCGATAATTAACTTAAACGTGAATGGATTAAATGCTCCAACCAAAAGGCACAGGCTTGCTGAATGGATACAAAAACAAGATCCATCTATATGCTGTCTACAAGAGACCCACTTCTGACCTAGGGACACATACAGACTGAAAGTGAGGGGATGGAAAAAGATGTTCCATGCAAATGGAAATCCAAAGAAAGCTGGAGTAGCAGTACTCATATCAGAGAAAATAGACTTGAAAATAAAGAATGTTACAAGAGACAGTGAAGGACACTACATAATGATCAAGGGATCAATCCAAGAAGAAGATATAACAATTATAAATATATATGCACCCAACATAGGAGCACCTCAATACATAAGGCAACTGCTAACAGCTCTAAAAGAGGAAATCGACAGTAACACAATAATGGTGCGGGACTTTAACACCTCACTTACACCAATGGACAGATCATCCAAAATGAAAATAAATAAGGAAACAGAAGCTTTAAATGACACATATTTAAGTGATATTTACAGGACATTCCATCAATAACAGCAGATTACACTTTCTTCTCAAGTGCGCATGGAACATTCTCCAGGATACATCACGTCTTGGGTCACAAATGAAGCTTCAGTAAATTTAAGAAAATTGAAATCATATCAAGCATCTTTTCTGACCACAACGCTATGAGCTTAGAAATCAATTACAGGGGAAAAAAATGTAAAAAACACAAACACATAGAGGCTAAACAGTGCATTACTAAATAACCAAGAGATCACTGAAGAAATCAAAGAGGAAATCAAAAAATACTTAGAGACAAATAGCAATGAAAACACAATGATCCAAAACCTATGGGATGCAGCAAAAGCAGATTTAAGAGAGAAGTTTATAGCTATACAAGCCTACCTCAAGAAACAAGAAAAATCTCAAATGATCAAATGTTACACCTAAAGGAACTAGAGAAAGAAGAACAAACAAAACCCAAAGTTAGCAGAAGGAAAGAAATCATAAAGATCAGAGCAGAAATAAATGAAACAGAAACAAAGAAAACCATAGCAAAGATCAATAAAACTAAAAGTTGGTTCTTTGAGAAGATAAACAAAATTGATAAACCATTAGCCAGACTCATCAAGAAAAAGAGGGAGAGGACTCAAATCAGTAAAATTGGAAATGGAAAAGGAGAAGTTACAACAGACACCGCAGAAATACAGAGCACCCTAAGAGACTACTACAAGCAACTCTATGCCAATCAAATGGACAACCTGGAGGAAATGGACAAATTCTTAGAAAGGTATAACCTTCGAAGACTGAACCAGGAAGAAATAGAAAATATGAACAGTCCAATCACAAGTCATGAAATTGAAACTGTAATTAAAAATCTTCTAACAAAACAAAATGGCTTCACAGGTGAATTCTATCAAACATTTAGAGAAGAGCTAACACCCATCCTTCTGAAACTCTTCCAAAAAATTGCAGAGGAAGGAACACTCCCAAACTCATTCTATGAGGCCACCATTACCCTGATACCAAAACCAGACAAGGATGCTACAAAAACAATTACAGACCAGTATCACTGATGAATATAGATGCAAAAATCCTCAACAAAATACTAGCAAGCAGAATCCAACAACACATTAAAAGGATCATACACCATGATCAAGTGGGATTTATCCCAGGGATGCAAGGATTCTTCAATATACGCAAATCAATCAATGTGATACACCACAGTAACAAATTGAAGAATAAAAACCATATGATCATCTCAATAGATGCAGAAAAAGCTTTTGACAAAATTCAACACCCATGTATGATAAAAACTCTCCAGAAAGTGGGCATGGTAGGAACCTACTTCAACATAGTAAAAGCCATATATGACAGACCCACAGCAAGCATCATTCTCAATGGTGAAAAACTGAAAGCATTTCCTTTAGGATCAGGAACAAGGCAAGCATGTCCACTCTCACCACTATTCTTCAACATAGTTTTGGAAGTCCTAGCCATGGCAATCACAGAAGGAAAAGAAATAAAAGGAATACAAATTGGAAAAGAAGTAAAACTGTCACTGTTTACAGATGACATGATACTATACATAGAGAATCCTAAAAATGCCACCAGAAAATTACTAGAGCTAATCAATGAATTAATTTGGTAATGTTCCAGGATACAAAATTAATGCACAGAAATTTCTTGCATTCCTATACACTAAGGATGAAAAATCTGAAAGAGAAATTAAGGAAACACTCCCCGTTTACCATTCTGCTCCCACTACTGGGCATATACCCAGAGAATACCATAATTCAAAAAGACGCATGCACCCCAATGTTCATTGCAGCACTATTTACAATAGCCCGGTCATGGAAACAACCTAAATGCCTATCGACAGACGAATGGATAAAGAAGATGTGGTACATATATACAATGGAATATTACTCAGCCATAAAAAGGAACAAAATTGGGTCATGTGTTGAGATGTGGATGGATCTAGAGACTGTCATACAGAGTGAAGTAAGTCAGAAAGAGAAAAACAAATATCGTATATTAATGCATGTATGTGGAACTTAGAAAAATCATATAGATGAACCAGTTTTCAGGGCAGAAGTTGAGACAGATGTAGAGAACAAATGTTATGGACACCAAGGGGGGAAAGCCGCGGAGTGGTTGGGATGGTGGTGTGATGAATTGGGCGATTGGGATTGACATGTATAGACTGATGTGTATAAAATTGATGACTAATAAGAACCTGCTGTATAAAAAAATAAAATGAAATTAAAAAAAAATTTTTTACTGCTCATGACAGCCTCTTTCTAGAACATAACCCCTACCTAATTCATGCTCACTTACCCTGCAGTTTCCTATTTATAATATTTTACAATTTTTGTGTATTTGTATTATAAATTATTAAATGACATCAAGGTTTTTATTTTCATAAGAGAATTTCTGGAAAAAAAATGATAAAAAAACAAAACACACAAAAACTCAGCATTTCCATATAGGACCGGTTCTTGTAGCAACCCTTGTGCTCGGGACCCAGATCCTCTCATCATTTCCTCGTGGCTCAGGACCCACCAGGGCCATACTTCACTCAGGCCAACTTCTTTCCAGTGACCTAACATCTATGATAATGTTGACTCTCCAGACCCCACCTTAAAACTTACCTGCCATATGCCTCTTTCCCTTGGATTGTTACTAAAAAATTGGTTGTGAAATAAGCAAATCAAACACTGAAGTATAAATCAATGAATGGTCAAAATACAATTCCCTATTAAGAGTGTCTTTGCATTTTATCCTGGAGAAGCTGCTTGAGAACTCAGCATATCGCTGAGTGGAATTCACTTTAGCAGCTCAGAAGGTTCTTTAAAAATAGATCAGGCAGATCATTAGTTAGAGCCTGCAAAGTGGCCCTGTTTATGAGTTCAGATTTATGTTTGACTTTTCCTTATAAATCTTAGAACACCCAAATACCAGACTCAGGGAGTATAATAAATGATGTTTTTGAAAGCCCATTTCATATTACAGCTTCAAGTATACCATCCCTTTTAAAAAGGTATAAATTAATATTTGTGGACTTAATTTGAATTGAAACTATATTTTGAATCCACCACAAAGGCTGGCTGACCACTGTTTTTCTTCTCAACATCCCTGGCCTTTTGTAGCAGTTCTTCAGTAGTATGCAGGTACTTCCCCCACCGTACTAGCTTACAAGAATTACTAAAATTTCAGAAATGTTGTGAGCTGGTTGACCTTACATGGAAGGCTTGTAATTGGTCATGATGGGAATATTATACCATGGAAACTGGCAAACGCTACCCTTCCAGGTTTTATTTATTTATTTATTTACCATCACAGAACCAGTTTCTAAATTGTTAAACATTTACCAACATACAACTGCCTATCTTCCTTCCTCCCTCCCTCCCTTCCTTCTTTCCTTTCTTCCTTCCTCACTCCTTCCCTCCCTCCTTTCCTTCCTTTTTTCCCCTCTTCTCTCTCCCTGCCTCCCTTTCTCATTTAAAAAAATATTTTCTCTGTCTTCTAATATTTCTAATATGTACTAGGTGTTTTGACAGGCTCTTCACCAAAAAAAAAAAAAAAAATCTCATTTCATCATTATAACAGCTCTATACTATTTTAACTCAGTTTTTAAAAATAAAGAAACAGAGGCTCAGAAAATTTATGTAACACCCCAAGGATACTACCAGTAAGTAGAAGTGGAATTGAAACACAAATTTGCCTTGTTTGAAAGCTCACATTCATTCTTCAAACCTGTACTAAAACACCTACATACATATACATCCCCCAAACAAAAACAAAAACAAAAAACTGGGTTGGCAGTTCCCAAACAGACTTATTCTGTCTTTAGATCTTGCCTTGGAAGATCTATTACTGGATAACAAAACTGTCCTAATATCCCCACCAGACTTCTGCTTCCAAAACAATGTATCAAAGTTAGTAATGAGGATGGGAAGTAGCAACCTGCTTTGTCATTATCTAAGGGTGTAAGCTTCATGTAGAAGGTTTCACTACACATTGGAGAACATGAGCTTTCTTCGTCCAGGAGAGCTTGCCCTGTGTTGGCAAAGAATACTAAAGGGAGAGGTTACTAGATACCACTCCTATTCCCCACCAAAACTCCTGTCAAAATATATATATATTTTTTTTTCCAAAAAACATGGATTTTTAGAGTCAGACTTGGTTAAAATCTTGGCTTTATCACTTAGTAGCATTATCTTAGATATACATTTAATTGTGCATGATTGAAATGTACTGTTTTATAAGTTTCAATGTTAAGTATACACCCCTCACAAAAGTCAGAATATAAACATACCCATTATCTTTAATGTTTCCTCATGACCCTTTGTAATACCTCCCTCATAATTACCTCTCCACTCCCATCTCCAGGCAACAAATTACGTGCTTTCTTCCATCATAGAGTAATTTACATTTCTCGAATTTTATTGGGAACCCTGGCTTCTTTCATTTAGCATAACATTTTGAAATCCATCCATTTTGTTCCATGAATCAATAGTTCATTTCTTTTTATTGCTGAGTAGTATTCTGTTATATAGATGAACCATATTTTGTTTAAATCCATTCACATGTTGATGGATGTAGTTTCCAGTTTTTTGCCTATTGCCAATAAACTTCGATGAATATTTATATAGAACTCTTCTTATGGACATATGCTTTCCTTTCTCTTGGATAAATTACTAGAAGCAAAATGGCCGGTTTTTATGTTAGGTGTATGTTTTACTTTTTAAGAAACTGCCAAATTGTTTTCCAGAGTGGTTGTACCATTTTTAATTCCTACCAGCAATGTATTAGAGTTCTAGAGTTCTATGTGTTAGAGTTCTAGAGTTCTGTGTATTAGAGTTCTAGAGTTCTATGTATTAGAGTTCTAGAGTTCTGTGTATTAGAGTTCTAGAGTTCTGTGTATTAGAGTTCTGGAGTTCTGTGTATTAGAGTTCTAGAGTTCTGTGTATTAGAGTTCTAGAGTTCTATGTATTAGAGTTCTAGTTGCTCTATGTCCTCACCAACTCTTGGCATGGTGAGTTTTTTCACTTTAGATAATTTAATAGGGTTGTAGTATCTTATTATTCTTTTAATTTTTACAAAATTGTACCTTATTCTTTTAATTTTTTAAAAAATTATTTATTTATTATATTTTATTTAGTTTTATTTAGTGGCCAGGGTCTTTCCAGGAATTATAGAAAATGAAAGGCAACCCACCTTTGTGTGTCAGGTTTTATGCTAAGTACTTTTGATGTATTATGTCTTTAATGCTCTCTTGTCATAGTTTTGTGAGGTAAACATGATTTTCCTCATCTTCATACATGACAACTGAAGGACAAAATGGAGAGATGGCTTGCCGAAGGGGACACAGCTAGAAAGTGGTGAAGCCAGAAAAGCTAGATAACATTCACTGTATATGTGTCACTCACTACTTTAAAATATTAAGATGCAATTGTTTTATCCTCACATCAACCCTCTGAGGTTGATTACAGCATCTTACAGATGAAGATATGGAGACATACGGAGCTCAAGCGTCTTCCCCAACATCACACAGCTCCAGTTGGCAGTGTCAGGGTTCAAATTCAGGGCCCTTTGGTTCTAAAGTTCTTCTTCTGTTTTCCATAATTAATTGTGCCAAGGAAGGGAGAAAGTCTGCCAGAGAAGTTTCATGAGAGAGCGTACGTTTAGCCTGGATCACAAGAGAAATGTAAGCATTATTCCCCAGACTTGAAGAGAGATATTTGCAGGGATGGAGATGGCTGAGAAGGCTTATGGCAAAATGGGGATAAGAACACCATTTCCCCAGCCAACCAGCTGGGCTTGAAAGTTCAATTCTTGGAGGAACTGGAAAGTCAACCAACCGATGGAGATTCACACAAAAAAGTCTGGATGGGCATTTTGACCTAGGGAATCGTTGAGGAAGCTGCCACACAAGGTCTTCACAGATGGCCAAATGGTTTCTCCATTTGCCACCAGGTGAAGATATAGCTGAGTAATTTCGGAACTTTCTGTTAGCGTAAAGGGAGATGCTGCTTCTACGTGGTTGTATGACAGTTATGTTTTCAAACTCTGAATTTAAACTGATGTGATTTCTAAGCCTACATTAGCCACTTAAGAGTTATGTAACCTTGGGCAAATTATTTAAGCTCCCTGAGTCTCTGTTTTTTCATCTAGGAAAAGAGGATGATATGAACACTTACTTCATCATTGCAGATCAATTGGGAGGAGATTGGGGCAAGCAGGGACTGGGGCAAGATATAGCCTTTCCAATTCTAAGATTTTCTGGTATTAAATTTAACAAAGTATTGAGTCTTTACTAATGGAAACCTGGCATTAAAGATACTGTTAAGTATATTGCCCAGCACAAAACTTACTATTCAGGCAGTGATCTAAGATAGATTCAATCTTTTTGCACTCAGAGAGAAAAGAAAGAAATCTAAATTTATTGTGCACTTACTGTCAGGCAATATACTATGCACTTTATATTCATTATGGTGTTTAATCTTGAAAAACCACATTTGGCCAACTTCATATCATTTTGCACGTGAGAGAAATGATATATGAATACATGAGAAATAAAGAATGATTTCTTTTCCCAAATTGCAAAGCTGACAACTCGAGTATCCAACATTTGAACCCGCATTTGTCTAACTCCCAAGTGTGTGCTTATTACCCTGTGCTGCCTTCTAAGCTGGAAGCCAGAGGCTTGGCACCAAAGATCTGTTCTGAGAATAGACTGACTTCCCCCACCCAGACCCTGCTTGAACAAGCCCTGGTCTGAACTTGAAATAATCCACAGAGGACTGGCCTTCCAGGGGAGCTGGGTATTGTTCCTTAGCATTCCATAAACTATTTTCTAACCTGCCATATCCTATCACTCCAGCTCCCTTCCCCCTGCTGATAACCGGGCAGACTGTGAGCTGCAGACCTAGCATGCACATCACTTGTCTCTTTGTTGCACTGATACAGTGATCCGTGATAGAAAAGATTTATGGCCCTCCTATACTTCCTAGGAAGCACGTTCACATGTAGAGTGAAGTTTACTGACTCTCTTAAAAAACAAAACAAGAAATAAGTAAATAAAACAAGGGTAGCTGAAGAGCTTGGTCCACACTCTCTGGGATAGACACTTAGTGGTGCTCATGTGCAGGGGATGTAAGTGACTTCCCTTTTCCTTCCTTCTTATCGCTTTCCTTTAAAGTGTGCTGGAAGCATTGCAAAGGGGAAAGTATAAACAATGTCAAGAGTGGTGCTGTATTTAAAGGAAATTTAGGCCTTGCATCCTGTCCTTCTCTAAAAATAAATAAACAAATAAACTCCCAAGAAAGTCCTGTACATCTTTTAACCTTGCCTGGGTGTCCTGGCTTATTTAAAGTTAGATAACCAGTTTAGCTCCTCAGACAATCTTAGAGCAGACTTTCTGACTTTCATGTTTGAAATGAAAGGCACTAAATCCCAGCCCTCTGGACTAATAACCCTGTAACAAGTGTGTTTTTTATAATTCTAGGAATTTCTTCTTTTTTTTTTAATTGGGGGGTAGGAGTTTATTAATTAATTAATTAATTTTTGCTGTGTTGGGTCTTCGTTTCTGCACGAGGTCCCTCTCTAGTTGTGGCAAGTGGGGCCCACTCTTCATCGTGGTGCGCGGGCCTCTCACTATCGCGGCCTCTCTTGTTGCGGAGCACAGGCTCCAGACGCACAGGCTCAGTAGTTGTGGCTCACGGGCCTAGTTGCTCCGCGGCATGTGGGATCCTCCCAGACCAGGGCTCGAACCCGTGTCCCCTGCACTAGCAGGCAGACTCTCAACCACTGTGCCACCAGGGAAGCCCGTAGGAATTTCTTCTTTAACACACTCCAAAAAGGTAACATAATAGGGTTTGCCTTAGAATGATCTTCAAAGATGGAAAAGTAGTGGGAGCAAACAGGAGACCCGTGAGCGAAATCGTCTTATACATATGTTTTGCTTGACTTTAATGGTGTTTTTAAAAAGAGGTGAAACAGCATGTAGTCATTTACAGATTTTGCGTTTTAAAAACTGGACATTTGGGATTATTTTGAAAAAATAGAAGATATGACAACATTGGTTTCACAATTCCACCTGGTAACAATTAAATGAAGTTCATTAGCCGCTGTCCCCGGTAGAAGTGAGCTTCTCCTGTGATCTGGCCTCACTCTCTCTGTGTCCAGCACTGAGGCCGAGGTCAGTTGCCTCTTAGGTCATTATGTTGCCTTAGCACTGTTGCAAAGACAGTATTTATTTTTTGAGGCAGCAATTATTTTATTTAGTAAGTAATGAATAATAATTATTTCTTTTCTATACCCATGTATCTATGAAAAAATGAGATCATAAGAGTTGAACCAAGCTGTGTGATATTTTCTTTACACCTGACTCACCCTTTAATTTATGTCACCTGCCTTTCGCACTAGCATTTAACATGGCTACTCTTGATCCAGGCCAGTGTCCTCAATTAGAAGACTAGGAAATAGAGGTCTGAAGATAAATGGTGACTGGTCCAAGGTCAGGCACCAAGTCAGGCAAAATGAAAAGATAACTGTTCACATATTGTGGTTCTAATCTTATGTGGTACCACTTGCAGGAGATGTTTTGGAATTTTGTGGGGATATTTTGGTTGTCCTGATGAATGGGAGGCTCACTTGGCGTTTAGTTGAGTAAAGCCTGGAGGTGCTAGAGAGGTTGTGAGAAGTTTAGGAATATGAGTACAATCTAGTAAGAGAGAAAAGGAGAAAGGGGCAGAGATGGGACCAAAAAATGGGAAGGCAGTGTTATGGAAGTCAAATGGCAAACATGTTTTAAGAAGAGGAAGTAATGAGTTGTGTCAAATGCAACTGAAAGTTCAAGAAAGAAATGAAAATTGTGAATTGGCCATTGGATTTGGCAAAATGGCTTTTCGCTCTTTATTCCAAGTATTTTAAAATTTTCATCATCAGGTATCTTAGAGTGGGATATTGAACATTTCAGTAATGAGCGCTCAAGGTTTTCTTTTTTCCAAACATCTTTATTGGAGTATAATTGCTTTACAATGTTGTGTCAGTTTCTGCTGTATAACAAAGTGAATCAGTTATATGTATACATATATCCCCATATCTCCTCCCTCTTGCGTCTCCCTCCCACCCTCCCTATCCCACCCCTCTAGGTGGTCACAAAGCACTGAGCTGATCTCCCTGTGCTATGCGGCTGCTTCCCACTAGCTATCTGTTTTACATTAGGTAGTGTATATATGTACATGCCACTCTCTCATATTGTCCCAGCTTACCCTTCCTCCTCCCTGTGTCCTCAAGTCCATTCTCTACATCTGCATCTCTATTCCTGTCCTGCCTCTGGGTTCTTCAGAACCCTTTTTTTTTTTTTTTTTGATTCCATATATATGTGTTACCATACAGTATATGTTTTTCTCTTTCTGACTTCACTGTGTATGAAAGACTCTAGGTCTATCCACCTCACTACAAATAACTCAATTTCATTCCTTTTTATGGCTGAGTAATATTCCATTGTATATATGTGCCACATCTTCTTTATCCATTCATCTGTCAGTGGACACTTAGGTTACCTCTATGTCCTGGCTATTGTAAATAGAGCTGCAATGAACATTGTGGTACTTGACTCTTTTTGAATTATGGTTTTCTCAGGGTATATGCCCAGTAGTGGGATTGCTGGGTCCTATGGTAATTCTATTTTTAGTTTTTTTAGCAAACCTCCATACTGTTCTCCATAGTGGCTGTATCAATTTACATTCCCACCCACAGTGCAAGAGGGTTCCCTTTTCTCCACACCTTCTCCAGCATTTATTGTTTGTAGATTTTTTGATGATGGCTATTCTGACTGGTGTGAAGTGATACCTCATTGTAATTTTGATTTGCATTTCTCAAATGATTAGTGATGTTGAGCATCCTTTCATGTGTTTGTTGGCAATCTATATATCTTCTCTGGAGAAATGTCTATTAAGGTCTTCTGCCCATTTTTGGATTGGGTTGTTTGTTTTTTTGATATGGGGCTGCATGAGCTGCTTGTAAATTTTTGGAGATTAATCCTTTGTCCATTGATTCATTTGCAAATATTTTCTCCCATTCTGCGGGTTGTCTTTTTGTCTTGTTTATGGTTTCCTTTGCTGTGAAAAAGCTTTGAAGTTTCATTAGGTCCCATTTGCTTATTTTTGTTTTCATTTCCATTTCTCTAGGAGGTGGGTCAAGAAGGATCTTGCTGTGACTTATGTCATAGAGTGTTCTGCCTATGTTTTCCTCTAAGAGTTTTATAGTGTCTAGCCTTCCATTTAAGTCTTTAGTCCATTTTGAGTTTATTTTTGTATATGGTATTAGGGGAGTGTTCTAACTTCATTCTTTTACATGTAGCTGTCCAGTTTTCCCAGCACCACTTATTGAAGAGGCTGTCTTTTCTCTATTGTATGTTCTTGCCTCCTTTATCAAAGATAAGGTGACCATATGTACGTGGGTTTATCTCTGGGCTATCTATCCTGTTCCATTGATCTGTATTTCTGTTTTTGTGCCAGTACCATACTGTCTTGATTACTATAGCTTTGTAGTATAGTCTGAAGTCCAGAAGTCTGATTCCTCCAGCTCCATTTTTCTTTCTCAAGATTGCTTTAGCTATTCGGGGTCTTTTGTGTTTCCATACAAATTGTGAAATTTTTTGTTCTAGTTCTGTGAAAAATGCCATTGGTAGTTTGACAGGGTTTGCACTGAATTTGTAGATTGCTTTGGGTAGTATAGTCATTTTCACAACGTTGATTCTTCCAATCCAAGAACGTGGTATATCTCTGCATCTATTTGTATCATCTTTAATTTCTTTCATCAGTGTCTTACAGTTTTCTGCATACAGTTCTTTTGTCTCCTTTGGTAGGTTTATTCCTAGGTATTTTATTCTTTTTGTTGCAATGGTAAATGGGAGTGTTTCCTTAATTTCTGTTTCAGAGTTTTCATCATTCGTGTATAGGAATGCAAGAGATTTCTGTGCATTAATTTTGTATTCTGCTACTTTACCAGATTCATTGATTAGCTCTAGTAGTTTTCTGGTAGCATCTTTAGGATTCTCTATGTATAGTATCCTGTCATCTGCAAACAGTGACAGCTTTACTTCTTCTTTTCCGATTTGGATTCCTTTTATTTCTCTTTCTTCTCTGATTGCTGTGGCTAAAACTTCCAAAACTATGTTGAAGAATAGTGGTGAGAGTGTGCAACCTTGTCTTCTTCCTGATCCTAGAGGAAATGGTTTCAGTTTTTCACCATTGAGAACTATGTTGGCTGTGGGTTTGTCATTTATGGCCTTTATTATGTTGAGGTAAGTTCCCTCTATGCCTACTTTCTGCAGGGTTTTTTTAATCATAAATTGGTGTTGAAGTTTGTCAAAAGCTTTTTCTGCATCCACTGAGATGATCATATGGTTTTTCTCCTTCAATTTGTTAATATAGTTTATCACATTGATTGATTTGCATATATTGAAGAATCCTTGCATTCCTGGGATAAACCCCACTTGATCATGGTGTATGATCCTTTTAATATGCTGTTGGATTCTGTTTGCTAGTAATTTGTTGAGGATTTTTGTACCTATGTTCATCAGTGATATTGGCCTGTAGTTTTCTTTCTTTGTGACATTTTTGTCTGGATTTGGTATCAATGTGATGGTGGCCTCGTAGAATGAGTTTGGTATTGTTCCTCCCTCTGCTGTATTTTGGAAGAGTTTGAGGAGGATGGGTGTTAGTTCTTCTCTAAATGTTTGATAGAATTCGCCTGTGAAGCCATCTGGTCCTGGGCTTTTGTTTGTTGGAAGATTTTTATTTTTTATTTTTATTTTTTTGCAGTACGCGGGCCTCTCACTGTTGTGGCTTCTCCCGTTGCGGAGCACAGGCTCCGGACGCGCAGGATCAGCGGCCATGGCTCATGGGCCTAGCCACTCCACGGCATGTGGGGTCTTCTTGGACCGGGGCACGAACCCATGTCCCCTGCATCGGCAGGCAGACTCTCAACCACTGTGCCACCAGGGAAGCCCTGTTTGAAGATTTTTAATCACAGTCTCAGTTTCAGTGCTTGGATTGGTCTGTTTATATTTTCTGTTTCTTCTTGATTCAGTTTCGGAAGGTTGTGCTGTTCTAAGAATTTGTCCATTTCTTCCAGGTTGTCCATTTTATTGGAATATAGTTGCTTGTAGTAAATCTCATGATCCTTTGTATTTCTTCAGTGTCAGTTGTTACTTCTCCTTTTTCATTTCTAATTCTATGGATTTGAGTCTTCTCCCTTTTTTTTCTTGCTGAGTCTGGCTAATTGTTGATCAATATTGTTTATCTTCTCAAAGAACCAACTCTTAATTGATCTTTGTGATTATTTTCTTCATTTCTTTTTCATTTATTTCTGATCTGATCTTTATGATTTCTTTCCTTCTGCTAACTTTGAGGGTTTTTTGTTCTTCTTTCTCTAATTGCTTTAGGTGTAAGGTTAGGTTGTTTATTTGAGATGTTTCTTGTGTCTTGAGGTAGGATTGTATTGCTATAAACTTCCCTCTTAGAACTGCTTTTGCTGCATCCCATAGGTTTTGGGTCATCGTGTTTTTATTGCCATTTGTTTCTAGGTTTTTTTGATTTCCTCTTTGATTTCTTCCGTGATCTCTTGGTTATTTAGTCTCACTTAAGTTTTTAATCTGGGGAATTGTGTCGTTCTGTTCTAGAAATTATTCTCATATTATTTCATTATTTTTCTTCCCTTCCACTTTCTCAAATCTTTCTTTATGGAATTCTTAGTATTCAGGTGTTCAACCTTCTGGATTGATTTTCAAATTGTGGTTTCTTTGCCATTCTCCATTTTGGTGTATTTGATTCTACCCCTGGGAGATTTGCTCAACTCAACTTTTTAAAGAGAAAGAGAAGGCAGGGTTGGCCAGCTGGCAAAGAGAAGAACCTAGTGGATATGGTTGCTTCACACACAGATATTAAAACAATCTCTTCCACCCTTATACTCAGATCTGTATTTTATAAGAAGATGCACGTAGTATTTGGCACTTTCCAGTAGGATTTCGAAAGCCTTAGGGGAAAGCATGCCTTGAGGGGAAGGGTAAGTGCCTGAGTGATTTACTTGTCTTGTGACCATAAGTCAAAGAAAAATTCTACCAATGCTGTGCTAAATCCCGGAGGTTCCTGTTGGTCTCAGAAGAATTTGAGAGGCTGCAGGGCTTTGTTCATTTTACTATGGGTTACACTCCTACTGACAAGAAAGACACAATTGGAGTAGTTGTATCCCCAAATTCCTTTAATCTTTCATGTTCAGTGAGCCCCAAACTCCAACTTCTTGTTATCACACCTGTTTCCTGTACATTTGACTCTTTGTCTCCCACTCTGTTTGATTTTTTTCTAGATTTAAAGCTTTTTGATTCTATAATGTTACCGTCTGTTAAAGTGCTGAAGTGTTATGATTTGAGTCCATAATTTTACATAGCCTCTTACACTGTGTGCTAAGTACCCTGGGAGACTTGGGGACAGAAGAAATGATCTCTACCTGCCAGCTTTATGAACAAAATAAAAGAATAAGGAAGGAGAAAGGCAGCATACAGCACACAAAATTGTGCTCTAAATTTAACATGGCAAATATGTTTTTTCTTGCATGTCAGTGCAGTGGGATCTTTAGAGGCTACTTTGAGTGTGTATTAAGAAATTCGTGTTGAATCATACCTCAGTTCAAGGTGAAGAAGTAACGCATTTGATTAGAGATATCAGCCTTTGTCATAGAATGGGGGAATAGCATGTTTTTCCTTTTGCATTTATCTACCATTCTCTAAATGCTTTAAGAATTTTTTGGAGAGAAAGGGGGGGGGGGGAGAGAGAGAGAGAGAGAAGAGAGAGAGAGAGAGAGAGAGAAAGGGAAAGGGAAAGAGAAGGAGAAAGAGTAAGAGGAAGAGAGAGGGAGAAAGAGAGAGATCAGTGTAAAGCGGATCAGTCAAACATTTCCTTTGGTAGGTGGTAAGATTTTGCTGTGAGGACAAATGCATGAATGACATCCCAGGGGAGGAGAACTGGAAGAAAGAACAAAGATGTATGACTGTTTTATGCCAAAGCTTCATCAGCGTAACCATTGGCATCCAGGACCCTGACCTCTGGTCCTCCAGCTCTACCAGTCATTAGCTGTGAGTCCTAATGCAAATCATGTCTTCCTTCTCAGTCTGAATTGTTTCTCATAAATGACAATTTTATTTCTGATCCAATATTGTGATTCATAAAATGAGGAAAAGATAGCATCATGCAATGTTGTGTTCCCCAAAGAGATTTTTTGTGAAATTTTATGTTCATTAGATGTTCATGGTGTTATCTGAGAAAGCATACCGTGATCACGTTAGTTTAGGAAGTACTGGCCAAGCAAGACTAAGCTGTATTATTTAGGACACTTTAGAGTCATTAATATGTCAATGGTATCATGAACTTTATGGGAGAAATATTATATGCAGAAATAACCAAGGTATTTGATTACAGAACTTTTTAAAAATATATATTTTATTTATTTATTTATATTTGGCTGTGTTGGATCTTCGTTTCTGTGCGAGGGCTTTCTCTGGTTGCGGCGAGTGGGGGCCGCTCTTCATCGTGGTGCGCGGGCCTCTCACTGTCGCTGCCTCTCTTGTTGCGGAGCACAAGCTCCAGACGCGCAGGCTCAGCAGTTGTGGCTTACGGGCCCAGTTGTTCCACGGCATGTGGGATCCTCCCAGACCAGGGCTTGAACCCGTGTCCCCTGCATTGGCAGGCAGACTCTCAACCACTGCGCCACCAGGGAGGCCCCACAGAACTTTTTATATAGACGGTAATGAGGGGGCTGGTGTTGATGTGTTGCGGATCCTGGTTATCATTTTCCTAACACCTGGCACTGGGCCGGACACTGTGAAGAGCAACAAAAGGAGTAAATGTACAGATGAAACATGGATGGTGAGTCTATACATGGATGGCTTTGAATCCCAGGGTTGCAGCTGGGTGATCTTGGAAAAGTTGACTGACATTTTTGAGTCTCAATTTCCTTATTTATGTAGCAGTGATAATAAGATCTACTTCGTGTATTGTTGTTAGAATATATGGAGACAGAAAATATATGACCTAAGTCATATGGTACCATATTCCTGGTACTAAGTAGGTGCTCAATAAATGTTAGGTCTTTTCTTTTACTTCCTTCCTACCATGTAATTTTGTACTTTACTGAGGGAAAAATGGCAGTGGGGCTGATGGCAAATGGGATGTGGGACTGGTAAATATCAAGTTTTTTAATGTTTTGTGTAAAGCAATAAGGAAGGGGAGAAACTCTCCTTTTCACACCAAAACATTGATTTGAGGGGGTCAAAAGCAAAATTTCTATACCACAGGGTGACCAGATGTTTACATAGTTTCTGCCTGCAGAGGATCACAAATCCTGTATAAACATTTAGTTTCATCTTTTTGAAGTGTCAATAAGAAGAAAGTACTAGAAATCAGATTTTGGCTGTGGTTGCAGAAGAGAAGAGGTACCAGATCAGCCTGTCATGATGTCTTATCCTTTCTCACATCCGATTCCATCTGAATTTTCCTACCCATAACATCCTTCTTTAGAAAGAACTTCTAGACTTGTTGACAAACAAGCAAGAGAAAGTCCACCCAAGCTTGGTGCATCTGGATCTGTACAAGCTCGTGCTGATCTTCATTTCTCTTGGTGCAGGTGTGGCCAGTACTACATAGAGTGGGCAGCTAACCCAATAAAAGCCAGTATCTAATAACTCGCAATGAGGTTTGATATCAAGGGGTGATTGACGGTTACCAAATACCAATCAAACTGGCTTCATTTGTAAGCGGGGCTAATAGGAAAAGAAATTGGCCAGCCAAGGGAGAATAGAGCAGATAGGCAAACAGAAGACATGCTGTCATAAGGCTTTTGTGTATCGGCATGTGTGTGGCTCCACTGAGTTTCTGTATTTAAATAAAAGGAATATAAGTAGCATATGGAGTTCACTAATCCTTCTTCCTCCATATTCCCAGCCTATTCTTTACAGAAGTCTTCCTCCCAGCCAAAAGTTAGGGCAAAGCTTAAATATCCCATTGCTCATTTTTCTTTAAAGCTTAGAGCTTGACTTCTATTCTTCCAACCCCAAGGTGAGACGGGGTCCCTGAATTGGTTACCCATGAAGGTTTACTTCAAAGTGTCTGAGAGATGAAGATCAACACGAGTTTGTACAGATCCAGACGTGCCAAACTTGGGTGGACTTTCTCTCGCTTGCTTGTCAGCAGCTTTGATGCTGTGCCAGGTAAAGCTATCTATAGCCATTAGCTACTTTGATGACATCAGACAAGTATTACCTGGCAACATCAGCCAGGTAACTCAGGTTAATCTTGGAGGATCCTCTGAAAATTTCATTTTGTATGGTTTGGGGGCTTAATTAAAAATTGCTGGTCTAATATTTATCTTTCAAATGAGGTCAAGAATTATATCATAATCCTTTTCTTTTTTGTAAAGCCACAGATCCTTCAAGCTAAGGACCAATGTCAGCAATTAATATTTTTTGCAGAGTTTTTGTTGGGGTCCTCCACGTTTCAGTGGCTCTGGAACTTAGAGGAGTAGGTGCTGGCCTGGGATTGATGAATCTCAGGTTTTAACCCATGCTCTGCCACTAACTCTCTCTGTCACTTGGAGCAAATGCTTTCTCATCTCTCAGCCTTCATTTCCTAAATTGAATAGTATTTAGATATTGGAGCTAAAAGTCTTCTCTAGAAAGCAGGATGTTCAACTTTCTTCTCTTTGCAAGTGAGAAAACTGAGGGTTTGTGCAGTGAGCTCTTGCTGGGATCCTAGGGCGTGCTCACCAGCACATTTTGCCACTCAGCATTCAGTTCCCATTCTTCCAGAAATAGCACTCTGGTTTCCTTTGCAGAAGCCCCCCACTCGCCTCAGTCTCTATCCATTCAAAAGGGTCACTAGCTCTGGGGGCAAAGGGTTCCACAGACTTAGTGATTTGTTGAGGGGCAGGTCACAACTCAAGTCAGGTTAATCAGACACAATGGAACTCAATTAGAAACCTTTTCATTGGGAATTGTTGGAAAAACAAGATGTGTATTTTCTATGGGCATGATTGAGAGTAAAGGTGAAGTGAATGAAAACCATGCTTCAATCATGGGAGGAAGCTCTGCTTCAAAATGGAGCCAAAGAACAAGTGAGAGAGCATGGTCTGGGAGGAAAAGTGAGTCCTGTAGATAAAACTTGAGTCCCTGTACCTGCCATGTCCTAAGCTAGATGTTGGAGCCAAACAACCCTCATTTGAGTCACAACTCTGCCACTAACAAGCTATGTGACATCTTTGGGCAAGTCACTAGATCTCTATGTCTCAGTCACCTCACCTGTAAAATGAAGCTAATGAATGGAAACCTACCTCCTGAGGTTGCTGTGAGAAATGAATGATTCCGTGTGTGTGTGTGTTTAGAGTAGGGCTTGCCATATAGTGAGTGCTACGTGACTGTTTATTAACAGTATTATTACCGCTCTTGATATAACTGGACATTTTAGTTATATGTGCCAGTAAATCCCATCCTTTTTTGAGCCAGAATGTTCTCAGACAAAATTGATTAGTCATCAGGTTAGCCGCGGATCCTAAAAACAGGTCTTCTGACCCCCATTCCAGACAAATTATTTCCCTGTCACCGCAACCACGTCATAAGTTACAAGGCATAAAATCAGGCTATTGGATTAGACAGAGGATCAGTCTCTACACTCTTTGAGTTTATTGAATTACATGTCAATTATGTTAAATACTGGGTATTCAATTCCAGGAATTACTGATTTTGATTTTGTTAAGTGTAATAATATTATTGTGTTTCACAGGGAAATGGTCTCTTTTTTAGATACACACTCAAGTACATAAAAGCCAATGTTATAATAGCTATAATTTATTTTTAAATAATTTAGCAAAAGCCAGAAAACAAGATGAAACAAATAGGATAAAATGTTAGCAACTGTTATCCAACTGAGTGATGGATAACTTGGGGTTCATTATAAAATTCTCTCAACTTTTCTGTATGTTTGAAAAAATTTATAATATAAATTCTGATTACAGCTGCTGGCTAAATTATATGTTTTCTGTACTTGAATGTAGGAAGCATAAGGTCAAGCTTTGCCTTATTTATTGTTATATCCCAGTAGCTGTACTATAGTACATGCTCAATAAATATATAATAAAAGATGAACAGGTTAGGCCTTGTCAGTTGAGAAGGAGGACCCTTAGGCCAGGTGGAACTAAGCTGTGGGTGCTCTGCTGTACCCTCTTATCACCAGTCATCCTTTGCATCTCGATAGTTTCTGACTGCAAGCATCTGGGACTCCCCTCCTAAAGACTGTCCTCTGGGCACTCAGCATTTGCATGGGACTGGCTAGAAGAGCTGGGAAGTTGACACCTTTCAAGTGTAACCCGGAGTGGATGATTAGCAGAAGCTGGAAGATAAATATTTCCGTTTCCTTGCCTCTCAAGTGGAACCACTCTGAGCCTTCTTCCACATTCTCTCCCAAAGGTCGCCAGTGTAATTCAGCCCCACCTGCCCATAGCAGTGACCTGCTCATTAACACACCCCTTATTGGATTACTTCCCTTCTCCTTCTTTCATCTGCACTGTCTACCATTGCTTCTTGGGATCACTTCTGAAATTAACTACAGTGACCCTTGAACGACACAGGTTTGAACTGAGTGGGTCCACCTAAAGGCATATGTTTTCAATAGTAAATATACTGTAAGATCTGCAGTTGGTTGAACCTGCAGATATGGAGCCATGGGTATGGAGGAACCTGCAGACACAAGGAACTGTGCGTATGTAGGGCCAACTATTAAATTATACGCAGATTTTGGACTGTGCAGAAAGCCGGTGCCCCAGCTCCACGTTATTTAAGGGTCAACTATATTTGCCATAAAAATCCTTGTCTAAGATTCAACTACTAGGGGAAAAAAGAATGAGCCTGAACAAAGGCTTAAACACGGAGAGTAGGGAATGGACGGGAGAACTTTCTGGATAGATTGAACAGAAATTGGTCTCCCATTGGTGTGGGATTGTTAAGAGGCAGAAATTTCTCCCTGGGCTCATCCCATGGTCTGTGCACGTTGGACCAGGTCATCTGGTTACCTGGATATTGGACGTTTGGGAAAACCCCTGTGCTCATTACCAGCTTCACTATTTCTAGAAATAAATTACTCAGCTCTTCCACTCTCAATCCCCTTTTCTGCTTTCTCCATGGAGATATTTCCTGGTGCTGGTTTTTGAATCACCAGCCAAATATTCTTTTCCTCTCTGCGTGGTGACTTTGCAGTACAGTAAAGACATATGCTCTTCACTGAGATCCAAGGCTGAATTCCATCCTGGCTTCTTCAAATGCCCTTGGATGAAAATAGACATTCCTTTCTCCTGCAGTCTTTGTGTATTCTTATTCATTAGACATGCTGTGTTAAATCCATTAATAGATCAGTTATGCCTATGAAGCTCCTAAATTGTAACCAGTTCAAAATAAAGCCCTCATATCTCCTCCCCCTTGCGTCACATGTGGGGATATGCATACGTATAGCTGATTCACTTTGTTATACAGCAGAAACTAACACACCATTGTAAAGCAATTACACTCCAATAGAGATGTTAAAAATAAAAAGATAAAGCCCTCATAAAACGAAACACAAAGAGGAGGAAAAAATAAAGTTGCCTTAGCTACTGATTGTCTGTGGGGTATAATATAATCTGCTCAGTGTGACAATCAAGGACCTCAAAGACTCAAGCTCCAAAAGCAGTGGGAAGGGTCAAACAGATCTAAATTTGATTACTGACTCTGCTTCACCACCCTCCTGTGTGGTTTTGATTCTATGCCCTGTGTTTTATTATCTCTCCAAACGAACAACAACACACATAATCCACAGTGACATTTCAGTTCTTTTTTTCCCAGGCAAATGGGGAACTCATTTCTCATAAGAGAACCATTTTAAGAGAGTGGATGAATCAAATGATACATTCTTATCTTACTTCATGTTTCCAAATACTCCCCCCGAGTTGTTACAAATCTAGTCATCCAGGTGTGAAGATTCAGTCATTCTCAACTTCTCTTGCTTAAACTTTTCGCAAAGATCTCCTTAAATACTGTTGGTGCTATCTCCACAATGTTCCCTCAGACCTTTACTTTCTCTTATACTCCCACTTTCCCTGTCTATGAAGAGATGCCTTTTCCTACTGGCTGTATGATTTCAAAGGTTCTCCAACTGGTTTCTCTGCCTCCAATGTCCCTGCCCCCCTCACCAGCTGTCCCCACTCTGATTTTTTTCACCCTGCTGCCATGGGATTGCCCTATATATGGACCTTATATCAGAATCTGGTTCTCAAATATTCATTTGTCCGTCCACTGAATTATACTTTGTCTCTAGCTAACTACGTCCTGCTTTATTTCTCTCTTCAGTACCTTGAGTCCTATATTTTATCCTCACAAGTCCTGGAAGGTTCCTTTAATTTTCCTACCACTGTGCCTTGGCTGTTCCCTCCCCTAGATGCCCTTCTCAGATATGAATTTCTCAAAGTCTTCTATATCCTTAAGGTGTAGCTCAAATTTTATACCTATCCCCAAATAGTCAGAAATTTTTCTTTAGTCACAAGACTGCAGTGCGTAGTTTCTCTGTAATAAAATTTACTATCTTGATTTGAAATTATTTCTTTTTTTCTGTTTTCTTCATTTGCTGGTGAGATTTTAGAAGGCAGCTACTTTTATTCATTTCAAAAATCACCCCTTGGTCCTTGGAACTGTGCTGTGTACACAGTAGGGGCTCAATCAATGTAATCCCCAAGCACAATTATGGGGGAAGGTGGAGTTTGGCTCTTAGAAATATAAATGACAATTAAGTAATACTGACACTTCTGTTTTCAATCTCGTCTTTGAGAACCAACCATTATGTTTTGATAGCAAAAAAACAGAACTTCCAAGCATCTACTGTGGTAGGCTGGTAGGACTCTCAATGATCCCTACTTCCTGGTATTCATGTACTTGGGTAATCCTGTCTGTTTGAGTGTGGCTGGGTCTCAGGACTCACTTCTGATGAATCAAATATGGCAGAAGTGATGTGATAACACTTCTGTGACTAGGTTACCAAAAGGCTGTGATTGCCAGCACTCTCCCTTTTGCTGGCACTCTCTTTTGTCCTCTTGCTTACTTGCTGCCATGTTGTACCATGTTCTCTGGAGAGACCCACGTGGCAAGGAACCAAGGGAGGGCTCTAACAGCTTGCAAGAAACTGAAGCCTCAGTCCAACAACCTCTGAGAAGCTGAACCCTGCCAACAACCGTGTGAGTGAGCGCAGAAGCAAATCTTTCCCAGTTGAGCCTTGGGATGACTGCAGCCTTGTGAGAGATCCAGAGCCAGAGGACCCAGCTAATCTGTCCCAGATTCTTGGCTTACAGACTGAAATAATAAATACTATTGCTTTAAGCCATTATGTTTATCAGTAAGTATTTATGCAGCAGTAAACAACCAAGACATCTATCTTTGAAAATTCTGACCACCATCTTCAGGCTCTCAGGATGTACTTTCTTATTGATAGATTGCCAGTGGCATTGATTTACATTGTCTTTCTATCCCCTCTAAGTCTTTCAGGGCTTCGTATAAAAATCCTTAGCTCCTAAACAGGGCTTACGCAATTATCTGCATAGAGCTAGGACAGAACTATATAAAGCTAGGACTTCAACAGATAAGAACTTAAAATAAAAAATAGTGAAAAAATGTCAGTTATGGATTGCCTACTGGTTCATGAATTTATGTGGTGTTAACTATTTTTTTTTCAATTCTACAAATAAGGAAAACGAGAATCAAGTTAAGACATGTACTCAAGGTTATCATATTGCAAATACTGAAGTCAGATATCAAGCCCAGATGTGCGTATTGTCAAAACCAAGCTCTTTTCCCTAAAGCAAAGTTTTTAACTGTACCTGTTCATTGTAATCACCTGAGGAACATTAAATAAACTTTGAGAGATTCTGATTAATTCTTCCGGGAAACAGCCTGGGCATTGGGATTTTTAAAAAGCTTTCCAGATGATTCTAATATGTATTCAAATTTGAGAACCACTAGACTATACATAGACCCTCCCAAACTGCATTCTTTCCCAGTGGAATTTAACCACACTCTGTGTTTGCTCCTAATTCCTGAATTTGAAATTAAGCCACTTGTATCCTTGTGGAAAAGGACAAAAATTCATCAAGACAAAAGCATTTGTTGAATACAAGCTGTGGAGAGAAATGTTCTAGGTGAAGAGGAAATAGAGAGGAGAGAAGCTCTGACCTTGAGTTACACTGACTTTGAATAAAAGAGATTTTATTACATACCAGGAAACTGATCAGCAGTTTTCCCCACATCTTATATGGCTACACTGTTTACTCCGATTTCACTTGTCCTTGAATAATGGTCATTTCCCTTGAATGATAGTAATTAGAGTTGGAAGCAAACCTAGAATTCCATTATTTTTCATACAAAGAAACTGAATCTTAGGGGAAGTGATTTGCTAAAGGCCACACAGAGACTTAGTGGCAGAACTGAGTTTAGCCTAAATATTTATACTCTTTGCTCAAATGTCTCCTTATCAGAGAATCCTGCCTTGATCACTATGTATAAAATAGCAGCCATCCCCCAGCATCCTCTATTCCATTTACTCTACTTTTTCCACAGCTTTTATCGTATATTTTATTCAGTTATTTATTTCTGTCTCTTCCCCTTACCTCCCTAGAATGAAAGCTGCACAAGGGCAGGATCTTTATATGGTTTATTTGCAGCTGTGTCCTTAATGCCTGGTGGCCTGAAGGAGGCCCTCCGGAAGCGTTAGCCAATTAAATGCAGAATAACGAGTCAAGTATTCAAAGATGAGACATCCTGAGAGTTAATAAACTCAGCATCAAAAAATACAATAAAGTAAGGGTTGGGGTACCACTTAATGGGGATAGAGAAGGTGGTATCCAAACACAGATGAGAAGTTGAATCTGGTAAATTCTAAATACCTTCCAAAACTGAGATTCTTCAATGTAAAAAATTAGGTCTCCAAAAAAAAAAAAAAAACCCAACTCATGGTTGCTATAATTTTCATGGATTATTTGAATAAGTGTTTAATTCATTCAATATTTACATTCATTCAAGACATATTTACACCACGTAAATGCATGAACCAGTAGGGAGCCTGGCTGTGCATGTTGGGTACAGTTGTTGCATTAAAGGATGCAAGACTATAGTTACTATCTTGTGCCTGTCTCTCCTCTCCTGATTATCCATCTTCTTCTGTCTCCTTACTTTCAAGTGTTCCTTCACTATTTTAGAAAGCCAAATTCATCCTAAATATTGGGAAATGTAAGAGTACATTTGTGGCATAATTTTATAGCATGTGAGGTTCTGACCTTCTTTGCAAAACAACTCAAGAAAGAGGAAACTACGTACCATGACTCTCTAAGGTCACACTGTTTCTAAAATGAAGTGAAAGAAAGCCGTGCCAGAACTTCTATCTTTTTTATTTCTTGCTCTCAGGTGCCTTAAGAGCTATGATATAAACCTAAAAATTTAGTGAGTTGCTGGTAAGACATTAAAAGGTCAGAAGAGGTTCTTGTCACTTGTCCTGAAGTATTAAACCCTCCTTGGAATTGTTTCAGTTGTCCATCATTCTCTATTATCCACTCTGGAAGAAAGACTGGAAATAGTTATTTGTATTTTAAACCACCAAACTTGACCCTTCTTTAGGGTCCTCACTCCCAGGCATTTAACTCACATAATTTTTTAAAGCTTTTATCAACAAATATCATCAGTGTGCCACAAATACTGTTTTGGACCTTGTGATTATAATGAATGACATTTAAAAAAATCAGCTTTACAGAAATATAATTCACATACTATACAATCCACCCCATTAAAAGGTAAAACTAAATGGTTTTTAGTGTATTCACAGATTGTATAACTCTTACCACTAACTCCAAAAATTTATTATCTTGAAAAGAACCCTGTACCTTTAGCTGTTTGTCTCCCTTTGTCCCTTCCCAGAAGTTCCTGACAAACACTAATCTATGGATTTTTCTATTTTGGATATTTCATATAAATAGAATCATATAGTACGTAGCCTCTTTTGTCTGGCTTGTTTCATTTAGCATGTTTCAAGGCTCATCATTGTCGTAGCACGTACAGCTTACTTAACTCTTTTTAAAGCCAGATAATATTCCATTGTATGGATATTACATGTTTTGTTTATCCGTTCATCAGCTGATGAATATTTGGGTTGTTTCCAATTTTTGGCTGTTATAAATAACTTCACAGTGAACATTGTGTACACGTTTTTACGTAGGCATGTTTTTAATTCCCTTGGGTATATACCTAGGAGTACAAGGGCTGGGTCACGTAGTGATTCGAACTTTTTGAGGAGTTGTCAAACTGTCTTACTGAAGGGCTGAACCGTTTTACATTTTTAGCAGCAATGTATGAAGCTTCCGTGTTCTTCACCTCCTCACCAATATTTGTTAGTGTCTGTCTGATTATAGGCATCCTAATGGGATCATGAAGTGGCTGGCATCTCGTGCTTTCGATTTGCATTTCCCTAGTAACTAATGACGTTGCAAATCATTCTGTGTGCTTATTGGTCATTCGCATATATATCTTCTTTTGGTACATGTCTATTCAGATCCTTTGCCCATTTTTAATTGAGTTACTTGTCTTTTTATTGTTGAGTTGTATGAATTCTTTATATATTTTGGTTATAAGTCCCTTTTCAGATATATGATTTACAAACTTTTTTCCCCTTATTTGAGTTGTCTTTTCACTTCCTTGGGTTGTCTTTTGGAGGACTTTTTTTTTTTTTTGATCAAGTTCAATTTATATATTTTTCTTTTGTTTATTTTGGTTTTGGTGTTATATCTAAAAGTCTGTTGCCTAATCCATGGTAACAAACATTTATTCCTATGTTTTTTTCTGAGTGTTTTATAGTTTTAGCTGTTACATTTAGGCCTCTTACATATGGTCCACTTTAAGTTAATTTTTTTTACAAGTAGAGAGGTAGGAGTCCAGGTTTATTTCTTTGTATGTGGATATTTAGTTTTCCCTCCACCATTTGTTGAAAAAGACTATTTTTTCCTTGTATTGACATTCTTATCAAATATTAATTTATTATAAATACAAGCATTTGTTTCTGGACTCTTGATTTTATTCCATTCATTTAAATGTCTATCTTTGTGCCAGTATCACACTGTTTTGATTACTGTAGCTTTGTAATATTTTGAAATCAGGAAGTGTGTGTCCTCTAAATTTGTCTTTCTTTTTCAACACTGTTTTGACTCCCCAGGACCCCTTGCAGCTCCATATGAATTTTATTTTATTTTATTTATTTCTTAAATTGTTACGTTTTATACAATTTTGAAAGGTTACTTTCCATTTACAGTTATTACAAAATATTGGCTTTATTCCCTGTGTTGTACAATACATCCTTGAGCTATCTTGTACCCTATACTTTGTATCTCCCACTCCCCCACTCCTACATGCACGCCCCCTACACTGATAACCTCTAGTTTGTTCTCAATATCTGTGAGTCTGCTTCTTTCTTGTTACATTCACTGGTTTGTTGTATTTTTTAGATTCCACATATAAATGATATCATACTGTATTTGTCTTTCTCTGTCTGACTTATTTCACTTAGCATAATGCCTTCTGAGTCCATCCACGTTGCTGCAAATGGCAAAATTTCATTCTTGTTTTATGTCTGAGTAGTATTCCATTGTGTGTGTGTGTGTGTGTGTGTGTGTGTGTGTGTGTGTGTGTGTGTATAATCACATCTTCTTTATCCATTTATCTGTTAATGGACACTTAGGTTGTTTCCACATCTTGGCAATTGTAAAAAATGCTGCTATGAGCATTGGGGTGCATGTATATTTTTGAATTAGTGATTTTGTTTTTTTCAGATATATACCCAGAAGTGGAATTGCTGGGTCATTTGGTAGTTCTTTTTTCAATATAATTATTATTGGAGTATAGTTGATGTATAATGTTGTGTTAGTTTCAGGTATACAGCAAGTGAATCAGTTATACATATACATATATCCACTCTTTTTTAGATTCTTTTCCCATATAGGCCATTACAGAGTATTGAGTAGAGTTCCCTGTGCTATACAGTAGCTCCTTATTAGTTATCTATTTTATATATAGTAGTGTGTATATACCAATCCCAATCTCCCAATTTATCCCTCCCTGCCCTTACCCCCTGGTAACCATAAGATTGTTTTCTACATTTGTGACTCTATTTCTGTTTTGTAAATAAGTTCATTTGTACCCTTTTTTTAGATTCCACATATAAGCAATATCATATGTTATTTGTCTTTCTCTGTTAGACTTACTTCACTCAGTATGACAATCTCTGGGTCCATTCATGTTGCTGCAAATGGCATTATTTTGTTCTTTTTTTGTGTCTGAGTTATATTCCATTGTATGTATGTACCACATCTTTATCCATTCCTCTGTCGATGGACATTTAGGTTGCTTCCGTGTTCTGGCTATTGTAAATAGTGCTGTGATGAACATTGGGGTGCATGTATCTTTTTGAATTATGGTTTTCTCTGGATATATGCCCAGGAGTGAGATGAATTTTAGAATTAGTGGTCAGTTTCTTCAAATAATGCATATGGGATTTTGATAAAGACTGTTGGATCTATAGATCAACTTGTTGTATACTGCCATTACAATATTGTCTTCCAATCCACAGACATGGCATGTTGTTCCATTTAGTTAGGTCTTCCTTAATTTCTTCCAATGATGTTTTGTGGTTTTAGTGTACACATTTTTTGTGTGAAATTGATTCCTAAGTATTTTGTTCTTTTTAATGCTCTTGTAAATGTGACTGTTTTTGTAGTTTAATTTTTGGATTTTTTCATTGCTAGTGTATAAAAATAAAATTGATTGTGTATATTAATCTTAGATCCTGCACCCTAGCTGACCTCATTTGTTACTTCTAATAGTTTTTGGAGTTTCTTTAGGATTTTCCACATAAGACATTATGTCATCTACAAATAGAGATTGTTTTACTTCTTCCTTTACAATCTGGATGTCTGGGTTTTTTTTGTTGTTTTTTTTTTAATCTACCCTAATGGCCCTGGCTTAAACCTTCAGTACAATGTTCAGTAGAAGTGGCAAGAACAGACAATCTTTTCCTGTTCCTTATCTTAGGGGGAGAAGCATTCAGTCTTTGACTATTAAGCATGACGCTAGCTGTGGGTTATTAATAGATGTCCTTTTTAAGATTGAGAATGAAAGGTCCCTGCTATTCCTACTTTGTTGAGTGTTTTTGTCATGAAAGGGTGTTGTTTCTGCCAAATGATTTTTATGTCTGTATTAAAATGATCATGTGGTTTTTGTCCTTTATTCTATTAATACAATGAATAATGCTGACTAATTTTCATTTGCTAAAGCAACTCTTCATTCATGGAATAAATCTTACCTTTTCATGGTGCACAATTCTTTTTATATGTTGCTGGATTCGGTTTGCTAGTATTTTGTCAAGGATTTTTACATCTATATTTATACTGGATATCAGTCTATAATTTCTTCTTGTGGTGTCTTTATCTGGTTTTGTTATCAGTGTAATAATAGTCTCTTATAATGAGCTGGAAACTGTTTCTCCTCTTATTTTTTTGGAAGAGCTTGTGAACAAATGTATGAATTAATTTGTTAAACGTTTGGTAAAATTCATCCATAAAGACATATGGTTGGTCATATGCTTTGTTTGTGGGAAGTTTGTTGTTTAATGACTTTGTCTCTTTACTTGAAATAGAACTATTTAGGTTTTCTATTTCTTCTTGAGTCTATCTTGGTAGGCTCTGTCTTTCTAGGCATGTGTCCCTTTTATCTAGGTTATCTAATTTGTTGGCGTATATTTGTTTATATTATTTTCTTAATAACTCTTTCTATAAGATTCGTTGTGATGGGTTCTTTTAATTTATGATTTTAGTAATTAGAGTTTTCTCTCTTTTATTCCTTGTCAGTTTGCTAAATGTTAGCCAATTTTGTTGATTATTTTCAAAGAACCAACTTTTTTTGGTTTTGTTGATTTTCTCTATTGTATTTCTATTTAATTTTTCCCATTCTAATCTTTATTATTTCCTTCCTTCTTCTTGTTTAGGGTTTAGTCTGAACTTTTCCTAGTTTGTTAATGTGTAAGGTTAGGATATTTATTTGAGATTTTTTCTTCTTCTTCTTCTTTTTTGTCTTTTCTTCTCTAATACTGGTGTTTAAAGCTATAGATGTCCTGTAAATGCTATTCTAACTACATTGCATAATTTTTGGTATCTTGTGTTTTAATTTTTTATTATTCAGCTATTTTTTATTTCTTCTTTGACTCATTAGTTATTTAGGAGTATGTTGCTTAATTTCTACATATTTGTGAATTTCACCAATTTCGTTTTGTTATTGAATTTTTAATTTTATTCCATTATTGTCAGAGAACATACTTAGTATGGTTTCAAATCTATAAAGGGACCAAATAAAAATTCTGGAGTTGAAAAGTATAGTAACTGAAATTTAAAAATTCATGAGAGGAACCCAGCAACAGATTTGAAATTATCAAAGAAAGAATCAGCAAACTTGAAGGTAGGTCAATTGTGATTGTCCCATTGGGAACAGAAAAAAAAAAAGAAAGAATGAAAATTAGCAGTCTCAAAGACCTATGAGACACTATCAACTGTACCAATACACACAGTCCTGCTAAGCTTGGTTTTTCACTTAGAAGTAGTCAACAGGCAGTGAGTATCAACTGTAGAAAATGTGCACTTCCCTTCACTACCATTCCTACAACTCCCTCTTCTTTCATATCAGGCAGTTTTCACTAACTTTGTGTTATCCACCTAGCTCCCCTGGGAACTGAGTTTTAAACCTCTCAAATAGAGCATCAGAGATAAAGGAAAGAACATTTTAGGATGGAAAAAACGCAGAAACAAAGAATAAGAGGTAAGAAAATGCATGGCTTGACCAGGGAGAGTAGAGATGAGTTTGGATGAGGAGAATCTCTGTAGGAAGGCAAGAGTAGATGCATCTGGAAAGAATAATGGAGCTAGACTATGAAGAACACATATAGGAAGGCTCTTACATACTATTTTATAGCTCTTCATACGTTTCGGAGAACAGGAACACCAAGGATCTTATTTGATCTTCACAGATACCCTGTTAATGGGGATTATAATTATTATTTTACAGATGTGAAAATTAAAGCTGAGACTTAATTACATACATAGAATGTCAGTAGTTAGTAACAAAACTGGAACCAAAATCCAGATCTCTAAACTCAGGCCCACTGCCGATAAACAGATAAACAAGCTACCACAAACTAGCCAGACGTGAGCCAGAACTTTGTCTTATTCTTTGCTCTGTTGTTGGCACCTAGAACAATATCTAGCACTTGAGTGAAAGAAATTATTGAATGCTTCCAACCTCAGTCTGCTTACTCTGTGGTTAAATATAATTTTGGCTTGCACAGGGAGTCAACACACAAACAGCTCCTCTAAGGCAGAAAGCTTTAACCAAGAGCAGCTGTTCGACTTCAGTTTCCTAGCTCCTTGCACAAGCTGAATCAGCTCCATCATCGGGAATTTTCTGTTTCAGAAGGCACTAAGGACTGGACTCATTATAGGACTCCTCACAGTGAAACTTGGCTGACCTGTGAGATGGTGATGAATAGGCTGGGTTAGTGTGTAGAGTTTGTGGGCCATGGTGATAAACAGTTGTCACTTGAAAAACATACTCTGTTTCCAAGTCAGTCCCAATAGCTCTATAAGATGTGACCATTATTTGCTTAAAAAGGAGAATGTGTCCCAAGGTTTTTGCCCTCTGATGAGGCATTCTTGGGACCTTGTATGAATATTTCAGTTCCTCATAGAGTATACATGAATCATTTATGAATGATAGGATTTAGAGTGTGGCATTACAAAAGACTGCAGCATTTTCAAAACCCAAAGCATGAAAGTTATCTAATATTGTATGTAGCTCAGTCATGAATTAATGGGCACCTAATCCAGATGTAGCTTGGTATATTATAGAGAGAAACATATAGGGAATCCAGAGGCCTGGGTCTTATACAAGTTCCAATTTAATAATCCCTAGCCAGTCTCATAATAGCTTTGAATCTCAGAATTGTTTCCTATAAAACAAGGATGGATAATTCCTAAGAACCTTCCAAGTTTATAGTTCATTTACTTGAGCTTTGCAAAGTTCTCTGAGAAACTTCAAGTTCTATGATTGATTTTGTTGTTATTGTCGTTCCTAATTCCAGTTGAAAGGAATGCGAGCTTAGTTACATCTATGACGGCGATCTCAAAAGGTCCCAACCAAATTAAATATTTTTTCTAACGATATTTTATATTTGCATAGCATCTTGTAATTTAAAAAAATAACATAGATTATTTAATTTGTTTTACTTTTTCTATAGTAACTCTTAAGGAGACCAGATAGGTGGTGAGGACTTAAAGGAATTATTCTCATTTTAGACATGAGGAAACAACTAAATATTTTCAGTAATTTAACTAAAATAACATGACTAATTAATGGAAGAGGTTGGGATGAGATACTAGGTCACCTGATGCATGGCCCAAAGCTTTTAAAATTATTATTAAATAACTACCTATGTGTAAATCATTATTCTAGACACTGGATATGTCTTTAAAACAAGACATGCCCCAGTTTTCCAGGAGCTTCCAATCTGTTAGACCCATCTTCAGATAATTTGAGTAGATTGTGTGAGAATTGAAGTGGGAATATGAGTTAAGGGAACACAGAACAGGCAGGAACACTGTCCAACCCAGGGTTCATGAAGGGCTCATGTAGGAGATGGCATCTGACTTTGGTCTTAAAAAAATGGATGAGTTAGCCAGGCATAGGATGGGGGAAGGGCTTTCTTGGTAGAAAAAGCAATGTGAGCAAAGGTAAAAAGATGAGAAACAACAATTTCTGTGTAGGGAGATGAGCATAGATTGAAAAGCAGGGATTGGAAAGAAATGAAGCTAGAAAGGTAGCTGGGGTCAGATTATGGAAGGCTGTATTTGCCTCACTAAGGAGCCTGGACCTTTGCCTGGAGGATGTGGTGGGAAGCTATTGAAGGATTTTATTGTGGGGTTATGACTAGGTTCCATTTGCAGATGGAACTGGCTACATGGAGGTTATGAGATAGAGACAAAACAGGAGACAGGAAAATCAGTTTAGAAGCTTTAGCATGGGGTGGGAAATTCTCAAGTGTGTTTTTGTTTGTTTGTTTTGGGTTTTGGTTTTGTTTTATGGTGTTTTCACAATAACAAACCAAAAACAAGCAGGAGGGTAGCAAACCTAACAGAAGTGATCATCTTTCTCAATGAAAGTGAGCTGCTTTGGCTCAGTCCTTGGTTGCTTAAAGTTATGCATACTAATGCTCTTAGAGTTGTGATCAGATCTCCTATTGTGAACTAATGATATGCTGTAAACAAGACGAAGCTAATACTACTACTAAGTAAAACTGATAGACTACTATAGTCTAGGCAGTGAGCTAAGCCCTTTACATTTATATGTTAGTCAATATTCCCAACAGCTTTGGGAAGTAGGTATACTTATCACAGATGGAGAAATTGAGGCACAAAGCAAATAAGTTACCTGCTAAAGGTCACATAGCTAATGTGTGACTGAGCTAGAATTCAAATCTAGATTGGATTATTTCCTCAAATATAGGTCTTAATTACTATGAGTCCTAAGTAATAATAGGCAAACTAGAAAAAGAATGGGGGACACAGAATACCGAAAGGAGAGGAAGGGGTGTTGTGTATGAGGGAACACGTGTGCCATGAATGTAGCTCAGTGGCAGCTGTGAAACCGTATGGCTCATCGGTGTCAAAGATCCCAGTGTCCTCACTGGGAAATAGGAGAAGACTCAGCCATAGTTATTCTCTGAGCCCTGTAGAAATAATGGGGAACTATTTTTGAAGGCTTGGATGAAAAGCCAGTGAATGGTGCTTAAAATTTCCCTAATTGCCCACTCTATTGCTTCCTATTTTAGGTTTAGTATATAGACTCCACGTTCTGAGTTCTACAGATGTTTCTCTTATTATTTAAAACTTAGATTTGGGGAAATTATACCAAATGGTTATTAGCTGCAGCTCATTTTTCATGACCATTGTTTTTGCTATAGGCTAAAAATAATCTCCTTTGGAACTCAAAGCCATCAGCTTGACTGGCTGTTCCTTCTGGATTATTTTCTGTCATCTTTCTTCAGCCTCTGGCTGGAAAATTCGGGAAGGAAAGGAAAAGGGAATTTTGGAGATAAAAATGATCGTAATTCAGGACATTATCCCACTAAATGTAAGCATTAATATTTATAAAACACCAGAACAGCCTAGAGTATTGTAATCGTTTTTCAGTAGAATTTACTATGTGAGTTCCTTGAGGGCAGGCGATATGTCTGTCTTGCTCACTGCCATACCCCACACTGTACAAAATTGTGCCTAAAACATAGTAGACACTCAAAACACATCTGTTGGTTGAACAAGTAAAGTAATAAAGTTACTTCTTGCCTTCAGATCATAGTTGACTCTCTAATTTTCAGAAACCCATCAAATACATGTGATGTTTAGGTAAAAGATATGCCAGTGCAGGGGCACAGGGCTCCCTTAAATAGTGGAAAACTCTGCCTTTGAAAGAAAGGATAGGTTGGTTCAGTGAATAAGTCATAGCCGGGACCAATTTTTGCAAACTACAAGTAGGCAGATTTCAGTTCTTTAAAGGAAATAGTCTGACAGCTAGAGCAGAACAATCATAGAGTCATTGCCTTAGGATCTTGTGAGGAGCATGTTAATAGATCAAGTTAGATGAAGACTGAAAATTGATCCTTGAATTTGTCAACATGAAACTCAGCAATCACTTTGACAAGGTGGTTTCAAAATGGACCAAAAGCCTGTTAGGAGTGAGTGTAAGAGAAAATGAGAGAAGGATTGAATACCATTTAGGAGTTTGCTGTGAAGGGGAACAGAGGAATATGGGTTAACAGTAGAGAAAAGGTAGGTTAAGAGAGGGTTTTTTGTGGTTTTCGTGTGTGTGTGTGTGTGTGTGTGTGTGTGTGTGTCTTTTAGTTTGGAAAGAAGAATAACATGATTGTGCACTGGAGGGAGTAATCCAACAGAGAGGAAAAGTTGATGATAAAAGAGAGAGAGTGTTGCCCTTCGGTAGGTGAGATGCCCTTGGGTAGGCGAGAGGACGATCTGATACACAAGGTGAAGGGTTGGCCTTAGCCTGAGGCATGCACTGTCCATCTGCGATGGGGAAGGCAGATGTCCATCACTGATTACGGATGCTGATGGGTGGGTAGATGTAGGGTTAGAGATGGTGGAAGCTCTCTGTTAATCTTATTGCGTACTACATTTGGCTTGCATTTTCTTCTCTCCCATCAAGCTATGTAGTCTCCTTTGGGATAGTGGCTTAGAGTTACTTGACTTCTGACAGTTTTAACTACTTGGTAGGCACATTTAAATGAATGGATGAATGACTAAAAGATACACCTACATTTTCCAAATATTAGTGTAATACTGGAAATCTCCAGGAAGTAGAGGTTGGGGGGAGGGATTTAAAACCTATCTATGCAGTATTTAATGAAAAGAAGGAAATCTTGTAGCTATAAAAAGGCTGTGAATTGGGCATTATCAAGGTGGGTGGTGTGCAGATTTTATGGAATCAGTCAGCAAGTTTTATTAAGAACCTCCCAAGACCCAGCCCTATATTCTGTACTGTTGGGACTTGAAGAGAGGAAAAATGTGGGACAGCTCTTGAAGACTTTATAATCTCGTTGTTGAGTCAGGACCTTATATGGCTCGGTGAAAATTCACATGTCTCTGACTTTAAACCTTCCAGCATATCAGTTAATGTTGCAGGCTTTGAAATTTTAAAAATGACTGGATTTGAATCCAGTCTCTGCCAAGTGGTCAGTGGATAATCTCGGGCAAGTTGTCTTCTCTGTATCTCAGTTTCTTCATCTTTAAAATGACGAAAGTAATTGCCCCACCTTGTAGGTCGTTATGGGGATTGAATGAGTCAATATATGTAAGACTCTAAGAAGAATTTGAGACATAGAAGTAATCCCTATGTGTTAGACACCATCATACTAAGAAGAAACTGTGAGAATTTGCACTGATCAGGTAACGTAGAGAAGTTGTGTTCTGGGGTGGCTGCCCATGTCCAGTTGATCCTCCCAGTGGTGATGTCCTCTTTACCTGGTGACCCTAGCTGTGTTGAACTGAGGAGAGGGACTTGTTGACCAAAGCTGGAACAAACTCTCCCACTTAGGAATTTGACATTGAAATGAGAGACACAGGAATTAAGATTAGTAGGGGGAGAGTCACGTTTGTGGCATCAGCTTAGCAGAAAAGGCCCACAAACTCCTAATGCTGAAGTCCTGGAAGTTCCCTTAGTTGTTTTCTTGAACTTCGAGTTTAATTGTTCACTTGAATCTGTAACTATTCCAATATCTTTTCAATAAATTATCTTTTCACCTGAAGAACAAAAGTTGCTTTCTTTGACTTGCAAACAAACAAATGAGGAGACTTTGAGATATATAGATTCAACGCTCCATGGAGCTCCCTCAGGGAGAATCTTGTATCGTGGAGTTTTCCGCTCTTAAGCAGGTCCTGTAGTTCATTCATTTATTAAGCTGGTTTTAGTGAGCACATTTTGTTTTAGTATTGCTAAGTATTAGGATTATGCAGGTGATTCAGACACAATTCATGCCTTCAAGGAGCTTGAGTCTTATAGCCAAGAGATTTATGTGCCAGATTCAGAAGAGAAAGGGACTAGGTTAATCTGAGTTTGGGTGAAGTGAGTGGGTGAATGGTGGTGCCATCAAGTATTGTTGGATATGGGCAAGAATTGTGATCTTCAGAGAAACAATCTAGAAGTACCCTTCTAGTGAGAGGTCAAACTTTTTTTTGCCTTCACACCTCTCTAAGTACCTCCAAATGATTCCATTCAAAACAAAACAAACATAAAATTTGGAAATGGTGATCTTTGGGGCTGATGAAAATAACATTAGAAATATGTGCTATTCTATTTATTTGTTAAAGGGGATAACATACACCTCTCCCAGTTTTGTTTATTTGATTTTTATGTTTTAGTATGGTATCATATTTTTAAGTACAAAGAATTTTTCCACTCTGGCCACTCTTAATTTTGCTTTAATTTTGGAATACTTATATCCTAGTTGATCTTTTCAATTTTATTTCTCACTATTCCTCTATAAACACTTTATACTCCACATGCTAGCATCCTTTACATACTCCATATATTTCTCCCTCTGTGTCTTTGTTCATGCTGTTCTTCTCCCCTTTGCCTGAAACAATACCTTCTCATGATTTCATGTATAAATCATTCTTGGGTTTTGAAATTCAACTAAAATGTCAACCACTCTATGAAGAACTTTTTATCACCTTTCAACTGGGAATTCTTCTTTCAAATTCCCAAACAGGTTATCTATACTTCTTTTTACAAATTTTATTACTTGATGCCTCATGTAGTTATTATTTTCAGCAATTATCTGGCTTTTTAGAGCTGTTTGAGTGCACTCAAGCAGAATGTTCTAGAGAGTCTGTCTCATCTCTTCCATAAAAGCCCCTGCCCAAGACTTTGGGAGGTCTTCTGAGATTGAGAAAAAATACATATTCTTTTAAGCCCTGATACATGAAATGTAGATTTTCTAGCTGACTTGATGGGTAAAATGAAAATGAGATGGATTTCTGAGAAGGAATGAGGTAATATGAGCCTTGAATGTAGACAATAGGAAAGAACAACTAAAGAGAGCAGAACAGATCAGTTGAGATAATCAGACATAGACACCTTAATGACTAAGCCAACACAGGGAAAAAAAGGGCAAGGAAGGAGAAGAGCAGGCTGGGTATTAGAGTGATGACCCAAAGTAGAAAATGTATGATAGTTTGGGTTCCTCAGGAAACAGTCAGATATGGAAATTAGCAGGTCGATGTTTTCTTGTGGGGTGTTTTGGGAATCAGTACACGTGGAAAATAATGGAAGGAAATAGGATGGGGAAGTGGGAGATGTCATACTTCAGTGCAATCAGCTGACCCTGTGGGGAAGTCTAAAGATGAGTTGACTCTTCAGAATTGTCCTGAATTGGGCCAAAAGGTATAAGCCTTTATCCTCAAGTATCAAGTAGTCCTTGGATGTAGGCCACCCCAGGAAGGGGCACGCCCTCTGTCAAGGTGACTCCTTGCAGCAGAGGTACTCTCAAAAGGGATTGACAGGGCTTCCCTGGTGGCGCAGTGGTTGGGAGTCCGCCTGCCGATGCAGGGGACACGGGTTCGTGCCCCGGTCCGGGAGGATCCCACATGCCGCGGAGCGGCTGGGCCCGTGAGCCATGGCCGCTGGGCCTGCGCGTCTGGAGCCTGTGCTCCGCAACAGGAGAGGCCACAACAGTGAGAGGCCCGCGTACCGCAAAAAAAAAAGGGATTGACAGATGAGGTTGGGTAATAAGTTTTTGACTATGGAAGGGAGATCTGGGCAGTGCACCAGAATGTCCAGCCTGAAGTGTTTGTGAGCCTAGGGGCCACGTGGGTGAACTGGAAGACAAAGTGATGAGGTTATAAAATTAGCTTTCAGCTTCTGAACCTTGGACCTAAGTAGCCTCAATAGGATGTAGTTTCCATCAATCACTACACTGGTGACCAAGATTATCATATCAAATAGTGACCTCCATTTCTGATGGGAACAATGACAGACAACCCAACAATATAGGCACAGTGCCTTGCACATAGTAGATTATTCAGCAAATGACTGTTGAGTGAATGAATGGCCAACTAACCCCGCTGAAATCCTAGAGAGCTGAATATTCCGTTATATTTTATGAATCTCTCCTCATTGCCTTTGAAGTCTCTTGCATTGTCTTCCCCTTAAATCCTGGTTTAAACCAGCACTGTACACCTTCATGGTCATAAGCTTGAGTTATTTTTTTTTTTTCTTTTTAGATTTGGAAGGTACCTCTTCTGTACATTGTCTCTCCTCTTTGGCATTGAAGGGAGCTTTGCTCCTTTGTTCTTTTTGCACCTGAGGGATGTGTGTATGCATGTTTGCATACATGGGATCTTCAGCCCACCTTTCTCCTGGCCTGGAGTGGCAGTTTCTCATTTACAATGCCCCATCTTTACCATCCAGGCACAGGCAGATCCTTGTGAAAACTCAAATAAAAGTACATAGAAACGAGAAGCGGGTTCTTAGCAATGTCCTTTGGCCAGCTACCTGGATCTTACTTGAGCCTTTCCTACATGAATCTAAGCCTTGAGTGGCCTAGGGCTTGTTTCCCAGCTTTGGTAAAATCTAGACAGAATGGGAAAGTCATGAATTCAAAAGATGAAAAATTAATTTGAGGCTCAAAACAGATAGTCCTAGGGAGTCGTAGTTCCAAGAAGAGTAAAAGGTGATGAATTACAAATTAATTAACCTTTGCTAATCCCAAATTTTCTCATCTGTAGAGATAATAGCGCCTAATTCGTTTATATTATTGGACTAAATGCAATAATATGTGCAAAACACTTAGCATAGTAGCTGGTATGTAGTCTTCAATAAACTGACATTTTATTGTTTAATATTAACAATTATTATTACAATTCAAGAATTAAGTATAGAGTAATGCATTAAATAAAATACTAATATCCTTAGAAGTAGCTAAAGATATGGACAAAGATAGTAGGCAATGGTGGCAAAGATGAAGTGGGCTTCAAGTCAGTAGAGAATAGATATTTGTCATATACTTGTAAGACAAAGAGATGGGATACTGGACTGAAGACTCAGGATAACTGGTATTCATCAAGCATTTTCCCATAGTGATTTTAGGCAGATATTTCATTTGACCAAGGATCCGTAGAATCATATTTAAAATAATATTATGGAATAGATATTACTATTCTCTGCACATTTCTCGTATTCCTTTATATTTCTCAGCTTCCCTCATAGTTCAGTTGTGAATAGTTCAGAAGTCATGTGTATATAAGATAAGATGTGTGATCTTCCAATTATTTCTGCCCTTGCCGTGGTGATTGTGGAGAATATGGATTGAGATAAAGAATCCACAAGATGGAAGCAGATTGAAATACCTGAGTTACCACAGGGAAGAGTTGCATTAGGGAGATACTGAACTTTCAGTGTGAACAACCTATTATGAGAACAGTAAATACAGGTTACAAGTTAAGCCATTGAGATTGTGTGTTTATTTATCTGTTAATGGAACGTAATATAGCCTACCCTGCCTGATACAAATGACATAGGATTAGCTGACATACAAGACTCCTTCAAGCTTTAATGGTTCTCGTTCTGACCACTAGAATGATTGGAGAATGGGGACACACTGTACATGAACATAACTCTATCCTGTGTGTTGCCACTATGGATCTTAGGAGTCACTTTATAAAGACTTCACGTCACACAGGTGACAATCGGGGACCATGACAGTAATCTTGACTTTTATTTATTTTTTAACGCATACACATGTATATATATGTGTGTATGCATGTTCTTTTGGCACGAATAAATATTTCTGTTACTTCTTTTAACCACTTTGCATTCTTGTATACTCTAACTCAAAATGAGATTAATAAGCAAAGGCCCAGTGAACTCATTTTAAATTTTTTAAAAAATTTATTTATTTTTAATAAATTTATTTTTTATTGAAGTGTAATTGATTTATAATATTTCAGGTGTACAGCAAAGAGATTCAGATATATACATATATATATATTTCAGGCTCTTTTCCATTATAGATTATTACAAAATATTGAATATAGATCCCTGTGCTATACAGTAGGTCCTTGTTTTTTATCTACTTTATATATAGTAGTGTGTATCTGTTAATCCCAAATTCCCAATTTATTCCCCCTGCTTTGTCTTTGGTAACCATAAGTTTGTTTCCTATGTCTATAAGTCTATTTGTTTTGTAAATAAATTCATTTGTACCATTTTTTAAGATTCCATGTTTAAGTGATATCTTATGATATTTGTCTTTGTCTTAGTTCACTTAGTATGATAATCCCTAGGTCCATCCATGTTACTACAAATGGCATTATTTCATTCTTTTTTTATAGCTGAGTAATATTCCATGTATATATGTACCACATCTTCTTTATCCATTCATCTGTCTATGGACATTTAGGTTGTTTCCATGTCTTGGCTATTGTGAATAGTGCTGCTATGAACATTGGGGTGCATTATCTTTTCAAATTAGAGTTTTTATCTTTTCTGTATTTTTTTTTAAAATACCAACTTTGTGAAAGAGAAACCTGGGAGAAAATTATTAAATTAGGATTCAGTAAGGCAGAAGAGGTGGAATGATTCAAGGACTTACTTAAAATTGACAGAGATAATTATAAAGCTTTGCATTTAAGTTAAAAAAATAAGTAGATATGTATGGATATATACAATTAGCATGTTGTGTCTAATACACAGATGATGTACAAATATTAGGAAGTTCCAATTTGCAAAGTCAGTGTGAACAAACAATGTACATTCTGACAATAACAACCACACACAATACACACACACACACACACACACACACACACACACACACAGATACACGCATACTCAAACTCTAAATCTATGCAAACTTTAACTGTATTAATAATATTAGAGCTAAATAGCTACAAGCTGGAGTTTTGAAACAAAATATCTCTTATTATTTGGATAAATTCAGAAAAGTTATTTTCTATCTCTAAACCTCAATTTTCTAACTTGTGAAAAGGAAATAACAGTGCAGTTAGTTACCTATTTTATGGGATTATTCTGAGGAGTGATCAATAATGATGTATCTAAAATGCATAACATAATGCCTGGCATAGAGGAAGCACTAATAAAAGTTATCTGCCAATGTAACTAAATAGTTTCAGAGAAAAGACTATCCTCATGTGATAGAAGATTGTTTACCTTTCTGACTGACAACACCATGTGTTTGAGATGATGTTAAGGTAACTTCTGTGTTAGTTTGGGCCAGATTACTTTCCATTAGAAGATTATTTGAAAATATATTTACTTGACACCTACCTTTCATAAAGAGGCCTTCCTGTAGAGCTAAGCATACTGCCACAGTCTGAAAATTGGCATTGGTTTCTGCCTTTCTCCACCCAACACAGCAGAGACGTCACTTGCTCACTTCTCAAAAGGGGCAAGCTAAAAGTCTGATTTCCTACAGAAGAGTGGGAAGGGACATAATGGCTGTCTTATCATCACTTGGGATTTTTTTTTTTTTTTTTTTGCGGTACGCGGGCCTCTCACTGTTGTGGCCTCTCCCGTTGCGGAGCACAGGCTCGGGACGCGCAGGCTCAGCGGCCATGGCTCACGGGCCCAGCCGCTCTGCTGCATGTGGGATCTTCCCGGACCGGGGCACGAACCCGTGTCCCCTGCATCGGCAGGCGGACTCTCAACCACTGCGCCACCAGGGAAGCCCTGGGCTTTTTTTATATAAGTTCACAGTGCACAATTTTTTTTTGGAAGGAGTAAGATCTATTTTCTAAATGCCTAATAATGTGTAAAAAATGAAGACCTTTTGTCTCTTGCACACAGTAATTGAAGGACTGACTTAAAATATGTTCTTCTTATTAGAATTAACATTAATCAAAAGAAAGTTCAAGTGGCTATATGGAGACAAAGTAAACTTCAAAACAAGAAATATTACCAGCTGTAAAGAGAAACATTTCAAAATGACAAAGGGGTCAACCCCCCAAGAAAACATATGAATTCTGAATATATGTGCTTCTAGTGGATAAATAAGATACATATATACAAAAGAATATTACTCAGCCATAAAAAGAATGAAATAATGCCATGTGCAGCAACATGGATGGACCTAGAGATTGTCATACTGAGTGAAGTCAGACAGAGAAAGACAAATATCATATATTGCTTATATGTGGAATCTAAAAAAATGGTACAAATGAATTTATTTACAAAACAGAAAGAGAGTCACAGATGTAGAAAACAAACTTATAGTTACTCGGGGGAAGGGGGAGAGGGATAAATTGGGAGACTGGGATTGATATATACACACTACTATATGCAAAATAGATAACTAATAAGGAGCTACTGTATAGCACAGGGAATTCTACTCAATACTCTGTAGTGGCCTGTATGGGAAAAGAATCTAAAAGAGTGGATATATGTATATGTATAACTGATTCACTTTGCTGTACAGCTGAAACTAATACAACATTGTAAATCAACTATACTCCAACAAAAATTATTAAAAAAATAAATATATGTGCTTCTGCAATGAAAGCTTTGAAATACATGAAGCTTCATGAAAAACATGAAGTGTTTTTTTCAGTAAAAATGAAATTTATTTATATTTACAATAATGAGGTACATATAATGTGGCGTACACTTTTTAAAAAAGTTTATCTTATAATCATTTTTTCCCTAGTCTATAATCTTTTTCTTTTTTTTTTTAAATTGGGGTATAGTTGTTTTACAATGTTGTGTTAGTTTCTACTGTACAGCAAAGTGAAGTATAGCTCCCTGTGCTATACAGCAGGTTTTCATTACTTATCTATTTTATACATAATTAGTATATATATGTGAATCCCAATCTCCCAATTCATCCCCACCCCCCCCCTTCCCCCTTTGGTGTCCATACATTTTTTTCTCTACATCTGTGTCTCTGTTTCTGCCTTGCAAACCGGTTCATCTGTACCATTTTTCTAGATTCCACATATATGTGTTAACATATGATATTTGTTTTCCTCTTTGACTTACTTCACTCTGTATGACAGTCTCTAGGTCCATCCATGTCTCTACAAATGACCCAATTTCATTCCTTTTTTAAGACTGTGTAATATTCCATTGTATATATGTACCACATTTCCTTTATCCATTCGTCTGTTGATGGACATTTAGGTTGCTTCCATGACCTGGCTATTGTAAATAGTGCTGTGATGAACACTGAGGTGCATGTGTCTTTTTGAATTATGGTTTTCTCTGGGTATATGCCCAGTAGTGGGATTGCTGGGTCATATAGTAGTTCTGTTTTTAGTTTTTTGAGGAGCCTCCATACTGTTCTCCATAGTGGCTGCATCAATTGACATTCCCACCAACAGTGCATGCAACAGTGGTTTTTAAAGAGCAAGTTTTTAACTTTTTAATGTACAACTTGTCAAATTATAGTTTATACTTTTTGCATCTTTTCTAAAGAACAATGTCATGAAGATTTTCTCCCATGATTTCTTTTAGAAGTTTTATAGTTGTAGCCCTATGATCCATTTCAAGTTAAATCTTGTATAGGGTTTTGTTAATATGTAAGGACTTTGTTAAAATATTTGCATATTAATATCCAAATATCTCAAAATCATTCATTGAAAAGGTTATCCTTTCCCCTATTTTATTATCTTGGGATCTTTGTTGAAAATCATTTGACCATATATGTGTGTCCATTTCTTAACTCTCTATTCTGTTCCATTGATCTGTGTATTTATCCTCATGTCAATATCACGCTGTTTGATTACTGTAGTTTTATATTGGGTCTGGAAATAAGGTAATAGGAGTCCTCTAACTTTTTTTTTTCCAAAATTGTTTTGGCTCTTTTGAGTCTTTGCATCTCCATATAAATTTTAGGTTCAGTTTGTCAGTTTCTACAGACGTGTCTGCTGGGTGGGGGGTAGAATTGCATGGAATACTAGTCAACTTTGGGAAAATTTATACCAGAATATGAATGTAAAAATACTTTAACATTCCATTATATTTTCTGGCATTTCCTCTTTTTAGTGTTTTTCATTCATTCTTGTAGATCTGGGTTTCCATCTCAGATTATTTTCCTTTACACTGAAAAAAAAGGTCTTTTAGCATTTCTTATAGGGATGATCTACAAGGGTTAAATTTTTCCACCTTCTCTCTTAAGATGACTTTATTTCACCTTTATTTTGGAGACTGTGCTATATTTAGACTTTTGGGTTGATAGTTTTTATTTTGTTTTGTTTTTTCCTTTAAGTTCTTTACATTCTTCCATTGTTTCATGGATTCTATTTTTTGCTAATAAGAAAATCAACTAACAGTCTTATCTTTGTGTATCAGTAAATAATGTCTCTTTTATTCCCTTTTGCTACTTTTAAGGTTTTCTCTTTATCTTTGGTTCTCATTAGTTTGGATATGATGTGCCTATAGGTGTGGTTTGCTTTGGTTATATCCTGCTTCAGATTTATCAAGCTTCTTGGAATTGTGAGTCGATATATTTCATTTTTGGAAAACTACTGTCCATAATTTTGTCAGATAATTTTTCTCTCCTAGTTTGCCCCTCCTCTCTTTCAGCAGCTTAAATTCACATATGTTAGAGACTTTGATGTCCAGATGATATCTCATCCCCTTGATTTTTCCCACTCCTTTGCTCTTTGTGTTTCAGTTTAGGTGATTTCAACTGACCTGCCTTCAATTGACCTAACTTTTTTCCTTTGCTAATCCTGTCTCATGATAATCTCTTTAAATAGATTTTGCATCTATAATATCATATCAGATTTTTCATTTTTATTTTTGTAGTTCCCATTTTAAAATTCTATTTCCTCTCTTTTTAAAGTGTGCTTACAGCTTTCCACTAGATTCTTTAAATATTTCAAAGTCTCTGTATGATATACCACTATCTGGGACATGTTTGCACCTTCTTCTTTGTTATCTTGATTCTTTATTATCTTGACCTCACATTTTCTTGATTCTTCACGGATCTCCTAATTGCTATTTTATTTCAGATATTATGTGTAAATAACTGTAGAGACTGAGATAATGTTTTTCCAAGAAAAGGTCATACACCTTTTTCACTCAGGCTGCTAATGTGGAAGCCTGAGCCAATCTAACCTGTAGCTGAGCTGGGTCTTGAATTTATGTTTATTTTATTTAAATTCAGAACACTGAACACCACCAGCTTCTAATGATTTGAGATTAGGATTTAGGAACTTTTCTTCAACTGGCTGGAAGTCTGAGCACCTCGACTCTGGAGATCTCCTTGTGGTTGATAGCCCATCAACTGGCCTTCCCGACTATGCGAAAGTCTCCCTTTGCATTACAGATTTGGGAGCTTCTTTCAAGAATGTTCCTAGATTTCTGCTTTTCTGGGACACTAAGCTCTTTCTACCACCTATTTCAGCCTTTAGAGACCTGTTCATGCTGTGAAGGTTTGGAGAGGATTCCAGAAGATTCTCTCAGTCTTCTGCCCCATCTCCAACACCTTCTGTCTTACACTCTCCTTCTCTGCTCCAATCTTTGTCATCCACTGTCTCATGCTTGGTACGGGCTTGAAGTGCCTCAAAGGGGTTTCTCATTTCTCACTCCGAATACTGATCCGTAAGTGCAGACTCATTCTGTGGCTGAGACTCCAAATCTTCACATCAGCTCACTCTGCTATTAGTACTTCACTAAACATCTTGCTGTTCCTTCCTTATCCACCAGTGTTGGGTTCTGCCTGCTCCTGCCATACGTCACTGATGAAAGCAACAAAAGCACTGCTCTCATTTAGAAGGACTTGTCACTATCTGGAATTGAATTTGCTTAGGTTTTAGTATCAGATTTCTAATGGTTCTCTGATGATAGCAGCTATGATTTGGGGGTTTATACAGCTTGTTCTTATTGCTACTGTGAGAATGATGGATTCTTATAACTTTTCATGTCCTAACTGAAATCCTGTAATTCCATATTACCACTATTGTTGTTTAATATTTTACTACCTGGGTTAAGTGTTGACAGATAATGGTCAGCAGACCAAATCCAACTGGCTGTATGTTTCTATAGCCTGTAAGCTAAGAATGGGTCTTACATTTCTAAGAGTTGGGGAAGCGAAAGGAGAAGGAGAAGAAGGAGGAAGAGGAGGTAGCACAGACCATGCATTCCCCCCAAAGCTTGAAATATTTAGTATCTAACCCTTTACAAGAAATAATTACTGACTCCTGACCTAGGCTGTGTCAATTTCTGTGCTATAGGATTTTTTTTTTCTGTGAGAAAGAATGATAAGCATTTTGTAATATGGCTGCACACATGGAGCAGAGAAAGCAATGTAAGGGAGAGAAGATATGGAACATGGGCGTGGGGTGACTGAATGGTGCAGGACGCATGGGCTGTCCTTGAAACAGCTCTTCTGTGGCTTCGATTCAGAGAGGCGTGTAAGAGATATAAAATCTCTCTTGGATGATTTCCTGAAATAGTTCTTTTGGCATTTTGGTTGGGGATATAGTATTGCCCAAACAATGTTGTCGTGTTTTGGGGACACTTTAATTTGTATTATATGGAATCTTGGCCCTGGCACCCTTAGTAGCAATGGTGGACAAACAGAATTAACTCTGTATGAACTCTGTGAAGAGAAGTCACTGACTCAGCGTCCCACTCAAATGACTTCATGTCTGGGCTGACCAAAAACACCCGTTGTGATGTCTGTGCTGTGGAGATTGGGTCCTGACAGACACAATGACCCTTTATCTAAAGCCATCCAAATCCTTTTTCCTGTCTTTATGCTTCCTTAGTTATCTCTGCTCCAGATAGCCAGGTAATGACTGCCAAAAATAGAAACAGCAGAATCAGGGGCACTGTCACTGTGTTAGGGGCACATCATTTAAACATGATAGAGGGAAGTTAGAAATTTGTCACTCCATGTCCCTCCAAACACTTTTGTTTCCTTCTGTTCACAAATTATATTTATTTCATGTCCGCAATCTTTTGCCAGGTTTAAGGAAGTAAGAAGAGGAACTTTTCTCATGCTTGTGTACCAGGCCATCAATCAGTGAGATTGTGATGAGCATTTATTAAATACTAAGACTGGTGGGGTTGTTGCCTTCAAAACCCTCCAACGTTCTAGTTGCTCTAATAACGGTTCATGTACTTCTTTTTGTATAATCCTCACCACAACCCTAAGAGTCGTTTACCGTTATTACCATCATGATCATGACCATTGTCAGTTCTATTTTATAGATCAGGAAACTGGGACTGAGAGAGATTCAGTAAATTGCCATGTATTATGCAGCTAGATGTGTAGACCTGGGTCTCAAACCAGGACGTCAGATTCTGGTACCCGAATTCTGGATTCCGGGCTCTGGCCTCTGCACTGCAGCTGTATTTCAAACCCAGAGCTTTCTCTTGGGCCTAGTTTGGAATAATTAAATGATGTGATTATTACCATCACTTTTTAAAGGCTGTTAGTGTACTGGTGCTTTTATAATAGCTGCATTCTAGCACACCTGTAGGAGTCAGTTATCTACCATCTGCCCTTCAGAGGTCCAAGAATTTCTCTTTTTCAGTGCCAGTGGATTTGAAGCCACAGAGTTTAGCACCCACATAGATTCCTAGAATACTGAAGAAAGAAAATTTGCCATATAATTCCCCCTGTAGTTACTGGTCTAATACAGCACACAAACCAAAGACTTGATTACTAGAAACTTTTCTGATAATATGAGAAACTCATTAATTACTAGGGATCAAAGACTACCTAGAAGTCATTTCATCATACTCCATTGATTTGTGGATGAGGAATCGGAAGTTCAGGGCGGTCAGGCCGTATGTCCAAAATCACTTACTTGCTCGTGATGAGACTTATACCCCTATTTTCCAACTCAAAGCCTAGTACTCTTTCTATAGCTGCATGAGATACTGCAGACTTGCCTCTTGTGAGCATTGTAAATTACATGAATGCAATTATATTCATTCAGCATCTGTCAAAAAAAGGCAGAAAGAAATTGATAATTTTAAAATGGTACCCTGACTTAACTCCACAGCATATCCTAGAGTGAGCATAGCTGTGGTTTGGAGTCTGTGCTTCCCTTCGATAATCTCAAGTCTTAAGGCCCACCTTGTCTCTTATTGACCATCTTCTGCCTCTTGGTATGGCTCCGGTGGCTTAAAATTTGCATTTTTTGGTGTGTAAATCTAAGCCTAGTACTTCGTTGCTCAACCAAAGAAACAACAATCTCCTTAAAAACTGAAGGAAAAAAAACTGGTTGTGTTGGCTATAAGAGAGTTGACAACTGTATGGGTACTGGTTTCCAAAATTATTTTGGAATAGATAATAGATTTTCAAGGAGAATTAATGCTGAGCACAGTTTTCTTCCTTTGCATTGATTTTAGAATATAAGCTTTACCTCTCCCCCTTCCTACTCCTGGTAGGATGGGATTCCACCATCTCCTTATTAACAATGGCCCCTATTCTCCAGTAATGTATGGCTTAATACTTAGAGGGGAAATACGTTTATTAAATAATAAAACTCTTATTTAAATGTTACTCCCCTTTATATAACATTTTCTTCTCTTTTCCTATAGTCATAATTGTCAGTCTAGTTCATTTGGGAATTCAACAGCTACATTAGCCAACCCTCACTATGGCCTGCTCTCTTCTTTGAATCTTTTTATGATTAATACATTTATGCCTTATTTTTATACCTAGATTTTAAGTTACTTGAGGATCAATGTCTTTTACCTTGTATCTTATTTCAATACTGTCTTGTATACATAAGGCATCCAAAAAATACCTCCTTTTCTGAACAAATGTCTGGAGACATATCTCAATAGATGTAGCATGATTAAACTCTTAAGAATCAGGATTTTGTTAAGTAGTTTATATACATCATTTTAAAAAATTCTAAGAGTTAAGAAATTTTGAAGTGGAAAGAACAACTCAGATCTGGAAGCTGAGCCTGGGAAAGGTTTAGTGAGTTGCCAAAAATCAGACCAGTGAGTGTGGAGTGGGGCCTCTGATTCTGCCTGCTGTGTACTGGAAAGGGTGATCATGATCCATCCGCTACTGGATACACACTACTGCTGCTCGCTGAGATGCGAGATCAGGCAAGCCTTGCACAAGCTGTTCCCTCTACCTGGGACATCTTTTGTAGCCATCATTCATTTGTCAAGATCAGGTTAAATGTCTCCCCCTCTGTGAAACTATCATCAGGCAGATTATGCCTTGCAAGTATGCACTATTTTCCGTCACTCCATCACAGCCCTGTCAGCCCTCACGGTAAATATCTGTCTACGTGTCTGTTTTCTTCAAATGAAAGACTGTGTTCATCTACTCTTATCAGCAACTCCAATAATGTGGTTAATTTAAATAATGAACTGAATTTGCCCCTTTACTATGTGATTTCCTTCCTATAGTCCCTTAAGAAAAAAAATATCCAACCTTCAACTGTGTGGCCACAAAATTCCTCACTGATCTATAGAATCTAAAGTCCCATGCAGCTCAAAGATTCCTTGTGTTTGGCGTGGTCATTCAGAGGTTGAGAAGTCACAGCTGTACTACTGCATTTTCTTCCACATTAGTCAGGGAGGGTAGAAATACAATCGTTTTTCAGGCTTTGCCTTGTGGGGCTCTGAAAGTGCTATATACAACAAGCTTATAAATTATCTCACCTCCAAACCCTAGTGAGCTAGCTAGAGGTGATTCCATCTCTAAGGCGATGTTCACAGTTATCAGATGGTTCCTTTGGCCTTGGCCCTGATTGCCCCTGAGCATAGCATAGCTACCTTTGAGCATAGCAGTGGGAGATTTCCCTCACATATTTCTATATGCTTCCAGGAGGTGAAGTGGTCATGGGTTAGATGGCAAAGGAGCACACTAGACCCTCAATCACTGGGTGTCCAGAGTAGAGGGAAGCAAGGTCCCCTAGCTGAGTGGACTTTCTTGGCATTTGCATGTGCACAGTTGGGTTTGGTGACAACAAGGTGCCCCAGCTTCTAGGCTTTGAGGGAGCTGGCAGATAAGAAGGATCAGTTTCTGCAAAGCCCTGGCAGATCTTTGTAACCTTGTGGAGAGATGCTGATGACTCTGGCCTTTGGTCTTCTATAGCAATGCCTGGGAAAGTTGTCCAGTCCCAGCAGCCTGAAGTCAAAGGAAGCCCTGATAAGTGGTCCCATGATTCCAGGGACCTATAGCTTTGGCATGCAAGGGCCTCAAGGAACCTTTAAAACCCTCAAGACTTCTCTACTCCCCAGACTTCAAAATAGCATTGATTTCTCCTTCCCCTTTCACTCTGTCAGGACCAAACAGGTGCCAACCCCTCAGCATCACGTGAGGACATCATTTCAATATGTTCTCTCCTCTCCAGTTCCCTCGTTTCCCTCTTCCCTGTCTCTGCTGCCCATGCTGTGCATCAGTTTCCGCCCTGCTCTCCCTTTCTCTGGCCTCTGCCTAGATTTCCCTATAATCTTGCAACACACACCTGCCATTTGGTTTTCCAAATTAGAGAACAATATTAAAGAAAGAGGAGATGTGTTTACAGTCAAACATACATGATTCACAGGGCCTGATAATTACCAGGTACAACCCCCTTGACCTCCAGGTTTTAGTGTTTCTATTAAAAAAAAAAGTATATATTTTCCATACTAAGATTACTGTAGGGTTGATATCATGTACTTTAAGCAATTAGTACAATTTATGGAATAAAGTGGATGCTCTCTCCTTTATTATGCTGGTCCCTTCCTAAACGTCACAATCGCTTGCTATGTTGGATATATATGGATATATTGGAGACATACAGACATATTGGAGTTAAATAGATAATATGTATATAGATATAGATATATCTGTTTATCATCCTATACACTGGCTATAATGGCTTCTATATAACCTATAGAATAAAATCCAAACCCCTAACCCTGTGTTCAAGTAAAAAAAAATAAGGAGGTTCAATTGACCTATTTCCCTAGTTGCTATTCCACTCTGCCCCTTTTATTAGTAGGTCTTCAAAGTGGCAATCCCCCTTTTATTAATTGAATGAAGATCAGTGGTAGTAAGTGAAGCAAAAGGACTTACACACTGAGATCCCTTGGGAATTTCTAATATCTATGGGCATACACCTCATTTAATGCTTGTGATTGCTATGACATAGCGTTTTCTGTTAAATTAAGTAATTCTAACTTAACAGAAAATTATAAGTAATTGTCCTCTACTTCAGATATTTCCAGTAGTTCTGGGAAAGCAAGAATATGCCATTAAGTAATATTTCATAAAACTATCCTGGAGGAATTCTTAGAAACGTGCATGCCTGAAAGCCCCCCTAACTATGCATGGCAGGCAGTAAGAAGCCACTGAACTCACAATGTTGAAGGTATTGAGACGTCCTTGCACATCTATTTACTGTCCCAGCTGAACTCTATTTCCTCGCTGTCCTTTGATTCACGTGCAGGTGCCCGTCCACAGTAAGCTACAAAGCTTCAGATACTTTCTCTCCCTGGCATTTGGGGCAAAGAAATGCTTGTTTTCTTGCTCTCTTCCCTTTACAATTCACTCCCCCCTCCTGCAAGTGGTTAACGTCCCTACCCAAAGCTAGGGAGAGGGAACTCCGAGAACCTGAAAGAGGAGCGGGAGGGCAGTGGCTGTGCCGAGGCTTCAGCTTTTGTTCTCGCCTCGGGCCCTAACTGCTCGCTCCATCCACTTGGAGGAATTGGACACAGGCGAAGGAAAGAGTCGGCACTCGCTGATGCTGCCGAGAACTTGCCCTCCAAAGATACCACTTAGGACCTGCTTGGTTACCTAGGAGAAGTGCACCAGCCAGGCCAGCCACATTTTAAGGACTCACTGGGATTCTCCTCAAGATATCATATTGTTAGTGGTCAATTATATCAAAGAGTGATTCCTTCCATCGATCTCAGACTGGTCTCCTTCCTTCCAATCAGCTCTCTGGTGAGCAGCCAGATGGATCCAAGACTGTGCTGGAGCTGGCTTGTCTGAGTTCCTAAGAGGTGATTGTGCACATCCGCATATTAGAAATCAGCCATGGTGGGAGTATTTACACCATGAAAAACAAAAACATCACAGATTAAGAATTTCCCTTCCCTTTCCTTCTCTTCTCTTTCCTTCCCTTCCCTTCCCTTCCCTTCCTTTCCCTCCCCTTCCCTTCTCTTCCCTTTCTTTTTTTTTTTTAATGCTGCAGAGCCACTTGTCAGTCATCTACCAGCATGCCAATGAAGGGACCTTGCTCTAACACAAACACAATAAAATAACTCTCTTGTTTAAAACACTTCCATCTTGACTTCAAGATAATCATAATTGTTTTATTTATGAGCTGGCTACATGTACCTCTCCAGACACACCTCTCCTCATGTTGCCAACCACACCATCTCCTGAGGCTTCTGGGAATATTTTTAATCTATGTGGTAGGCTGAAAATGGTCCCCGTATATATCCATGTCATCATCCCTGGAACCTGTGAATGTTACCTTACATGGCAAAACCAAAACCAAAAAATGTTTGCAGTTGTGATTGAGAATCTTCAGATGGGAAGATACCCCCAGATTATCTGAGTGGCCACTAAATGCAATCACATATATCTTTGTAAAAGAGAAATAGAAGATTCTATTGATATGACATACAGAGGAGAAAGTGATGTAAATGTGGATCGAGAAAGACTTGGAGATGCTGGTCTTGGAGACTGGAGTGATGCAGCCACAAGTCAAGGAATATTGGCAACCGTCAAAAGCTGCAAGAGGCAAAGAACAGATTTTCTCCTGGAGCTTCCAGAGGGGACATGGTCCTGCCAACACCTTTTAGTTCAACCCAGTGATACTGATTTCAGATTTCTGGTCTCCAGAACTGTGACAGAAAATATTGCTGTCATTGTAAGTCACCCAGCTTGTGGTAATTTGTTATAGCAGCCACAGGAGATCAATACACTCTATCTGGTACATTCCCCAGTCTTTCTTCTCTTTCTGAAACTTCTGTTTTCCCTTCAGGCCCCACCTTAAACATCAGTACTTGGTCCATTTCTCCTGCTGCTCCATTGTCTGGACTAAGTGTTTTGTTTTGTTTTGTTTCCTCATAATACAGTTGACCTTTGAACAATGCAGCGGCTAGGGGCACTGATCCTCCACGCAGTCGAAAATCCATGTATAAGTTACAGTCAGCCCTCTATATCAGGGTTCCTCTGTATCTGTGGTTCCTCCATATTCAGGGGTTCCTCATTTTCAAATTCAACCAACTGCCGACCTTGTAGTATTTATTACTGAAAAAAATCTGAATATGAGTGGACCCTCAAAGTTCAAGCCCATGTTGTCCAAGGGTCAACTCTACTCAGTTTCCCTTTTCCTTAACCCTGATCCAAATATATATATTTATTTGTTGTTCAGTCTCCCAACCTCATCCCAAGCTAAATTCATGCGAGCAGGAACTTTGCTTTATGAAGTACACAGAAGGCATATAATACATATTTTTTGCAGAAAGGAAGGAAGGAACAGATTTAGTTCTGTAGTTAATTAGTTAATAGAAAACGTCATTAGAAAAGTGAAATATGTGCTTGGATCTCTTGGGTCAGGGTTCTGGGAAACCTGTACACAGATTTTGATGTTCTGTATGTGACCTAGATGAACCATATGATTCCTAAACTTGGAACAATGCCCTTTCCTCAAAGGGCTTTCTTTCCCTCAAAGTGCATTAGGTCATGTATTAGTTTCCTATCTCTACTGTAGCAAACTACTACAAATTTAGTGCTTTAAAACAACACAAAAGGCTGCTGCAGGCGGCCCGGCTTTAGGAAGATCAGTTCTGGAGGCTGGGAAGTCTAAGATGAAAAGTGCGGCCAATTCAGTTCCTGATATCGTCTTGTGCTACTGACCATTGCTATGTTCGGGAGACCCTGAGGCCCAGTAGAGTTATGAGGAAATGGAACTACAAAGAAATAGTTATTTAAATTGCTCAAACTGGGCCTTCAAGATGGTGGAGGAGTAAGACGTGGAGATCACCTTCCTCCCCACAAGTACATCAAAACCACATCTACATGTGGAACAACTCCTACAGAACACCTACTGAACGCTGGCAGAAAACCTCAGACTTCCCAAAAGACACCCTCAGGCGACCTACATGCAGAGGCGGGGCCAAATCCAAAGCTGAACCCCAGGAGCTGCGTGAACAAAGAAGAGAAAGGGAAACCTCGTCCAGCAGTCTCAGGAGCAGCGGATTAAATCTCCACAATCAACTTGATGTACCCTGCATCTGTGGAATTCCTGAGTAGACAATGAATCATCCCAAACTGAGGAGGTGGACTTTGGGAGCAACTGGACACTTGCGGTTTGCTTTCTGCATCTGACTTGTTTCCTGTTTGATGTTTATCTTAGTTTAGTATTTAGAGCTTGTTATCATTGGCAGATTCGTTTATTGATTTGGTTGCTCTCTTCCTTTCTTAATTTTTACATATATATATATATTTTTCCTTTTTTTCCCTTTTCTCTTTTTTTGAGTGTGTATGAGCATGCTTCTTTCTGGGATTTGTCTGTATAGCTTTGCTTTTGCCATTTGTCCTAGGGTTCTGACTCTCTGTTTTTAGTTTTGGGGCTTTTTTTTGAGTATAGCTTTTAGAGCCTGTTATCATTGGAGTATTTGTTTTTTGGTTTGGTTGCTCTCTTCTTTCTTTCTCTCTTTTTTAAATTATTTTTTATTTTTCTATTTTTAATGATTTTTTTCTATTTTAATAACTTTATTTTGTATTATTTATTTATTTTTTTCATTCTTTCTTTCTTTTCTTTTCTCCCTTTTCTTCTGAGTTGTGTGGCTGACAGGGTCTTGGTGCTCTGGCCGGGTGTCAGGCCTGAGCCTCTGAGGTGGGAGAGCCGAGTTCAGGACATTGGTCCACCAGAGACTTCCCAGCCCCACGTAATACCAAACAGCAAAAGCTCTCCCAGAGACCTCCATCTCAATGCTAAGACCCAGCTCCACTCAACGATCAGCAAGCTACAGTGCTGGACACCCTATGCCAAACAACTAGCAAGATAGGAGTAAAAAAACCCACCCATTAGCAGAGAGGCTGCCTAAAATCATAATAAGGTCACAGACACCCCAAAACACACCACCGGACACAGTCCGCCCAACAGAAAGACAAGATCCAGCCTTATCCACCAGAACACAGACACCAGTCCCCTCCACCAGGAAGCTTACACAACCCACTGAACCAACCTTAGCCACTGGGAGCAGACACCAAAAACAATGGGAACTACTAACCCTGCAGCCTGCGAAAAGGAGGCCCCAAACACGGTAAGTTAAGCAAAATGAGAAGACAGAAAAACACACAGCAGATAAAGGGGCAAGGTAAAAACCCACCAGACCAAACAAATGAAGAGGAAATAGGCTGTCTACCTGAAAAAGAATTCAGAGTAATAATAGTAAAGATCCAAAATCTTGGAAATAGAATGGAGAAAATATAAGGAATGTTTAACAAGGATCTAGACGAACTAAAGAGCAAGCAAACAATGATGAACAACACAATAAATGAAATTAAAAATTCTCTAGAAGGAATCAATAGCAGAAAAACTGAGGCAGAAGAACGGATAAGTGACCTGGAAGATAAAACAGTGGAAATAACTAATGCAGAGCAGAATAAAGAAAAAAGAATGAAAAGAATTGAGGACAGTCTCAGAGACCTCTGGGGCAACATTAAATGCACCAACATTCAAATTATAGGGGTCCCAGAAAAAGAAGAGAAAAAAGAAGGGACTGAGTTGAAAACTTCCCTAATATGGGAAAGGAAATAATCAAGTCCAGGAAGTGCAGAGAGTCCCATACAGGATAAATCCAAGGAGAAACACACCAAGACACATATTAATCGAACTATCAAAAATTAAATACAAAGAAAAAATATTAAAAGCAGCAAGGGAAAAACAACAGTTAGCATACAAGGGAATCCCCATAAGGTTAACACCTGATCATTCAGCAGAAACTCTGCAAGCCAGAAGGGAGTAGCAGGACATATTAAAAGTGATGAAAGGGAAAAACCCACAACCAAGACTACTCTACCCAGCAAGGATCTCATTCAGATTCGATGGAGAAATTAAAACCTTTACAGGTAAGCAAAAGCTAAGAGAATTCAGCACCACCAAACCAGCTCTACAACAAATGCTAAAGGAACTTCTCTAGGCAGGAAACACAGGAGAAGGAAAAGACTTACAATAACAAACCCCAAACAGTTAAGAAAATGGTAATACGAACATATATATTGATAACTACCTTAAATGTGAATGGATTAAATGCTCCAACCAAAACACATAGACTTGCTGAATGGATACAAAAGCAAGACCCATACATATGCTGTCTACAGTAGACCCACTTCAGACCTAGGGACACATACAGACTGAAAGTAAGAAGATGGAAAAAGATATTCCATGCAAATGGAGATCAAAAGGAAGCTGGAGTAGCAATTCTCATATCAGACAAAATAGATTTTAAAATAAAGACTATCACAAGAGACAAGGACACTACATAATAATCAAGGGATCAATCTGAGAAGATATAACAATTGTAAATATTTGTGCATCCAACATAGGAGCAGCTCAATACATAAGGCAAATGCTAACAGCCATAAAAGGGGAAATCAACAGTAGCACAATAATGGTAGGGGACATTAACACCCCACTTTCACCAATGGACAGATCATCCAAAATGAAAATAAATAAGGAAACAAAATGATACATTAAACAAGATGGACTTAATTGATATTTATAGGGCATTCCATCCAAAAACAGCAGATTATACTTTCTTCTCAGGAGCTCATGGAACATTCTCCAGGATAGATCATATCTTGGGTCACAAATCAAGCCTTGGTAAATTTAGGAAAATTGAAATCCTATCAAGTATCTTTTCCAACCACAATGTTGTAAGACTAGATATCAATTACAGGAAAAAATTTGTAAACAATACAAACACATGGAGGCTAAACAAAACACTACTAAATAACCAAGAGCTCACTGAAGAAATCAAAGAGGAAATGAAAAAATACCTAGAAACAAATGACAATGAAAACACGACAACCCAAAACCTATGGGATGCAGCAAAAGCAGTTCTAAGAGGGAAGTTTATAGCAATACAGTCCTACGTCAAGAAACAAGAAACATCTCAAATAAACAACCTAACCTTACACCTAAAGCAATTAGAGAAAGAAGAACAAAATACCCCAAAGTTAGCAGAAGGAAAGAAATCATAAAGATCAGATCAGAAATAAATGAAAAAGAAGTAAAGGAAACAATTGCAAAGATCAATAAAACTAAACGCTCGTTCTTTGGGAGGATAAACAAAATTGATAAACCATTAGCCAGACTCATCAAGAAAAAAAAGGGAGAAGACTCAAATCCATAGAATTAGAAATGAAAAAGGAGAAGTAACAACTGACACTGCAGAAATACAAAGGATCATGAGATTTACTACAAGCAGCTATATTCCAATAAAATGGACAACCTGGAAGAAATGGACAAATTCTTAGAAAAGCACAACCTTCCAAAACTGAAGCAAGAAGAAATAGAAAATATAAAGACCAATCACAAGCACTGAAATTGAGACTGTGATTAAAAATTATCCAACAAACAAGAGCCCAGGACCAGATGGCTTCACAGGTGAATTCTATCAAACATTTGGAGAAGAGCTAACACCTATCCTTCTCAAACTCTTCCTAAATATAGCAGAGGGAGGAACAATACCAAACTCAATTCTACGAGGCCACCATCACCGTGATACCAAAACCAGACAAAGATGTCACAAAGAAAGAAAACTACAGGCCAATATCACTGATGAACATAGATACAAAAATCCTCAACAAGATACTAGCAAACAGAATCCAACAGCACATTAAAAGGATCATACAGCTTGATCAAGTGGGGTTTGTCCCACGAATGCAAGGATTCTTCAGTATACACAAGTCAATCAATGTGATACACCATACTAAAAAATTGAAGAGAAAAACCCTGTAATCATCTCAATAGATGCAGAAAAAGCTTTCGACAAAATTCAACACCCATTTATGATAAAAACCCTCCAGAAAGTTAAGCATAGAGGGAACTTACCTCGACACAATAAAGGCCATATATGACAAACCCACAGCCAACATCATCCTCAATGGTGAAAAACTGAAACTATTTCCTCTAAGGTCAGGAACAAGACAAGGATGTCCAGTCTCACCAGTATTATTCAACATACCTTTGGAAGTTTTAGCCACAGCAGTCAGAGAAGAAAAAGAAATAAAAGGAATCCAGATCGGAAAAGAAGAAGTAAAGCTGTCACTGTGTGCAGATGACATGATGCTATACATAGAGAATCCTAAAGATGCTGCCAGAAAACTGCTAGAGCTAATCAATGAATGTGGTAAAGTAGCAGAATACAAAATTAATGCACAGAAATCTCTTGCATTTCTATACATTAATGATGAAAAATCTGAAAGAGAAATTAAGGAAACACTCCTATTTACCATTGCAACAAAAAGAATGAAATACCTAGGAATAAACCTACCTAAGGGGACAAAAGAACTGTATGCAGAAAACTGTAAGACACTGATGAAAGAAATTAAAGATGATACAAACAGATGGAGAGATATACCATGTTCTTGGATTGGAAGAATCAACATTGTGAAAATGACTATACTACCCAAAGCAATCTACATATTCAATGCAATTCCTGTCAAACTACCAAGGGCATTTTTCACAGAACTAGAACAAAAAATTTCACAATTTGTATGGAAACACAAAAGACCCTGAATAGCCAAAGCAATCTTTTTTTTTTTTTTTTTTTGCGGTACGCGGGCCTCTCACTGTTGCGGCCCCTCCCGCTGCAGAGCACAAGCTCTGGACGCGCAGGCCCAGCGGCCATGGCTCACAGGCCCAGCTGCTCCGCGGCACGTGGGATCCTCCCAACCCGGGCACGAACCCGCGTCCCCTGCATCGGCAGGCAGACCCCCAACCACTGCGCCACCAGGGAAGCCCCAAAGCAATCTTGAGAAGGAAAAACAGAGCTGGAGGAATCACGCTCTGTGACTTCAGACTATACTACAAAGCTACAGTAATCAAGACAGTATGGTACTGGCACAAAAACAGAAAGAAAGATCAATGGAACAGGATAGAAAACCCAGAGGTAGACCCATGCACATATGGTCACCTTATCTTTGATAAAGAGGCAAGAATATACAATGGGGAAAAGACAGCCTCTTCAATAAGTGGTGCTGGGAAAACTGGACAACTACATATAAATAATGAAATTAGAACATTCCCTAACACCAGACACAAAAATAAACTCAAAATGGATTAGAGACCTAAATGTAAGGCCAAACACTATAAAACTCTTAGAGGAAAATATAGGCAGAACACTCCATGACATAAATCACAGCAAGACCCTTTCAGACCCACCCCCTAGAGAGATGGAAATAAAACCAAAAATAAACAAATGAGACCTAATGAAACTTCAAAGCTTTTGCACAGCAAAGGAAACCATAAACAAGATGAGAAGACCACCCTCAGAATGGGAGAAAATATTTGTAAATGAAGCAACTGACAAAGGATTAATCTCCAAAATATACAAGCAGCTCATCCAGCTCAGTATCAGGAAAACAAACAACCCAATCCCAAAATGGGCAGAAGACATAAATAGACATTTCTCTAAAGAAGATATACAGACTGCCAACAAACACATGAAAGGATGCTCAACATCATTAATCATTAGAGAAATGCAAATCAAAACTACAGTGAGGTATCACCTCATACCAGTCGAATGGCCATCATCAAAAAATCTATAAACATTGAATCCTGGAGAGGGTGTGGAGAAAAGGGAACCCTCTTACACTGTTGGTGGGAATGTAAATTGATACAGCCACTATGGAGAACAGTATGGAGGTTCCTTAAAAAGCTAAAAATAGAACTACCATGAGACCCAGCAATCCCTGGCATATACCCTGAGAAAATCATAATTCAAAAAGAGTCAAGTACCACAATGTTCATTGCAGCTCTATTTACAGTAGTCAGGACATGGAAGCAACCTAAGTGTCCATCAGCAGATGAATGGATAAAGAAGATGCGGCACATATATACAGTGGAATATTACTCAGCTATAAAAAGAAACAAAATTGAGTTATTTGTAGTGAGGTGGATGGACCTAGAGACTGTCATAGAGAGTGAAGTAAGTCAGAAAGAGAAAAACAAATACCGTATGCTAACACATATATATGGAATCTTAAAAAAAAAAAAAAGAAAAGAAAAAGGTTCTGAAGAACGTAAGGGCGGGACAGGTATAAATACGCAGATGTAGAGAGTGGAGTTGAGGATACGGGGAGGGGGAAGGGTAAGCTGGGGCAAAGTGAGAGAGTGGCATGGACATATATACACTACCAAATGTAAAATAGATAGCTAGTGGGAAGCAGCCGCGTAGCACAGGGAGATCAGCTCGGTACTTTGTGTCCACCTAGCGGGGTGGGATAGGGAGCGTGGGAGAGAGAGGCAAGAGGAAGGAGATGTGGGGATATATGTATATGTATAGCTGATTCACTTTGTTATAAAGCAGAAACTAACACACCATTGTAAAGCAATTATACTCCAATAAAGATGTTAAAAAAAAAACAAAACACAAAATTTGTTGTGCTACAGTCTGGATGTCAGGAGTCTAAAATTGAGGTGTTTGCAGGGCTGTGTTCTTTCTGAAGGCCCCAGGGTGAATCTGTTTCCTTGCCTTTCCTGGCTACTACAGGATGCCTACATTCTCTGGCACATTGCCTTTTACTCCATCTTCAAAGCCAGCAATGTAACCTCTTCTCTCCTCTCTGACCTCCTGCCTGATTCTTTTAAGGCTCCTTGTAATTTTATCAGTCCCACCTGGCTAATCTAGGATAAGTTTGTTATACTTAACTTAATCACATTGGCAAAGTTAATTTTACCATATTCGCAGGTCCCAGGGATTCAGAGATGAACATCTTTGGGGGGCCAAATGGGTAATTATCCTCCCTATTTGCAAAGACAATAACATGATAACCAAACCGAGAAACCATACAATGAACCTGAGTATTTGTATATGTATTCTATCCAGCGAGTACCAATAATGATGATCATTTATTTCTATCTGGCCCTGTCTCCTTACTTTGAAAAGGATGTTGCTTCCTAAAATATTCTGTTGATTCCTCAGTTATAAGAAGAGCAAGACACATACTCATGTCTCATTTTCTCCCTTAAGTGAGCCCTCTAAGAAGAAAGAAGATGTTTAAGATCATGCATGGGTCTTGCACTTTAAGACAGCATCTCTGCTCATTAGTAAAACATGGCTCAATGAATGTCCCAGGCTCTGCCCAACCATATTGAAAACATTTCCTTTTAAAGGAGGAGTTAACAAGGGACATGGGCAGAAGGCCATTGTGAGTGGGTCAGGTATGTCCCCATTACTAACATTATATAATAATTGCCAAATTCAAGTTCTTACTCTGTGCCAGACAGTATGCTGTGAGCTTTACCGATACTATGTCAAATACTCTGTATGCCCGTGATATGCTATGCATGTATGTATCCACCACTGCATTCATACAGGGTAGATGCATTCTTAGGTACTTAATTAAAGCTTATTGATAAGTGAAATGCTCTTACATCTACAAAGACCCTGTTTCCAAAAGGTCATATTCATCAGCACTGGGGGTTACAACTTGGGCATATCTGTGTGGGAAATGCACTTGAACCCACAACAGTCATCAAGGCTAGTTGAACAATGAGAGACACTCACTCCCACGCAGCCAGGCTTAGCACATGAACATGGGGGTGATACACATTTTAGATTTTAGATTAATTGGAGTTTTATATCTAAATACCACTAAATATAAATTGTCCCACTCCTCCAATAGGAGGCTTCATCTTAGATAATAAAGAAGTGAAATCACTATATATATATACATATATATATATGTATTACTAATTACTTTGCTGTATACCTGAAGCTAACACAATATTGTAAATCAACTATATTTCAATTTAAAAAAGTGAAAGCACTAAGATAAATCATGTTCTGACTCAAGACCCGATGCTGTGAGCCTGTGCAAATCACGTAAACTTTCTGAGTTTCCATTCCCTCATCAGTATGATTGAGAGAAAAAATATGCCCCTATCTTCCTGGTAGGGTTGTCTAAGATCATAGATACGTAAATACTATGAAACTATACAGAGCTTACAAGGAATGGCCACTTCCTCCAAAGGCCCTATTCATTAATCTCAATTCCAGTTTTCAGGCTTCTTCATTGACTTGCTGTGGTACAAAAAGCCCTTTTCTACTAGAAGTTTGTCCTGTGTTGGGCCTTAAATGCATAGAACTTTCCAGACTGTGAACAAGTCAGTGAGCGTGATTGACTCCTGGTGAGCTGCTGTTCACCTCGACCCAAGGGTCTTTCTTTTTCTCGGAGGCTGGACACCTTGCCAGTCACTCCCTTTTGGTGAGTCACACCGTGGCCTTGAAGGCATTCTCTGCTTGACCCAGTGCCTTGCCACCTGCTTATGCTCCCACTCACCACTTTCTCCTCATCCTTTCTGACTCTCACCTCGGCAGTGGCAGCAAGGCAGTGACAGCAAATGGCAGTTGACTTGCCAGGTGATGGAGGATTGGAATGATTTCTCTTCTGTCAATGTCTCCAGCAACTTTGCCTTCCTGTGTGGCCTTATCTCTTCACACGCACATGCACAGACCAAAACTAGAACGTGTCCTCAGTGCTTGGCTAGAGGAGGCATTTGCATCAAATTAATCAAAGAAGTCCCAGGCTATAAGTGATTTCCTAGAGTAGGAAAGACATCCCAAAGCCTTTTACCTATGGCAGAGGCCCAGGCTTTGCGATAGACCTTGGCCTTGAATGAGTTACAAAATGTCTCTGAGCTGAAGTTCCCTCATCAAGAAAATGTGAATAATTACAGAACTTTCCTCATAGTTCCTTGCACAAGTAGCTACTGAACTGTAGGTGCTTAATAGATGTTGAATGAATGATCAGGTGGGGAATGAATGATAATGCCAGCAAAATACTTAGCACAGTGAGTGGTACAAAGTAGGTGCTCAATGCACAAGGCTATTTATTACTGGTAGCTGAAGTACTGCTTCAGTCCAGATAGCTGTCCAGGCCTCTTGCTTTTGCTTCCTTGTCATAAGAACTTTGCAGAGTGATTAAGAGCTTAGGCTGTAAAGCTGAATTCTCTGGATTTGAATCTTGACTCAACCAGCTGGGTGACCTTGGGTAGTTAGTTATCCTTTTTCTGCTATTGTTCCTCACAATAATGAGGATAATAATATGTAGTTCATACAATTATGAGGATTAAATGAGTTTATATGTGTTGTGCTTAAAATAGTACCTAACAGGTAATAACTCAAGTGAAGTTAATGTCTACTTTTTAATTATTATTAGCATCTGTCTAGCCTAGTTCTTAGAAAGTCCTGACACAAGGAAGATTGCCCCAAAGGCATTCTCCTAGGCACATGATCAGGTACCGTCTCTCTTCATGACCTACTTGAACGAGGGTCTTGCTTCTTTCTTCCTTCTCTGCTGCTCCTAGCATAGTGCTGGGACACCGTCATTATTGCATCTACTTTAGAGAAGTATGTTGTGGAATTGGCATAAGATGAAATCTTTTTAACTACAAACTGGTAAATCTCTCAGGGTCTTTGCTATACTGGCATTTCTTTCTTCTCATTTTATAGGTGAGAAAAATGGCCCAGGGAGGTTGGAACTTGCCCATAGACACCTGGTTAGTTAGAAGTTCTTTCTCAGACCCAAGTCCCCTGGCTTCTAGCACAGTACCCCCAGTCACCCATCAGTTAAGCAGACATTTAGAAAAAAACAAGAATCACAGCATATGGATTCTAAAAACTGTCTTAAAAATGTAAAACCACCATCCTCCGCAGCAGATTGGCCAGTGCTTATTGCCGGAAGGCAAATGTGACCTTCTGCCCAGCATTTGCCTGATCAAATAAGAATTACGAACTAGCCTGATGACCTGAGATTACCCTCTGCTTTTCTTCTTTGTCTGGTCCAGGCACAAAGGGAAATGGGGCAATGGAATGAGAATTTGCAATTGTAGAAAGACACAGGGTGGTGTTATAGGACACATCTTGGACTGGGCAGGAATTTTACTGCTTCTACTCACTTCTCTTTGTCCCTTGCCTAGTCACTTTCCCTCACAGAATCTCAGTGTCTAAATCTTTTAATTAAAAGGATCAGAAATAGCTGGGTTCTCTTTTCATTCTACCATTCTATGAGGGTAGCTATGAATAAGTACTAGGTAGACAGTCTATGCACAAGTGTTTCATTTATTATTACCTCGTGCTCCAGCGAGGAGTTTCTGTGTTGCCAAAATTCTTTTCATACAGTGCATCTTTTTCAGTGACACATGGATAACTGGTAAACATGACTAATATGAGAATATGCGTTAAATTAGTATAAAAACTGTCTTACAGTTTCCAGATGTCAGAATCTTGTAGTGTTGTCATTTTTCTTTTTTCTGTTCAGATGTTCATACAAATGGACAGCAAATGTCTGCAGGAACCATCTACCAACACACATTTCTTTAGACTTGCATCTACCAGTTTGTTACTGGGGGTTTACATACTCTCTGAGAGTTCACCAAAGTATAACTGTCTTTCACAATCTTACAGGACTGCAGCACTGCCTCCCTTGTGCATTGTCTAAAATATTGGCTCCTGTGTGACTCTGAACACTTGAAAACGCAGACAGCCTGGTGGTAGGTAGTATTTACCCAAATTAGAGAAATTAAATTCTGAACTGTTCAGGTTTCAAGCAATCAGTTCCAGTTGGTATACACTCAATTCCAGCCTTAGGCATCTGAAGAGAAAATGTGATTTTGGCAGCAAGAGCTGCTAGTAGGAGTTTAAGTCCCAATCAACATAAAATGTATGTAAAGTACCAAAGCTGAATATTGATAAGGAGGTTTTCTTTTGCCTACTTTATATCAGCTGAGATACTTAAAGCCTGTCTTCTTTTATCAGAGGAGAGGAAAAAATATGCAAACAATTAAAGAAAAGATTAAGTCCCCTTTTTATGGCATGAGAAGGTTATAAAGCCACTGATAGAAAAGCTATAAATTATTCTACCTTTAAAATTATTGTTGCTTTAATCTTTTTATTAAAGATGTTACCCAGTTCTTTTGTTATGGATACTTCAGATGGAAATTTGCTTTTTCTTCTACTTTATGGAGTTTTGCTGAGCTACACAACTCTAGCGGGCATGGTTCATACTGTACTCTACACATATATTCATCAAATAGAATGAGATAGGGCCCTCTGCAGGTGTTCAGTGGGCCAGTCCTGACAGTATCTGATTGTGAACATAGAATAAAACGGAATGAGAATCAACACAGAATATATATGTATGTAGACATGTTATATATTTTAATCATAATAAGAACCCTGTGAAATATAATACAGATGAGGAAACTGAGGCTCAAGGAAGTTAAGCAACTTGCTTTACTAGGCAGGGTGGGCTGACTTCTGTGACAAACTACCTCAGAAACTCAGTATTTCAACACAATAAAGTATCTGTTTCTTACGTTATTGTCTGATTGGATATTTGGTAGACAGCCTTCCAAGTGGAGATTCAGGGACCCAGGTTTCCTTCTATTTAATGGCTCCAGCATCTTAGGAACTCAGAGGACTGCAGAGAATCATCTGCATTTGGTCTGCAGAGAAGAAAGAGAGAGCCTTGAGAATCTCCTCAAAAATTCTAGGTCAGGCAGCCTGGAAGTGGCTTTCCCACATCATTTCTGCCCATATTCCATTGGCCAGAACTCAGTCACATGGCCTCATCCCACTGCAGTGGGATCTGGGAAGTGTAGTCTCTCTGTGTGCCTAGGAGGACAAAGAAATGGGTTTGGTGACCCTGGTGCATTATCTTTGCCACTTGCCAGGAGAAGAACAGGAATCCCTTCTCTACAGCTCCAAATCCTATGTTCTTTCCACTGCACTAAGCTGTGGGATTCATCCCCTTGAATGATTTTTGATCCAAATTACAAGGGCAGGCAGAGGTACACACCACTGCTTGAGGCCAAAAAGAGAGACTGAAAAGTCATACAGATTTTTTTTAATGCCTTATTTTGCTTTTATGGACACACATTTGAATATTTGACTGAATTTTCCAGATCTCGTGCATGTCTAGCTCAGACATTACCTAGGAGTTTTTTGGAGGTATTTGACTGGACTGTATTTATGATGCAAGATAGAATCCTAGGAAGATTTTCATCCCTGCCTATTTTCCCATCTCTATGGCCTCATCTTTGAAATTTTATCTACTTCATTGTTTTAACTATAAACCCCATATGGTTGACCCCCCCAACACATATTTTCATCATTTCTATCCTCTCTTTTAAACTAACTGCACCATGTCAGTGCCCCACATGCTCCTATGGTCAACATGTAAAACTTTGAAATTTATTTTTTTTCCTCTGGAAACATGTTTCTACTGTCATCATTCTAGTCAGTAGGTCATTGACTTGGGATTCATTTGCATCAGTAGATCCAGGTTTTATGGGGCCTGAAGCTTTAACAGTCATTTTTAATTCAGCATTATGAATACAAATTCGATTCAAAAGTAAATATTTAGAATGAGGAGAGGAATTAAAACAAATTACAAATTCAAAATCTTGACAAATGTCACAGTCACACAGTTCAGAAAAATAACACAAGTGACACAATTCTGCAGTATTTTTTCTTACATTTTTTAGCTGCCTAAAAATTAAAGATAACTTAATCTTATTTCTATCATTGTTGATAGCAATTTGTTTTTATTATTGATAGTTTGTTGGAGTCTTTTCAGCTTCTCAGCTGATCATGTTATGTAAATTTTCAGAATTTTTTGTTGATTTTGAAAACTTTTATGAAAGTGCTTTTATGGCATTTTATATTTTCTTTTGAAGTGAAGAAATGCTCTTTGAAAAACTAGCAACACTTGTTAACACAAGCAGAGTCCCTGCCAAGACCTTAGAAAGGAGTCTATGCAAGTGAGGGGCCCTGAATTTAGATTTTATTAATTTTGTGGTAAGTCTACTCTTGTTTACCTGTGTTCACCTTCACTCACTTTTCCAAAAATAATCAGTTGTCATTGTACTTTCCATATTTTCTTCATAATAGGTCTCTGTCTCCATTCCACCAGCCTTTTAAAGACCTTATTACCTTACACAGGAGCTATTGCAAACTTCTTCTAAGCTTACCACCTGAAGTCTTTGCCCCCGTCTTGTCATTCAGAAAAATAATTCCAGATTAATCATTTCCATTTTTAAAGATCCTCTTGTTTGCCAAATAAAATCCAATGTCTTTTACCTGATTTTGCAGGCTATGCATGATCTGGTCCCAATTCGTCTGTTCAGTGTGATCTCCTGTGATTTCACCATAGTCTAAAGACTTGGACCTCACCTAAGCAAGACTTACTAACATATATGCCATTTATCCCCTGTTGAACATGATTCCCCTTAATACTAGAGGGATAAAATTCTCAGCATCTTGTAAGTGTCCTGACCTTCCAGAAAGAAGAAGGTAGCATATGCAGTAATTGGACAGTTTAGACATAGCTCACTAACACTTGATCCCTCTTCCCTCCTTTGGTTTTTCTCTCTGGTCCTTCAAACCATGACATTATATGTATTATACTTCATTTGTTTCCCTTTACTAGATCACAAGCTCCATGAAGACAGAAAGTGTTTAGTCTGCTTTGTTCATAGCTGTATCCCCACTGCCTACAAGACTGTCTAGGATATAAATTTTTTTTGAAAATGCTGAAAAATTGGCCAGATTTTGCTCATGAGATCTTGAGAAATTATTTAACTGTGAAAAGCCTGATTTTTCTCATCTGTAATTTAGCAGTTATTATAGTAAACATTTCATACAATTATTGTGATGAATTAGTGATTAAAATATATTAAAATTCTTAGTAGAGTGCTTGGCAGATAGTGCTCAATAAATATTATCTAGCGTTTTATTTTAATTAGAACTTTCACTTGGGAGCACCATGGAAGCAGCAGCATGGGATACCGGAAAAAAACCGAGAGTTTGACCATTTTTAGCTCTGGGGCTTTGAGTAACATAGTTTGATTTTCTGAGCCTCAGTTTGATGTATCTGCATAATGAGAATACATACTCTACAAAGTTATGATGGGGATTAAATGAGGTCTTAAAAAATTATGCAGTCTTATTAAGTACCATTATTAGGACAGGTATTGGAATAGGGGGACTTTCCCTGGGCCCCTTGCAGGCAGCTGTGTGAAGGTACCTGCTGTGCTGTTTATACAATGTAGAGAGACCACTGAGAATCCCCGATGAACTGCGCTATGGAAGCAAACAGTATTATGGTTTTAATTGTAAACTCTGAAATGTTTTTACAGAATAACATTGATGATTAACACTTCTAATTTTGGAGGTAAAAAGAAATCTCAAGATAATCATTTGAGCTAATTTTACCAGACAAGAGTTAGATTTTACATTTGTTTTATTCCTAGCCAAGTTTGCTTCTGGTGTAATCTAGGGAGACTTCTTTTTTCCCTTCTCACCTACTTGTTTTTAAGGAGTGGTTAGAGAGCCTGTTTTCCGCTCTTGGAAATACATATGCCACTGTCAGAAGATGAATTAAGCCAGCTTGACTAGAGGTTTTAGAACCTTTGAAACATAGCCAAGGCCAGATCAGAGCAGGAATAAGAATTTCTCCAAGCTGCAACAAACAATAAAAATCCAAAATAGAAACTACCATTGTGATGCAAAGAGGGAAGCAAACACAATTTTCACAGAAGCGATTCTGGAGGGAGAAAGATGAAATGTTGAAATGATCTTAGTGTGTGCTACACGGATTCCATATTTAGGCATCAAGTTTAGTTATGTTGTAGCCAATAGTTCTGACCAGAAGGGGAGCCAATAGTTATGCTCCATGGAAGGGAATTGTCCTCCAATCCTGGCTAAAATTATTATTTTTGGTGGTGATGGTCTAGAGGGGTCATTATACAATGGTGGAGACATACAGCAACAGGTAACACATGACATCCCTGTCACTAGGACAAAGGACACATTGTCTTCAGATGATAAGTAGAGGGAAGATGAGCCCAACATTTAGTAAGAGATATTTTAGCATAATGGTTGTAGGCACAGACTCTGGGGTGGGCAATCTGGAGAGAATCCTCACACTACTCTATAGAAGCCACGTGATCTTGATCAAGTAATTTAACCTCTGAGCCTCCATGTCCCACCTAAAACATGAGGATAAAATTTGCAATATCTCACAAGGCTACTGTGAATATTTAGTGAATTAATCATGGAAGGTGCTTAGAAGGGTGAGTCACTCTGCTACATTCTTTGCCTGAAGCACCTACTTCAATCCTCACAGCAATTCTCTGAGGCAGGTTTTGCTATCACCATTCTATGGAAGCTAAGGCTAATAAGGTGTGTTGTCCAAAGCCCTCAAAAGGATGTTGTAGAGTGAGAAATATCTCTGTCATTTTAGAGTGGAGATGGGGAGACTCAAAAGGGAAGAAGGAACACTTGAATCATATTCATTTCTCCAATACCACCCCCACTGAACCAGTGATTCTGGGTTTTCTCCTATCTAAAGACAATTTAGGAGGCCCTTTCCTCTGAACTCCTATTTCCCACCCCTCCCCTCACTCTCAGCCATCCCTGTATCACAGCAGTGGCTCAAGATAGTTCTGGAACAGGAAACATTTTAAGAGAGCTAGTTATTCCATAAGAAAAGTCCTGTCTGTAAATGAGGCAAGTGGAACTAGTACGTGTGATTATTGAATGATTCTGTTCAGAGGTTCACTTCAGCCCTTTACTTGCAGGCTTTCTGGTTCATTTAGAGGCTAGCTACATTTTAAGAAGTTCATTGTTTGTAAGAGATTTCATAAGGCAGGAACCGGAAAGGATGTGAGGTGTCATCTAAACAAGCCTCCACAGTTGACAGATGAGGAAGCCGAGGCCTCTCACCAGACGGAACTCTTTGTGGCTCCCCAGATGTATTTTTTCAAGGCTTTTTGCTTTGACATGAAACACATACTAATCCTGGAATCCCAAATATATTCCTGCTTTTCATGTTTTGTTTGTTTTGTATTGTTTTGTTTTATTTTGCCTAATACCTCCTCATCTGTAATCAAATGTCACCTACTCCAGGGAAACTTACCTCTTATATGCTCCCACAATAAGCCCCTGTTTATCAACCACACACTCCGATTTCATTATTTCTGTGTGTATGCCTGTCTTTCCTGGAGGCCAAAGACCATGTCTGCTTTGTTCATCATTCTATTCCCTGTATCTGGCACAATGACTGATATATAGATGGAGGGTCAAAAATGTTAGATGGATGGATAAATGGTTGGATGGATGAGTGGATGAATATGTAGTTTCTCCCTTGAATATGTACAACCTGACACCTTCTACAAGTCTCAGACAACATGAATTTGTTCATGTTTCCTACAACTTTGCCTCATAATATTCTTCGTTGTTGGCCCAGCGTATGGTCCTCTGATGTTTCTAAGAACAGGAAAAAAAGACTTGATCTGATGTAGTAGCAGTTAGAAATCAAATGCCTTCTCACTATGAGCTTTGGTTGAAAGCTTTCGACTCACTGGAAGTATTTCCTCTCAACATGTTTTCAGTTTTTGTTTGTGTGTGTGTGTGTGTGTGTGTGTGTGTGTGTGTGTGTGTGTGTGTCTATACTCACTGGCTTATCCCCTTGGAACAAGAGGATAGAAGGAGAATGGTACAGGAGACACAAACTTTCCCTTGGACAGCTAAAAAGGTAAAGTGCCTTCATGTGAACATATCCTGTTTTGTGGGGAGCCAACAGGGCCTGGACAAGCTTTGTGGCTGCTTTGGTTAACTACCCCCTTGATTTAAATCCCCACTATCAGCAATTCCATGTGATGTATGCAGTGGCTCAGCCTTGCCTACATTTCACTTCTGAGGCAAGGAAGGAAGAATGCTCTGGGTTCTTTGAGTGACAGAACAGTAATAGACTATTGCATTTTGGCTTTTAAATTTACCATGATTTTGATTTTCTTTCTTCTGTGCATCTTCTCTTTTGTAGTCTCATTAGCTCAGAAGGTCAAAGTTGAGATACCTGTCTAGACAGTCAAAATGTAGAACAATGAGTCCATGACAAAAGTGAGGCTTGATATTAATTGTATATTCAGTTTTATAGGTCTTTGAGTCATTCATCCTCTGACAGTAGTAATAGGAAGCCTGGGAGCTAGTATATTTCCTTCACAGCAAAGATTATAAAAGGCGAGAGGAATTATACATGCTTCTACCCCATCTCATCAGCAGACAGACAAAGCCTACAAGTGTGCATAGTAGCAAACTGAGTTCCAGCAGTTTCGCCTCGGTACTTGCTAATTTAATTCAGAGTTAAACAGTTAAACACATTTACTGGGCATTTTTTAAGTACCTGGCACCATGCCTTATACAGGGGATAGAAAAATAAGAAAGTAGACATGGTCTTTGCCAATAGAAGTAAGAAGTAGAGGCATGTGCAGTCAGTTTAGGTTTTAAGTTAAATTTGGATTCTTCCTAGCAGGTGGACTCAGACAGAGTTCCAGTTCACCTTCAGTGCTAACTGCTTGTGTGACTTTGGGCAAGTCAGTTCACCCCTTTAAGCTTCAATTTCCTCACCTATAAATGGAACCCCTTTGAGCCCAAATATTTTATACTTCTGTCAGTCTTCATGTGTCTTAGAATTTAAAGTTTATTCTGTTGGAAAAATATCTTCTAAGGATGGAACTGGGACCCAAAGTCTGGGTTGAAAGAGTCTGAAGTAATAGCAGCTAATCCATGCTCTTGAAGTAGCATTTATGCAGGAGGTTGTGTCTTTCCGTATCATGGGAAGCAGCATCCTTTATGGTATCACCGTTTCATGAAAGGCTTTACAAAGAGATGCTCACCCTAAGACTTTTTTTTTTTTTTTTTTGGCTGCGCGGCTCAGCTTGCGGGATCCTAGTTCCCTGACCAGCGATTGAACCACGGGCGCACAGCATTGAAAGCACCAAGCCCTAACCACTGGACCGGCAGGGAATTCCCTCACCCTAAGACTTACGTAGAACACTTTTGCCCCATTCTTTGAAAACTTATGTGGGTGGGAAGGAGAGCAAATCAATCACAACACGTGAGTAGCTCACAAAACCATCCCTCCTTTCTTGATGGATGTTTTCTGCAGTATATTAGGACAATGCGGTCAGTTTTAGGGAAGTTCAGATAGTAGATGTTTCTTTAATATACATCAGGTGAATCATTATAATGAATGGGTCCATTTTTCAATTGTTTTAGACAATCACATCGAATACTCAACTATTCATTAAAGATGATTAGATTCTGTGAATGAGAGATTGCAAGTATAGCAGTTACAGCTTAATTATTAAGAATCTATTTATGATACTTATAGATCTGATTACATTCTGTGGAGGTTAAAATTGTAAGATAAATACAGAGGTCATATTACCATGTAACACTCACAAAGGCATGTTTATGATTTTTATCCCAGGGATTTTTTTTCTGCTTATTGAAAAAAAAGCACATTCCTCATATACATTCCTCCCTGTATTTTTAGATCTTCTAAGTATTATAAGGCAAAATTTACTAGAAAAGCAATGAATTTTGTGAACAGAGAAGGGGCTTCAGGGTCAGACAGGCTTGATTATGAATTTCAGTTCAACCACCTAGTAACTGAATGACCAGGGAACATAATTTAACATCTCTGAGCCAGTTTTCTCACCTGCAAGATAAGGACAGCATTCATATCTACCTCATTGGGCTTTGGGAGAATGAAATAAAATGTTTGTTAATGTGCCTTGAAGGGTTAAAAAAAAATAGAAATACAAACATTTTAGTAACAGAGGAAGTTTACAAATGAGCTGGTAGTGCAGGATCCATTTATAGCCACCAAAGTAGACAATAAATGTTCTTTTCTTTATTAAGAATATGGAACAGACATTGACAGTTACACTTGCCCCACCAAAACTGCGGCTTTATTGGAGATGATTTCTGATCCTATTTTCCAGAATCCTTTGACTTTTCAAACTTTATCTTGGTCTTCCTTTACAAAGACCAGAGAGAAAGGCTGAAGATATATATCTGGCCTCTAGTAGTTTCTTCCCATCTGATCCCTAAAATTTTCATCTAGGAGAAACAACCCAGCCCCTATTAGGGTTCTGAAACTGCTGTATAAACGGTGTAACAGTCAGTGTCTCCCAAGCATGGTCCAGGTTTGGTGTCATAGTAGCCATTTGTTGCTGGTCCATGAGATAAGCACTGAAATTGAGGGTAAATGTTTATAAAATTTACAGCAGTTTGATGGGGGGGGGGGTTGTTTCTGTTGAACCTAGTAATACACATTTTGAATTCATATTTTCATATCTTTTAAATTTAATTTTTCTAGTAACTCATTTTATTACACTTTACAAAAGCACTAGACTGTGATAGATTGATAATTAATTAAAAAAACTGGATCCTTCAACCCAGACAACAAGAAAAGCCCTGCTGTAAAACAACATAGATGGGTTATTTGTTAACCAAACTTTTTGCTGTATAACTTCTCAGGTTATTGTCTCTTAAAAGAGTGTCTGTGGAACTTGAGTTTAAATTAGATAAAAATCTTATGATACTTCAGATTTCAATTTCAACAAAAATAGGCAGAGAATATCAGTACTGTTCCCCCTGGGCTGACACTGGGCTGGGTGTCCTGGGGAATATCAGCCTTGGCAAGGAAGTGGAGGAAACTCATGGAACTTACAAGGTCCTAGGGGAGACAAGATATATCCACCATAACCACCAGAGAAAGCAGAGGGTGGTAAGTGCCAAAATTGAGATATGGATAAAGTAATAGGAGAAGTCCAATATAAGAACCCTTTCTCCCAGTTAGGAGAGGGGGAATGAAGAAAGGATGGTGAAAACAGGATGAACAGCAGCAAAGGCCACAGTCAGGAGAAGGACTCTAATCCCTCTTAAAAGGAAAGGATGTAAACACTAAACCTAGGCGTGTATGCATATATGAAATATGTCCCTGGGCTGGTTACTTTTCATTTTAGAATGTGAGAGTTGAAAGGAATATAAGGAATTAGTTTAAATTTCATATTTCACAAAAGTATAAAACAAAGTCCAGACCAGGCAAGTGATTTTTCCAAAGTCAAATGAGAAAATGCATGTGAAGTCATCCAGCAGGTAAAAGTGTGCTATGTCTGCCTTACCATTATCCCATCCATGCCCATCCGATTGGAATGGTTTTATTTGAGGTTGATTGTACGGTGGCCATTAGTGTTTAAAAGATGATGTAAAATAAGGTAAACATTGCAGGATATTTGTAAGGCAGCATGATATAGTAGAAAGGACATGGAATTGGGTTCAAAATTTAAGCCGCCAGTTTCGACCTTGGACACATTAATCAACCAATTTGAGCCTCAGTTTCCTCATGTCTGCAGTGGGTATTATAATGAGAGCTGGCAAGAGATTAAAATAAAAGGTATATATTTAGGGATGTAGCATAGGACCAAGAGTGAAGTAGACCCTGAATATGTGTCATTTTCTTTGCCAAGCTCACCACCAAGTTAATAGAACAGTCAGGTACAAAAAGCATCCAAGTCTCTACATTCGCAGACGAGCACTCTTTCTAAAACAGTACCATGCTACTTCTCTTTTACCACTTCCTTGTTAGCTGAATTTCCTACTTTGCTGTGTTTTTTGCAGCGTTGTAGCACAACATTCGAAAGTTGTGATAATAGCCACAGCAAGGATAAAATTTGGGGAGTGGGATCACACACCTCCAGGAACGAACTTATTTCCTGTAAGCAAAATGTTTAAGTTTCCAGACTTTTGTCACCAGAAAATGCGGGTAGGACTTGTTCAGCATGAATTCAGTGTTTCCCTTAGTTGAACAGCTGCTGATGGCATAAAAGTGGGTCTTCTCTTAAAATAAGAGAACTGAAAGATCAGATTACTGCCTGGAAATATAAGGTGGGCTTTTAGCAGCCCAGAAAGCATTGCCTTTATTGCCTCCTTCATTTTGGTCCTGATTATAATATTTGCCTGGAGAAGTTTCACTTGCCACTTAACTTGTAGTAACAACATGTGGACGGTTTTCATGGGTGCTATAGCAGGAAAGACCTGATAGAAACTTGGAAGCCTTAAAACATCCCTGGGGGAGAGAGAACACTCAGTCACAGTACAAGGCAGGAAGCTTACCCTACCCCTTCACAGTCCCTATTCCAGGGCAGGAAGAAGGTGCCTCTGATGTTGTCACTGGCACATGCTTTGCATACCATACATCAGTATTAACCTTTCACTGAGTGCTGACTCCAGGTCTCTTGCCTTTCTACTGGGCCCCCTTGACTTTAGGAATGTGTTTTGGTTAATTGCCACAGCTGGGAACATTGTTGGGTTTTTCACAATGCTGTTTAATGTTCAGAGTTATCCTTTGAACCTTACATTGAACCCTTGAGGGTGAAACCTTGAGAAGGTTCGTTTATGTGCTGGCTTCCTCTCATTCTCTTCACTATTGTTGGCAACATCATCTATTACTCTGGGAAGCCATTCCTACTCATGTAGGATATCCTGTTTTGTGCCCAAATGCTGCCTTTATAATTTAGCACTGGCCACAAATAGAAGGGGCAGGAAATGGATATGTATTGAGAGGTTACTTAGCATCAGACCCTCAACACAAATTATCTCATTTAGTCCTCACAACACAAAGTAGAGATTTTATTCTCATTTTACTTATAAGAGAATTAAGGTAAAACACATGGATGTGATTTCTTCAAAGTCACACAGCTAATAAATGACTGAACCAGGAATAGAATCTATGTTGATAGCTCCAAAGTTGGTCTTTCTATTTCATCACGCTGTACCCTAAGAATAATTCCTTGTGGACAGCAGCAAACATGAACAAATCAGCCTTTTCCCTCATTTGACACATATTTACATATAAGTAAATAAGCACATAATTATATGTACTTATATTAGTTTAGGATCTGAAGATATAGCAATAAAGTAAACAGAGATAGTTCCTGCCCTCAAGGATTTTAATATTCAGCTGTATAAATAGGCAAATATACCCAGGGTGAAAAGTGATTCAATGGGGGAAATTTGAGGTGATAGAGTGCACAGAAGAGGCATTCAATTAGGGGTTAGAAAGTGCTTTGGGAAGAACAGAAGTGTGGGAGATAAAATGGAGATGGAGTTTGGACAGAGGGATCAGTAAATGCAAAGATTTGGAGACAAGAGAGAACTCTGTACATTGGAAGAAATGAAAGTTGTTCTACATAAATTGTAAGGAAAAAATTGTTTACCAGCACATCACTGATTCACCCCACTGCTAGCCTTTAACATACCAGGTGCTGGGGAAACAAAGATGAATAAGCCATGGTGTTTCTCCGTGGGGAGTTTATGCTTTTATGAAGGAAACAGACATGAAGAAAAGTGATGACACATGATACCTGCAACATTTAGAAACAACCAAGAGGCAGGGGATGCTGGAGTGAAAAGAGATGCGAATTCATAAACTTGTGGGGAGGAGATAAAGTCTGAGAAGACTTCAGAAAGGCTCTGAAGACTGAACAAGGTTTTGAAGATCAAGGTTGAGCAGGGTAGGGTATCCACTAGGTAGGGAAGAAAAGTGCATTTCAGACAAAGGGCATGGCATTTTCAATGGGAAGTCAGATTGGAAGCTTATCTTGGAGACTTACAAAGAATTCATTAGTCATCTCCTTTTCTGGATTTATATGAATACATTTTTCTCCAAGTGACAAGAGGATACAAGATGACATCAGCGTGCTTTTACTAGAAGTTCCAGTCCATTGAATGTTCCCAGCTGCCTGGAAGTGGGTACAAAAGAAGCTGGAAGAAAATAACCTTTTAAAGGAAATAGGTTGTCTAGCTACACCAGCACTGGACTTGAGTCAATTATCACAAGGTTCTAGACTGCATAAAAATCAAAAGTTTTGTCTGCTTACCTTTTTTGATTTCTATGTTCCCAAAACTAGCTCAGTGTCTGACTCATAGTAGGTGTTCAAAATATTTGTTGAATAAGTGGAAGAATAAGAGGCATTTTAATCTTGCTGAGGTTCAGTTTCCTCATCTGGAAAAATTGGAATGATACTGTATGCTTCAGCACATATCTGGACTCAGCTATAATTTGAATTCTGCTCCACCACGTACTCCTATTTCCTCTGGACAGATCCCTTAACTTCTAGGGGATGCTGGGTGCTCATGTGGAAAGTGGAGTTGACATTAGCTGCTCACAAGGATGGTGATGACAAAATGAAATAAGGCACATAACTAAATTAAAATAGGACTAGACACATGGAAAATTCTTAGTAAATATTAACTAACATTACAGTAATTGTTAAAAGATAATTTTCAAAAAATGGTAAAATCGTGACCCTCATACAGATATAAAAATAAATGTGTTAAAGATTTCATTTAACTCATTAATTTCATTTAACTCATTAATAAGGCATTAAAAACCAGTTCAAAAGAGATTCCAAAGAACAGACACATTTATAGATCAGGAATGTTAAAAAGAATGTGCAAATGGCTGAAAAAATCAGTCTCTTCTACAGTGGGCCAGGGAGATTGACTTTTGTTGGACACAATTGACAAATTCACATGTCTGTGGACAAGAATCACTTTAAATTGCTATCAGTTATTTATAATGTACAGAATTGTAAAATAGCTTCCACAGAAGCAGAATTAGGTAATTTGAAATAGGATGCTATAGATACTGCCTAATTTTTCAATGAGGTAGGCATTTTTCTCTATATCGTCACTATTACATAGTTAATACTATTAAAGTGGGAGTTGTATGAAATTATATGATAATGTTATATAAAGAGAAATGATTCTCATTTTGTTCTACTTTTGATAATGGACCTTTTACTATTTTTATTCCATTATTCTTTTTTTAAACATATGTCTAGAAGTTATTAAGGCATTTTATTTTCAAAACAGTAACGACTGCTTCTTTTGGTTATAGAGATATTGCTTACTCAGTGCGAAAAAATCTGTCAATACAGAAAGGAATAAAGAAGGAAACAAAATCATCAGTAATTTATCATTTAAGAGTAACCATTGTTAATCCCCTCGTATATATGTGTATATATCTACACAGTCTGCTTTGTAATCTGATTTTTTCACACTTTACAACTTACCATGATCTTTTCATACTTTACAACTTACCATGATCTTTTCATGCTAATAAGTACGAACATCATTTTTATTGAAGTATAGTTGATTTATAATATTATGTTAGTTTCAGGTGTACAGCAAAATGATTCAGTTATATACATATATATGTGTGTGTATATATATATATTCTTTTCAGATTATTTTCCATTATAGGTTATTATAAGATATTGAATTTAATTTCCTGTGCTATATAGCAAGTCCTTGTTGCTTATCTAATTTATGTGTAGTAGTTTGTATCTGTTAATCCCATACTCCTAATTTGTCCCTCACCTCCTCCCTCTCCTCTTTGGTAAACATAAGTTTGTTTTATATGTCTGTGAGACTGTTTTTCTTTTGTATAAATATTCACTTGTATTATTTGTTAGATTCCAGATACAGGTGATATCATATAATATTTGTATTTCTCTGTCTGACTTACTTCACTAAGTATAATAATTGCTGCAAATGGCAATATTTCATTCTTTTTATGGCTGAATAATTTTTCATTGTGTATATATACCACATCTTCTTAAGCCAGTCGTCTGTTGATGGGCACTTGGGTTGTTTCCATGTCTTTACTATCATAAATAGTGCTACTATTAACATTGGGATGCATGTACCTTTTGAATTAGAGTTTTCAGTTTTTCCAGATATATACTCAGGAATGGTATATATACATTCATATTGTAGCTCTATTTTTAGTTTTATAAGGAACCTCCATACTATTTTCTATAGTGGCTGCACCAATTTACATTCTAAATAAATGTAAATGTAGGAGTGTTCCCTTTCCTCCACACCCTCTCCAGCATTTATTATTTGTAGACTTTTTTTTTTTTTTTTTTTTGCGGTACGTGGGCCTCTCACTGTTGTGGCCTCTCCCGTTGCGGAGCACAGGCTCCGGACGCGCAGGCTCAGCGGCCATGGCTCAAGGGCCCAGCCGCTCCGCGGCACGTGGGATCCTCCCGGACCGGGGCACGAACCCGTGTCCCCCTGCATCGGCAGGCGGACTCTCAACCACTGCGCCACCAGGGAAGCACCTATTTGTTTACTTTTTGATGATGGCCATTCTGACTGCAGTTTGGGTTTATATTTCTCTAATAATTAGTGTTGTCGAGCATCTTTTCATATGCCTATTGACCATCTGTATGTCTTCTTCGGAGGAATGTCTATTTAGGTCTTCTGCCCATTTTTTCATTGGGTTGTTTGTTTGCTTGATATTGAGCTGTATAAGCTATTTGTGTATTTTAGAAATTAATCTCTTGTCAGTCACATCATTTACAAATTTTCTCCTATTCAGGAGGTTGTCGTTTTGTTGATTGTCCCTTTGCTATGCAAAATCTTTTAAGTCTGATTAGGTCCCGTTTGTTTATTTTTGCTTTTATTTCTTTTGCCTTGGAAGACTGATCTAAGAAAATATTGCTATGATTTATGAATGAATAATATTCTAAAGTGCTTAGAATATTTTACTAAAGTTCTCTCTAAGATTTGTAAATCAGAAGAAGCCTGGGCTGATTTTGTGGTCCTATGCTGGATCTTTCCATTTGTTTGCTTATAAATAAATTCCAAGCATGTATGAGAGTTTGCCATTTTGCCCAAGATTTAATCTATGAGCTTGAGCAAGTTGCGGTCCTCTTTTCTACCATTTCACATCCTTAAGGGGTGAAGAAGAACTTATTATGGTGAAAGGACAAAGCAAACTTCTGGTATGTGGACTCATGCAAAGCTCACTTATGTAAGATGTCACTGTTGGCCTTATGAAGCTGAGAGTTCTCTGAGTGTCTGATGCCCACTCATCTAACTCCCAGTAGGCATGGTCTCTCTTCTAAGAACCTGAGAGGAGATGTTAACTTAGAGGAGGGGCTGGATAAACAGCAAGGGGCAAGAATGCGAGCAGAATCACACTCAGTCCAAATGGGAGTTGTCCCAAAGTGGATTGGTCCCCTCTGTACTATGTATCTGTTTCTCTCTCATATATGTCTTTTGAGGTTGCTCAAAAGCTCCTTGAGGAGAGGGACATCTGATTCAACTCTCTATCTCTGTGACCATCAAAGCGCCTGACATATGATGGATAATTAATGCTGCCTGTATGAATGAGTGAATGAATGAATGAGTATAGTGAAGTAGATTTCTATTCATGGTACATCTCCTCGTGAGCCTGATGAAAAGCTGCATAATTGCCTAAGTGAAGGAGCTTCCCTTCCTCCACCTGCAGCTCCCGAAAGGGTGCCACCACCTACTGAATCCCTCAGACTAGGGGAAAGAATTCAACTTGAACTCTTCCATCTTCTGTAGCACCTCAGTTTTCCACTCCCATTTAATGATGTAGTTTGATAGATTTGAATACTACACACCATCAATCCTTTCTTTCCCTCCTATCCCCCTCCTCCACTCTAGTGTTTCTCCCTTTTACTACAGCAAAAGCCCCTTAAGGCAGTGGTCCCCATCCTTTTTGGCACCAGGGACCGGTTTCGTGGAAGACAATTTTTCCGCGGAGGGTGTGTGTGGGGGGGGGTGGTTCAGGCGGTAATGCGAGCAGTGGGGAGCGGTGGCGAGCGGTGGCGAGCGGTGGCGAGCGGCAGATGAAGCTTCGCTCGCTTGCCCGCATCTCACCTCCTGCTGTGCGGCCCCACTCCTAGCAGAATACGGACCACTGTCGGTCCGTGGCCTGGGGGTTGGGGATCTCCGCCTTAAGGGATCTCCAGAGTTGCTCTTTTCAATTCACTCTTTACCAGGAGAAAGGGCGATCATTTGAAAATGCAAATCTGATCCTGCTGTTTCCTTATTTAATATTCTATAAATAATCCTTTTGCTATAACTGTAGTTCTCAAATTTGCATCAGAATCACCCGGATAACACTTGAAAACATGGATTGCTGGAACTCACGCTCATAATTTTTGATTCAGTAGGTTTGGCATAGGGTCTAGTAACTGGCATTTATAAGTTCCCAAGTGCTGATGATCCTGCTTGTTTAGAGATACATTTTGAGAACCACTAGCTTGTGGTAATAAACCAAATTCTTCAGTGAGAAATTTACTGAGCCATTTAGGGTAACATATATTTATACTATACTAAATTTTTTACTATACATTTTTAGATCCGTCTTCTACCCTCTGTCCTCTCAGTTCAGGCACACACAGCTTTCTTCTCAGTTACATCAAACCAACAACCATTCTTCTTGTATTCCCTATTCTTTCCCAGATCTGTTTGATATGTAATGTTCTTCCTCATTGACTTTAATCTGTCAAAATTCTACTTAAAGGCCCAGTACAAACAACCAAAATCTCTTCTTGAAAGAATCTTGGCCCATCTCCGAACTACCCTTCTTCCCAAACTTCTAGACAGGATCAGAATCGTGGGCAACTTTCTCGGTTGACACTTCATACTGCCTCTTCCGTAAAACCCTAAATTAGAGATGTTCATTTCTATGCTGGTGTACTTAGCTCAATTATAAGCTCCGGAAAGATAGGAATTTTCTTTGCTTTCCCTTTCTTTTCCTTTCCTTTTCCCTCCCTCCCTTCCTCCCTCCCTTCCTTCCTTCCTTCCTTCCTTCCTTCCTTCCTTCCTTCCTTCCTTCCTTTCTTCCTTTCCTCCCACTTTCTTTTTGAATTGTGAGAGCCTAGCAAATAACTGAATGAATGAGTCCCATCAAATATTTATGGAATTTAGTTGGATATATGGGGCAGCTTAACTTAAGTGATGGGCCATCAGGTCAACTCTTAATATTGTTCATCGCTGGACACATGAGCACTTGGGGAAAGATTAGGTAAGCAGTTGGATGATCATTCACCTGAAAAAATAGATTTATAAGAGAACATTTTTATTCTGGGCAGTCAGTAATAACCATTGGTTGTTTTATAGGAGCAATCATGTAAAGAAAGAAGTTACAATGGTAAACTGGCTCCTTAATAACTACATTTAGGTAGAGGGCAAAGGTAAATGCAACAAGTACTACTCCTAATAGTAATATGTTCATATATAAATACATACCACTGTTAAGGGCTTAATATACACCAAGCATTGAGCTAAAACTAAAGTAGAAGCCACTTTATCTGAAAAAAATCAGAACTTTTCCAGCATAATCAAATGAGATTCATTTTTGCAGAAACATTTCTGGGGTCATGAATTTTCCAGAGGGTTTCTCTGAATTCCTGGAGATTAAAATCAACCACTTTTAAATCTTCTGTGATATCATGACCTTGGTTAATTGTTTCTTTTTCAGTCATTAATATATCTAAGCCAGATTTTTGTAAAGTCTTTGAATATGATTCAAGCACGTCACTTCCCTGGAACTACGATATTTATAATTTCACTTTACAGTTGATTTGCATCACTTAGTGAAAGCCTTCTTAAATGATTCATAAAAATACAAATAGATCTTAATAATTAACTTCAAACATATAAGTCAACATATCTTTCACCAGTCTTTCAACGAAGGGCTAAGTCCTTGCCTTCAGATATGAGTCCATAAAATAAGACTTCTCTGTCATCTTTCTTTCATAAGCTACATCCATAATCTGTTAATACATTTATTAGATTTCTATTTGTGCTGCAGTTGAATGGAGAGAAAAACGTAAGGAACATGGACAGCAATCTGAAGGCAAACTCCTCTAGATTTTTAAGTTTTCCCTAATCGTTTTAAAAAAATTAATTAATTAATTTTTTTGGCTGCGTTGGATCTTCGTTGCTGCACACGGGTTTTCTCTAGTTGCGGTGAGCGGGGGCTACTCTTTGTTGCGGTGTGCGGGCTTCTCATTGCAGTGGCTTCTCCTGTTGCAGAGCATGGGTCAGGCGCGTGAGCTTCAGTAGTTGTGGCTCGCTGGCTCTAGAGTGCAGGTTCAGTAGTTGTAGTGCACGGGCTTAGTTGCTCCACGGCATGTGTGATCTTCCCGGACCAGGGATCGAACCTGTGTCCCCTGCATTGGCAGGCAGATTCTTAACCACTGCGCCACCGGGGAAGTCCTTCCCTAATCTTTTACAATAACGTTGCACACACCACTTTGGGGAAGTTGGCTTTAATCACCCCTTCCAAAATATTCACTTATTTTTGTTGAAGAAAACCCTCTTCCTTTACAAAATCACATCTGATGTGTTTACATAGCTCTTTATTGATCAATCCATTCCATTAGAACGTTTATTCTGCAAGTCAATACAGCTGATTCTGGGCACATATAAAATTTAACTGCTAAAAAGAGGAGTATAAGGGATTACCTGAAACTGGCTTACCAGAAACCAGCATGAGATTATTACAGATTAATCAGAGTAGCTTAGAGAGTAAAGAGTGAGACTGGAGGTCAGTTAAGAAGTCAGTTAAAAGAACTTCCCCTGTACTTCACATACAAATGTCAGGACACATCTGGTGAGGTAAGTACTATTGTTTGTGAAGGATTCCATTCACTCCTTTACAGTGTTTCTGAGTAGATCCATAAAATAAGGACTTCTGTTTTCTTGGAAGTATAAGGAACATTTGAAAATCCTTGTTTTTGTTTTTTCTCTTCCCCGCCTACTCACTGTTCTCCAAGGAATGCAGAACGTGTAATCAGATTGGCATTGAAGAGATTGTCAAAGGAGCTGTGAACACGGAGAGCACCTCTATTCTCCGATCTTCTCTATATCCAGCCAACTCTTGTCATGAACAAGACATGTTGTTCATGTCTCAGTTGTATGTTGTGAGCTTCTTCCTGTGGTAGACAGGCCAGATGATGATTAGTGGCTTTTGCCTGTCTTGATTCATTGGAATCTGGGAGAAGTGGATGGGGACCTGTTTTGGCTTGGGGCTTAATCAGTTTTCATTCCGGATTCACCAGCAATGGCCCACTGTCTCTTTCACACAGCTGGTTCAGAGCACGTGGAGGGAAGAGGGTGTGACTGATTTCACAGACATATTATTCTTATTTTACCTATCATGTTATCATAGCTTAGGTGTATTATCTTATTCTGAAAAATCCCAAAGAAGTGGGCACTACTATTATCTTAGATTTACAGATGAATTTGAAAATAATAGAGGTTAGATAACTATGTACTAGAATTCACATTATTCTTTTATAGTTTACTCTTTGATTGAATCTTTCTGTCATTCCTATTTGATTGCTTTATTATGATCTACTGATACATAAGAAGGCATGAAAGCCATGACATTGTAAGATCGTGAGGGTGCTTGGAAATCTCTTTGCTACCACCAGCCCCATCCTACTACCAATATTGTCCTTTAACAGGGACAGAATAGTTCCTAACATCTGGATAGTTCCTAACATCTGGATCAAGAAGACAAACCTGCCAACAGATGATGTTAATTGTAGGGGAAAAAGCTTATAGACCATCCAGCTGAGCCCTCTCATGTTACAGAAGAGGAAACCCCAAGGCTCGGGAAGATTAAGTGACCCATTGAAGCTCACATAGTCTGTAGAAGAGGGTTGCCAAGGTTGGGTCTATGAACTCCTACTCCAGTGAACTGCTACTGTATCTTTAAAAACACTCATTTAAATTATCTATACATTGAAATTAGCCAAAATCAGACCTAATCTTAAGAAGAGGTTGTGGTAAAGGAAACTTCTCAGTGGTTTTTAACTGACAGAAGAAGATGAGGAGATTCGGGGAGGGGGAGGGGATGGACATTGAGCCTTGGAATAATTGTTCTGGTATGGGATTCCCAAATGAAAAATGTAATTATTTTTTCCCCCAATTTTTAAAGTATACAGAGTGATGCCATATAACTGGGATAGTTAGTTACACACACTTCCTCATTTGCTCAGCTTTTTCATTTGTGAAAGGGGAATGATGATAGCGCACAGCGCATGAGGTTGTGGTGAGAATTAAGTGATGTAAAGTACGTAAATGTGCTAGGTACAGTGCCAGGGGTACACTCGATAAATAGTTTGTGGCTGCATTGTTGTTGTTGCTATTGTTGTTTTCTGGTTACACTGGCATATAATGTTTCAGATAATTATAATTAATGCCAGGGTAAAGGAGGCATATGTTTTAGTAAAAATATTCTCATGTAAACTCAATTGTGTTCTACTTCTATCCTGGTTGAAAACCACTGCTTTAAAAGTTAGTTGCATTTTCATATCTATTTTAGTGCCTCAACTGAGCTTTATATAGAATTTTTTTGAGTCTATATACACAACAGTATTATAATTTGACAGTAAATGGTAAACTGAGTCAAGATTGGTTAGTGGAAGAATCTTGTCTAGACTTCAAGTCTCTTGAGCCCTAATCTGCTTCTCCTTCCTAGACTGTGGAACTAACCAAAACAGTATCTTCCTTTAAGCCCCCAACTGAAGGTTTTCAGTTTGTAGCAAACTTTTCGTCCAGCCCCATTCAGATGACCTGCCTGCTCACCCCAGCCCGTTTCCATTTTTCTGACTTTGAGCCCTGCCACTTGACGAAGGCAAAATGTGTACCCTACCAATTAGTTTAGTGGAAACCTCTCATGTTTGATATTTTAACAGACAGTGTTTCATTATGCTCTCTTGATTTGAACAGAGACATTGCTGTTCCTGAAGGCAGCCAAAGCACAGTCTGAAGTGTAGAGTTACTGAGGTACAGCCCAGAAATTGAGACCACAAGGAAGGCTAGACTCCATTGAGAAAATGCATCAGCAAGTGTGGGTACAGAGGAATGCTTAAGAAAAGATTATAATGATCAGCATCAATAGATGTGTGTGCGATTTATGAATAAGAATACGGGTATTCATGCTCTGAAAGTGCTTGGAAACTTCTGGCTGAAAGGTGCTTTTAAGATTTTCTCCTGGGGCTCTCCCTGAAATAATATGCCATTTTACATGCAGGAAATGGTCAGTTTCCCCAGGCTCCCACACACCGGTGAGAAGTTGTATCTTCATTGTTTAAGACCCTGAAACTCTGTTTTATAGTATTTCTGCAGCAAAGCCAATGGTCAAAAATTAGTTCAGATCCTCTATGTCTAAAATACATAGACAATGGGATTTCCCTAGTGGTCCAGTGGTTAAGACTCAGTGCTTCCACTGCAGGGGGCATGGGTTTGATCCCTGGTCGGGGAACTAAGATCCCATATGCCTCGCAGTGCAGAAAAAAAAAAAAAAAATCCCCCCCAAAATAAAATAAAATATATAAACAATTGTCAACTACAAAATACATACATACAGTTTCTCTTTGGGGGTAAGAGATAAAGGAAAAGGGAAGGAGAAGAACATTCCAGGTCAGAGGGGTCTGGTGATAGAAAGGCCCAAAGACTAAAGGCATCATGGGGCTTCCCTGGTGGTGCAGTGGTTGAGAGTCCGCCTGCCGATGCAGGGGACATGGATTCGTGCCTCGGTCCGGGAAGATCCCACATGCTGCGGAGCGGCTGGGCCCGTGAGCCATGGCCACTGAGCCTGCGCATCCAGAGCCTGTGCTCCGCAGCGGGAGAGGCCACAACAGTGAGAGGCCCGCGTACCGCAAAAAAAAAAAAAAAAAAAAAAAAGGCATCATGGTTGTTGGAACATCAGCTGTAGACAGCAAACACATGAGAACAAAATTGGTGAGAAAGAGATCCATCTGAAGTGTCCAGGGAAAATCCCATCCAATCAAAAAGTCTAGCTTGACTTGGGGGAAGCATTTCCTAGAAGGAATTACAAAACAACTCCTACCATAGGAGAATGTAAACATATTCTTTCTCCCTCCTTGATTTTATGAGAGGCTATTAGGTACTTAATTAATATACTGTTGAGGTAAGTATATGATTTTATTAATGCAACTTAGAGTATTTTGATATAGCCCAATCTGATGGTTTTCTTTATCCTGTTATAGTATTTCAGAGAGGTATATGTTTTATTGCAAAACACAACACAGAAAAATTAAATTGAATGACCAAATATCTATGAATTTCTGTTGCCAACCATAACTTTAATATTGAAATTTTCTGATGGAATTATTATTAAAGAATGAGATCCCTGGTTCAAAAAAGAAAGTCTAGCTTGACGTACATTTTTAACTTGTGTTACGTACATTTGTATTTATAATTTACATATTCTACCAAGTTCTTCTATGAAACTGAAACTTTTGTATCCATCTTCATTCTTTCAGTACTCTTCAAAATGTCCCAGTATTCTTCAGACTTTGAGTTTATTATTGTTACAGTTAAAAAATGACACTAATGATCAGAACAACTTGTAATTGCATTATGTCATTTAATCCTCATTATAACACTGGGAATAAGGCACTGTTGGTTTTCTTATTTCTATTATATAGATGGAAACCCTGAGGCTTAGAGATATTAAATGACACAGGAAGTGGCATAGCAGACTTGCTTGTGATGTTCCTGTGATGTGATGTGATGTTATGACCATTCAATTTCTTTGAATGTCCCCGAGTATTTCTTTCTAGAGCCACCCACCTCCCCACCCCCACCTGTGTCTACTAAGTTACATTACACTCTTGGCCCAGCGTCAACTTGCAGTACAGTACTTACCTTACCTCTCCTCCTTCTAGATTTTTTTTAACATAATCTGCAAACCACCCTGGTCTTCTACATTGACATCAAATCATGAAATTTTTAAGTCAAAATGTGGGGCATCATCATCCATGTCATGTACTATATTTCAGCCTGATTTTTCTACCTAATTTTGTCACCCTGACACTGTTGCCTATCATGTGGACTATCTCCTCCAGCTCTGTGTCACTCTTGAACTTGAAACCATGAGTCAGCAAGGCTCTAAAGGAATGAGAAGCAGGATTTTTCCAAGAAACAGTGAGGTAATGCATTTCCCGGTCCTTGAGCTGTAGAAGGATATCATACCAAAGTTAGGTACTTGGGGACACAAGGCCTCCTAAAAAATGTAGCCAAAATGAATACCTCACAATTTTGCCAAGGTTCAGCTTTGCCAAAGTCTGAGAAACTTGCCTGCTTTCATTCTGGGGAGATCTGAACTTCATTTCTGAAGAAATAAAGAACACTTGATTTCATCCTCAGGGCTACATATTTACCCTGTGAATGTGAACATCTCAGTCACACCAACAATTTTGCTACTTTCAGAAATAGGAACTACCTGTTCATGGGCTCCAGCAGGTATGATTTGAGAGTCCCTTTATTCATGTGCAGGACACAGCACTGTCCTGGGAGCTGGTAATACAGCAAGGAAGAGGACAGGCCTTTTACTACCTGACAGAAAACAGGAAAAGTAGAAGTTCTAAGAGGCATTGTCTGGTCTGTGTTGTTTGATGACACCGAGTTTCCTCTGACCATTCCTGTTTACCTCTTTCTAAGTTGTCTTGGCAAATAGATTTTCCAAGTTTTCTTTTCATGGAAAAGTCTGCTGTGAGCCAAAGATGTAATTTCATTATCTTGGTTTAAATTCAATTTATACTAAAGTAAATGATGAACTTGCCATATTTGAAGTTTGGAAAGTTTGGAGGTGAGAGGAAATTAACGAATTCCTGCAATTCTTGTCTCCCCTGAAATAGGGCAGATCTACCCATCTTGAAAGCAATTTCAGTTGTCAAAACATCGACCTTATTCATGGTTTTTGGATCTTGACAACCATCACAGTTTGGTGAGTAGCTCCTACCTGCCTGGCAGGAAGTTATATTTAGTATTGTGTGAAACTTTATTTTCCAGTTCCAGACAGTCTAACCAGTGTCCAAAATGAGACTTTTGGCATTTAAAATCACATTATCAAATTTAAAAGAGAGAAGAATTGAAGAGTTTTGAACTGAGACTCCATCCATGTTTACTCAGTTGTGTCACTGCAATATGCAGACCAGTGCCTCACAATTATGTTTGAAAATCTGATGTAGTCCTGGCATTCAATCCTAATGATAGATTTGTGTTAGAATTCAGAATTTGTTCCCATACTTTCCTTCCTTGTAGATGTGCTTTGTTCCTAAATATTCTTGAGTAGTCTAAGATGTCACAATGCTAATTAAGTCCCAGCTTCTTCTCCTCTTCCAATCCACCCCCTTTCTTAATAGCTGTGTAACCTTGGAAGAAGTAATCAACATTTCTGACCTTCACATCCCTCATCTGCAATACAAAACTAGTAAATTATCTGCTGCATCTGTCTCCAAAGATTGTTGTGAAGAATGAATGAGATTACAGATAACTTTTCCAAAACATGCATTTAATGCAAACCTTGTGTAGATCAGGTACTCAATAAACGTAGGATGGTTGAATGGATAAATGGGTGAATGGATGAGAGAAATATATAAAGGAAAACATTTTATACACTGTAAAGTAGTGCTCAGTTTAAAAAAGCTAAACTATGAGACTTGTCAAAGCCCTTTGTATTCACAGTGATTCTTCATGAAGGGAATTCCAGGTGAAGCATTTCCTGGGACTGCACTTCTTAGAACACATGTTAGCTAACCATGCTAAGGCCAGTCAATGACTGTAACAAACTGTTGCGTGGGATTTGGCTGTTGCTCCAAAGTTATGACTGGGACTCAGAGCCCTAAGGAATCATTAGGTAACCAAAACATCTGTGTAGAGCCACAAATAATCACAGGCAGAAATCTCCGTTGAGGGGTTATTAAGAGGTATTCATGTAGTTCTGCTTGTTCCCACTATCACCCCAGACCCCCACCTACCTCCCATATCAATCAGTGTGAAAAAGACACTTTGAGCGAGTGGTAAAAGAAGGAGGAAATTTGTCAGAGTCATGAGTTGTTGGACTAGTAGAATGTACACTGAAGTCTTCTTATACTTTTCTGAAGCCAAGAGAAGGGAGTGGATCCAAGGGAACCACTCATAAATCTTGAATGTCTGCTTAGGCTGCTTACCCTGCAGTGGTGTCTACCTATGCAGGTGAGAAGAAATGAGAGAGTGACAGGACGACAGAGAAAGCATCCTCCACCCCCACCATTTAGTGAGGATGTCAAAGGTCAAATAAGAACAAAGAAGGGAGTCCCTTGAGTACAAATAGCCACCGAGGATGGTGGGCTAGAGCTAGAAGGCCACAGCATCAAAGGCTACAAGGTATATAGTCAGTGGGGGACCTGAGAGACTTAAGAGATGGACTAGTATGTCTTACCTTAGGCAACTGTGGAAGACCTGACAGGCCTAAAGAAGAGATCACATAGGCTCTGCCGAACATTTGGATTCTGCTTAGCACAGGCCAGGAAGAACAGTAGATGTTCCCAAAGAGGGAGAGACACCGACAGCTAAGAAACATTTATGTTCTTCTTCTCACATACCTCCAAGTCCCAGTGCAGGCCCTGTGGGTGGAGCTACAGGGAGGAGGAGGTAATGCTTAAATGGCCTTTGATCATTACAAGTGAGAACATAAATCTATTGCAACTTCCCAATATCGTGCCAAGGGTTAAGGGGTGCAAAAATGTAAGGTAAGCTCTTTTGATATTTATATATAAAGGGCAGCTATAGAATGGGCTGCCTGAAAAAAAAGTGAGCTTCCTTTCTATGGTATATGTAAACAAAAGATACAGAATCAGATTGTGAATATGTTGCCAAAGTTCAATGACTTGGGTATCCCAAATGGTCAGTGACGGATCCTGCTTTTGACTCCCATCTCTCCCCAGATCCCATATTTTTAATCACTCTGCTTGGATAGCAAGGTGGAAAGAGTACAGTACTTACTCAGCCTCACTGCCTATTTCTCTGAAACATATCCTCTAAGTGTTTGTCCTGTCTCAAATGTAATCCCATCCCAGGGGGCGCTAGGATGCCCGAGCAAGGGTCACATACCTGGATAATTCAAGCATTAGAAAGCATCTTTATCCTTTAGTGAAAGCTGTCCTCCTTGGAATTCTCACTTTGCGCGCTTCTTTTGAACTCTATATACTACAGGCTAAACTAACTAATAGCAAATACTGTCGATGGCCTGTCTTAAGTGGAGAAATCTAAACATGTCTGTGTAGCAGTTGTAAAATCAGAAAGGAAAATCAGCAACCTGAAAATCATCAGCCATTTTATCCTTGGACAAGCACTTTCTACTGGAATGTTAAAACATCAACTTTCAAGCTGTTAGGCTATGTCAGACCTTCGGGGTGCAGTGTTTTAAATCAGAGGTTGGCAAATTTTCCCTGTCAAGAGTCAGATAGTAAGTATTTGGGGTTTTGTGGGCTGTACAGTCCCTATTGCACCTACTCAAAAGCCATATTAGTGCAAAAGCAGCTGTAAGCAATACATAAATTAAATAGTGGAGCTGTGCTCTAATAAAACTTTTATTTACAAAAGCAGGTGGCATATTGGATTTGACCCATGGGCTATAGTTCTCTGACCCCTGCACTAGAGAATCTTGCTGCTGGAATGTTTAAAGGAAATGTCATTGGACTTTTATCACTGCTATAAAAAAATTTATGTTTGTTATGGAAAGACGTTGCAATATAGAAAAGCAGAAAAATTGCTAGCATACTCAGTAATCACTATCAAGGCAGTATATTTTCTTTCAGTTATTAGTAAGTTGTTTTATATTCTGCGAACCTGCTATTTAAACAATTTTATATTCTGCTTTTATCCTTAACATGACAGTGTAAGCTTTTAATATGTTATTTTAAACTTTATTGGCATTATTTTCAATAGCTGATTCAATGAAATCATTGAATAAATATGCCAGAGTAGAAACTACATAAGCAACTGTTTCTCTTTTGTTAACTATTTAGGTTGTTTCCCATTGTTTACTTTTGGAAGAAATACCACAGAGACACATTTATATATATTTCCCCTGTATTTTAAGTATTTCCATAGGTTAGACCTTAGGAAATGGAATTACTGGGTAGAGGTTTTGAACACTTGAAGGCTCTTATTACATATTGCTAAATGACTTTCTAAGAGGTCTTTTTTTTTTTTGCGGTACGCGGGCCTCTCACTGCTGTGGCCTCTCCTGTAGCGGAGCACAGGCTCCGGACGCGCAGGCCCAGCGGCCATGGCTCACGGGCCCAGCCGCTCCGTGGCACGTGGGATCCTCCCGGACCGGGACACAAACCCGCGTGCCCTGCATGGGCAGGCAGACTCTCAACCGCTGTGCCACCAGGGAAGCCCTAAGAGGTCATTTTTATCTGCTTTCCCAACAGTAACATATAACCAAGCTTATTTTAATGAATACTTAGCATCACTAGGGCTTATCATTGAGTTAAAAAAAAATTGTGTTGCATCATGTAAAAAAAAACCGTATCTTTGCTTTAATTTATATTTTTGTTAGGCATTTTCCCATGTTTATTGTTCATTTTTTACTTTCCTTCTTGTGACTTGTATATTCACAATAGCATTGTTTTCTAGCATGGTGATTAATGTCAGGTACAAACATAAGGTAAGAGATAGTTTCGTAATAAAAATAAGGCCTAAGAATTGTTGCATGCTTACCATGTGCCAGTTATACATAATCGTGTTTGTGTGATTTTATTTCATCTTCACAGTAACACTATACGCCTGCTATCTGAGCCTTTTTTTTTACGTCTTTATTGGAGTATAATTGCTTTACAATTATGTTAGTTTCTGCTTTACAACAAAGTGAATCAGTTATACATATACATATGTTCCCATATCTCCTCCCTCTTGCATCTCCCTTTTAACATAGGAATATCAGCCTACATTATCCCATACGCACTGAGTGGCGCATTAAACAAAGTTCAAAGAATGGATTTCGTTTGCATTTGCCCTGCACGCATTTCTGTTTACCCCCCAATAACACTAGCCTGCATTTATTAAGCACTTACATCAGGGAGTTGTGCAAGATATTTTACCTGTATTAATATCTCAGTTAAATGTCGCAATAACTCCATAACGTGGTTATTGTTCTTCCTGTTTTACCAATAAAGGAGCCAAGGCTCTGGGAAATGAAATAGTTTTTCTTAGTCAATATGACCTGTAAGTTGTATAGGTGGGAATCCAGGTGTGCCAGCTGGCAAAGCCCGTCATTAAACACTGCTGCTGGGAGCCCTCTGTCTTCTCCCCCAGCTCCCCAGGTTTTGGTTTTTCGGCACCGTGTTCTTCTTAATCTGTTTCTTATACTTTTCTTTGGGGATCCTAGTGAATGCCTCTTGGGGCTTGTTGGGCTCCAGCTTCTAAAATGACTCCTTTTTGCTCTGCCATCTAGTTTTGCCACAAATATGCGTATCATACACAGACACACACGTTCACAATATCAGGGGACAAACATTTTGTTCCAGACTGCTTTCCAGGATAGGAGAGCCTGGGCTTCAAGCAGCAAGGCCGTTTTATGTGGAACTCAGTTTTTAATGTCTGAGTTCTTTCACTGAAGGAGTTCTAGATTTTTTTTAACTTCTTCATTAAATACCACCTTCCTGTTGGTGTGCAGTATTCTTTCTTCTTATTTACATAAATAAGGTGGACCCGGATTTTAAGTTTACCATCACTAGAGCTTATTGTTAAAAGAAAAAAAATCTGTGTTGAATTATGTAAAAAAATGGTATCGTTGTTTTAATTTATAGATCATATTACACAATTTTAATAAGGTTGGCATTCTATTTTACATGTTTCAGGGACTTCATAGTCAAATCTGTTTTTTCTCTATGCAAATAAGCTTCAAACAAATGGTATTGCAAATCCTTACCTTTCGTATCTCCTTTCATGTTCTTCTTAATTTCCTTTTGGACCAGGTAAGGAACCGCATGTTTGAATATCATTTATGACTTAGGTTTTAAATGTGCTTGTGGTTTGTACTTAGAAAAACTGCCTGATACTGGAAAGGTACACTTTTGCAGTTTGTGTTTACCTCCAAGTTCAAAGAGGCTGTTTCTTGTTTCAGTCTAGTCTCTTTTCAGAGTCTGGGTCATATTGAACTGGTGCCTGTTCTACATCTGAAATGGGGGGTAGCTGAAGGTAAATGACTTGGGTATCCCCAAAGGTCAGTGATGGTCCCTCATCTGACTCTCTTCTCCTCCTTGGATCCCGTGTTTTCACCCACTCAGCCTAGACTACAAGGTGCAAAGAGCTCTGCACTTACCCAGCTCCTCTGGCTATTTCTCCACAATATGCCCTTTAAACATTTGACCAGTCTCTGATTTAATACCATCCAAGGGGGATCAAGGTGCCTGAGTGACACCATCCCGTGTCTGTATAAGTCAAGGGCTAGGAATCACCCCTATCTTTCAGTGAAAGCTGTCCCCTCTATAGTTCTCACTCTTGTGTGTTTCTTTTGAACTCTACATACTGCCAAGATAAGTTGACTATTATCAAATATTGTCAATGGCCTGTCTTAAACAGAGAAATCTAGAGGTGTTTGTGTACAAGTTGTAAAATTGGAACAGAAAAATAACCACCTTAAAATCACCATTTCATCATTTGACAGACACTTTCTAATGGAATGGTGAAGTGTTTCTCTAGGTTGAGTGCCATAAATGGTCAAGCTGTTGGTTTACATCATGGCCCAATCCAGACTAGAGTGAGGTCTCCCTAGGCTTCAGCACTGGTAGGTCTGTGTCCCCGAGTCTGTCTTCCTGGACCAATGCTGGGCATTCTGAGAAGCCCTGCACTGAGGGATCTCTTCCTGGATCAGGAGTACTATTCCCAGTGTATCTGCAACATAATAACATCTACCTAGAATGGAGAGAGCCTCAGGCAGTGAGATTATCATATACAAAGGCAGTGAGATTACACAGTGTTACTTCCTTTTTGTAACAACACTGTACAAGATACCCTGCATTTATCTCAAGTTCTGGGAGCCAGGAACAAGGGCCATAGATCACACTATGATTTTAAATACAAGAATCGGTGGAACATTTGAGGCAATCACCGCTTCACCCATGTGACTTTGCTTTGCAATTCCAAATCATTTATGATCCTTCCACATACACACAATTTTTCTGATGGTGGAGAACAGCAGAAATTTCGCTAGACTTGGAACTGAATGCTTCTAGGTTTGAGTCTTGCTTGTGCCTCTTATAAGTCTTATCTACTTGGGAAAATCCTGTAATCTGTTTAAACCTTGGTTTCCTCTTGGAGATAATAATACATGACCGGCAGAATATTTGTGAGGCTTCAACGTTCTAAAGTATGTGAATATTCAAAGCATAGGACTTAGAACATAAAGTATATTCATAATATGTCCTGCCTGCCTGTCTTTTCTTTATCCCCTCCCCTCGCTTCTTCTTTCTCTCTTTTCTTCATTTTCAACCCTTGCATATTTCTTCCATGCAAAGTCTAGTTATTAGTGAAATCCACCATTTTCTACCAAGCAGAGCCTAGCTTTGGAAAGCTAATGTGAATCCTGTGATGTGGTAAATTTGTTGTTATGGGTTAGGGATAGGCAAAATGCAGAATGGAAAGTAAATAGAAATGTCCTTTGAGATTATGAACATGCAGTGACATTTTTGAGGACCAAGCAGTTGTGAGTTTGGGTTGCAGATTTATAATCCAGTTCTCACCAGAGTACTCAGTGACCTCCATCCCTGCCTTCCCCCACTCGTTCATGTGACTCTCGCTTCTTCTAAAGCATTAGTTCTCAAAATGTGATCCCTGGAAGAGCAGTATCAACATCACCTGGGAACTTATTAGAGGTGCTGATTTGGGGGCCCCACTCCAGACCTACTAGGTCAGAAATTCTGGGAGTGGGATGCAGCTATCTATGTTGTAAAGTGCCCTGCAAGTGATGCTGGTGAGCACTCAAATTTGAGAACTACTGCCCTTCACCAACACAGCTCAGGTTGTCCCTCCTGCACCAGGGTGGGAAAGGCAGCGCAGGAACTCGACACTGGATTGTCAAAGCTTTTCAAATAGGTCTCATACCATGTAAGCTACAGGGTAGCTAACTAAATTCACTGCCCCAGGCTATCACTCTGATATGGGTGAAGGATGTTGATTCATCTGACATGCATCTGCAAATGTTTCTCCAATAAATGCTTTTGAAGTATCTGAGTTAAATAAACATTTGCAGTGAACCCAGACTTTTTCACTTGGCCTCTGTCATCAAGTCCCTATCAAAATCTTCTCTTGGACAGCGCTCACAGGAGATTATGAAGACAAGACAAGCTTATAACTCCTGTATCCCAGGTCGCAGGATTCATGTGCTATGAGAACCACACAGCTGCATATTTTCATAGCTATCACCCTTTTCCCAAAGCATTTACAGCAAACATTTCTTCTTCAGAACAAATGGATATAGGCCATTTTAATGCCCACAACTGTCCTGTAATGTATCAGAAATTTTTATTTATAAATCAGAAAATCAAAATTAACATTGATTACTATAAAAGATGCTGTTGATTTCCTATTCCACATCCCCAAACTCACCACTGAGTTCACCTGAAGCTGACAACTTCTCACTCCAGGTACTTTTCCATTCACAGACAAGGCAGCCTTAAAGTGCCAGGGGCAATTCTCAAACAGTGAGAGAAAAGCATCAGTGGATAAATATCCCAGCTGCCCTGTCTCCTGGCAGGACAATTCTGAGCTGCATTTTACAGGATTACTGAGATGGTCTCCAGAAGGACTGAGCGCCAGAGGCACACAGTGGTAATGGCTCATTTTGACACTCCTTATTGCTTTGTCTTCCTTCTCCTATCTCACTTTCCGCATTCCCACTGTTATTTGGGATCAAGCTCCAAACAAACTCATTGCTCCAAGTTTTTGTTATAAGATCTGTTTCAGGAACTCATAAGAAGACAGTTGGGTGATTTGATCAAGGTTGTACATATAGTTAAGACAGACTAGGATCCATTCTTTTTCTTCTATATTTCAAAGAAAGAGCGTGATCTTAATGTTGAGTTTAGTACTTAACTCTGTTTTTGCCAGCATCCCCCTGGAGCCTAGCATTGTGCAAATATTGAATACATAAGAGATGATTGAAACTTATTTGGTAAATCAGTAGTTATTGGATTCTTACACTCCCCCAACCCACAAGTTTTTGTATAGTAAGTTACTTTCACAGTACACTTTTCATAAATCCTATTAGTATAGATTTTCCCAACACCTAAATAGCAAAGGCAAGAACATAATGCCTGATATGGCATAAGTTCTTAATTTGTTGAATAATGAGTAAATCATGTAGTACATTTTAGAATAGGATATAAGGGCCTAAAATTTTGAATCCCATCAAAGGTCACATCACTGGTTATTAATAACGCAGGCAGGACTAATGGCCCAGCCCCTTCAGGCTTTATCTAGTACTTTGCCTATTCCATCTCATAATGCCCATTAAGGCCCAGTGTTTTTTCTAATATTTTCTAATCACTGGAAGAAAAATTATATCATTTAGAGCAATCTGTTATTATGGGTACTATTCAAAGAATGTAATTATCCAGAACAAATTTAGAAAAAGCTAGTTTGAGTTTTTGGACAAATGAGGTTTTTTGGCAGCTGAATGTGAAAGGTGTAGTGACTGATACAATGAGCACTTTGGCTGGATTGTGACCAGAGCACAACTCCAAACAAGAATCTTCTGGAAACTGTAGTAATCTCCAAGCTACACCATTCTGAAATGATGGCAGTGTCTTACGACACTCTTTTATCTATCAGTCAATAAGCATGTTTTGGACATCTGTTATGTGCAGAGCACTAGGCGAGGTGCTACTCAAAAATTATGTATGATGAGTCTTTTCCAACAAGGAGATGATAAATTACCTTATATCCATTTCTTGCCATCTTCTACCACCACCCCAAATACAAGCCATCACCCTAATGTAAGATGCTAACTATGTTATGTATGTAATTGAAACAGCTCCTGACCTGAAGTTTGTCTTACAGTTTTGGTAAATACCCTTTACCAAGATATGGAACTTCTCTTTTGTGTTTTTTAACTTTGTCATGAGTGGATATTGAAACATCAAATAATTATTCTCCATCTATTAAGATAATCATAGGATTTTTTCCTTTAATCTATTAATATGATAAACTATTTAAATTATTTTTCTAATGTTAAACCAACCTTGATTTCCCCGAGGGAAAAAAAAACCAAGTTCATCATGATATATTCCTATTTTTATATATTACTGGATTCGGTTGGCTGATAATTTGTTTAGTTTTTGCGCTATGTTCATGAGAGACACAGCTTGTAAGTTTCCTTTATTCTTTTAGTTTTCTCAGGTGTCGTTATCAAGATTATTCTGGCCTCATAAAATGGTTTTAGAAGTATTCTTTCTTTTTATGTTCTGAAGAATTTATTTAAGATTAGAAGTATTTGTCCCTTGAATATTTGGTAAAACTTATCCAGATAACCGTTGGACCTGATGTTTTCTTTGTAATGAGATTTTAAACTACTGGTTTGATTTCTTTAATGTTTATAGAAATAATTAAGTTTTCTACTTATTGGGTAAGGTTTTATAAGTTTTGTAGGAATCTGTCTTTTTATCTGTGCATTTATAGGGATGTATTATAGGGTTTTTATCTATGCATGTTTTAAGGATGTGTCTATTTTATCTAGACTGCAATGTTCATTAATATACAGCTGTTCTTAATATTCCCATTATCTTTTAAATCTCTTCAATAACTGCATTTGTATCCCCTTGTCGTAGTCCATTAGGGTTCCTATAACAAAATACCACAGGCTGAGTAGCTTTTAAAAAAGTGACATTTATGTCTCACAGTTTTTGAGGCTGGAAGTTTGAGATCAGGGTGCCACCAAGGTCAGGTGAGGGCCCTCTTCTGGATCATAGATTTCTCATTGTATCTTCATGTGGTGGAAGGGACAAGGGAGCTCTCTGCGGCCTCTTTTATAAGGGCACTAATCTCAATTATAAGCGTTCTACCCTCATGACCTGATCACTTCAGAGGCCCCACTTTTTAATGCCATCAGCTTGGGAATTAGGATTTCAACATATAAACTTGAGGGGACACATACATTCAGACCTTAGCATCCCCTTTTCACTTTTTGACCAATTTTGCTAGGCATTTATTCATTTTATTATTATTTATTTTAATGAACCACCCTTGACTTTGTTAAGCCTTGCTATTATATACATATTTCCTAATTTAGTGTGCCAAATATTTCCTAGGGAGTAACTTAGGGATCTACATCTGTGCAAGGAGTGAGGAAAGAAACAGGATTGGGCAGAGGGAGACACTGAGAAGCAATTCCAGCTTCGTCAGAGACTCCACCAACCCCATGGGGATCTCTGGAGCTAAAATGGCCCTGCAGAGTTGTCCTACATTGGGCCAAAATGGCTGGGTCTATGTACTCTGCTTTAATCAGTCATTGGATGTGGGCTGCCCCAAGGAGTATGACCTTGGATGAGGCATCTCTCTTCAGCTTAGGCAATCATAGAAGATGATATGTGTATTCAGTCAGCTAGCAACATTCCCGGGAAATGTATCTTTCCTTGAAGCATCACTTCATCAACACGTCTTTATTATTTTCTTCCTTTACTTTTTCCATTTTCTTTCTAGCCTCTTGAATTAGATATCTACCTTATTAATTGTCTACTCTTCCTCTTTTCTAATATAAGCATTTGGGCTGAACTTTCCTCTAAATGCTGCTTTAGCTGCATCCAACTAGTTTTGCTGTGTAGTATCTTTATTGATTCTATTTATGAGTTAATTAAGTGGGTTTCTAAATTTCCACACACAAGTGATTTGTAGTTATATTTTTATTATTTCCTATTTAATAGAATTTTCAGTAGGTCTTCTAGCTTGTAGCTAAATTGACAATTTTGAAATGGAAACCTATTCACATCAATTCAAGGATTAAAATCCCTTAAAGGGCTCCCCACTGCTTACAAAATAAAGTCTAAAGTATTTAATGTAACTTAAAGGCTCTTCCTGATATGGCTTATGCTTACTTCTCTCCCACTGCTCCTGCACTTTCTTGTTATTATTTAGCCCTAGTTTTCTTTAATTTTCTCCACGTGGGTATGGTCTTGGGTATGGTCATGCCCTCTTTTACCTAACTTAACCTTTAAGTATAATCTTTATATTTCCACCTTTTGAAATTACTCTTAGCAGCCCTGCATAGATTAGGTACTTTCCCTATGTGTTTCCATCATTCTCCTCACCCCTAAGCCCTAACCTCCCTGTATTTAAATTGTTTATCCAATGGGCTATATATTTTATTAGACTGTAAACTTCAGGATCAAAAACCATGCATATCTAATTCTCTACTGTACTTCGCATTCATTACCCGCTATATGTAGGTATTCAATAATTATTTATCAAATAATAGTGATGATAACCATCAATTATTAGATAATTACTATTTTTCTAGAAATTATGTAGAGATTAGTGTGGTCAGCAGGATATTGGCCTCCCATAATATCCATGTTTAGAACCTATGACTATATTGTGTCACATGGCAAGGGAGCATTAAGGTTGAAGATGGAATTAAAGCTGTTAATCAGTTGACTTGAATAGGAAGATCATCTTGGATTATCTGGGTGGATCCAATATAATCATAGGGTTCTTATAAGTGAAAGAGGGAGACAGAAGAGGCAGTGTCCGAGGGCTACAGCTTGAGAAAGACTCAACCAGCCATTGCTGGCTTTGAAGATGGAAAGGGGCCATAAACCAAGGAATATAGGCAGCCTTTAGAAACTGGAAAACGCAAAGAACTCAGTTGTCTCCTAAGACTTCAAAAAAAAAAATATGCATCACTATCAACATCTTAGTTTAGCCCAGTAAGACCATTTCAGATTTTCAACCTTCAGAACTGTAAAATAAGAACATACGTAGTAGCAGAATGCTTAGCAGAATTGTGCCTTAAAGTTATGTGGAAAACAAAACTTGTAAATAATTAACTTGGAAATTTAGCTGATCAGGCTTCCAAGCAAGATGTTGAAAGTTCAGCTTGGTTTCATCTTGCTGCTCATAATAAAATGTGAAAAAAAAAGAGAGATAGATTGCAGGAAGACTGTTAAGCGAGTAGGTTCCAGGACTTGATGATTTAGGACATTCTCAGCCTATCTACTTACGTAAGAGACCTTATGGAATGATATAGTAGGTGGAAGAGTAATACAGAAAAAATTAAATTATTGTGTAAAACTGACATAAGAATATTTAACTTCAAGAGGGTCCAAGTAGATGGGTTGAAGGGGCCCAGAAAGATGAGAAATGTGGAAATTAAGATAGACAAAATAGATTAAGCAAAACAGTGGGAAGCTGTGGACTGGGGAGAAATAGTAGCCAGCGTCAAGTTCCCAAGAGCTGGAATGACCCAGAGACAGATAAATGGAGGTGTCTAAGAGCCAACATTAAGTTGCTTGTTGTGGTGACCTGTGAGATGTTTCCTGCTCCTATTTCTGTTGCTTCAAAACTTCAGTTAAATCTGTTGAAAAGGAGGAGCATTTAAATTCTACAGGACCAAAAAGAGACGTCACTAGAAAGAGGTAAGACACAGAGCAGAAGAAAAAGAAAATTATAGAAAATGGGATAGTCACCCCCTGATGGTCCAAGAAATAGTTGGGGAAGGGTTAGGATGGAGAGAACTTTGGGTTTCCATCTCTGTGAGATATCAAGTCTTGATTTTATTTAAGGCAGTAAAGGACACAGAGACCTCAGTAACCTGAAATATTGGCACCTGACATCTGGATCCACTAAGAAAATCAGGATCCACTAAGAAAATCACATCAGAAATGAACATTTTATCTTATTTGCTGCACCATCAAGAAAAATAAAATAACAGTGGTGCCATTTGGGATGCTCCACTCCCATTTCTCATTACTTTTCCATGTAGGAGCTTAATCTCAGGACCCTCTCCAAGTGGGAAGAAGGAAACTAATGCAATCCAGAGATAGTGCAACATGACATAAACAAGTAAATTGTTCAGTGGCTCTGGTCTTGACATTTGCTGCAATGACTTCACTCTACTCCAAGGTTACTGAAGGCTTCGGCTGAGATGTCTCATTCAAAACCGTGTGGTTAGAGAACTAGTTGTCCATACTAAGTGTTCTAATTCCTGGTACGGCCAGAAAAGTGCTTTCCAATCCCAATACAGAGCTAATTGTGCCAAAATTGAACATCATCATCAATTGTGACTTTTACATTGGTCATCCATTATTTTCCTTAGCACTGAAAAGTTTATTTTGCTTCATGTGGTGCATTTTAGAGAGGAATGAAATTTAAATTCCTCCAAAATTTTGTTTCAGTCAGTATGTCTCTTTCTCTCTCCCTCTTTATCTCTCTCTAAAATATAAAGCAGTAGCATTAAGGAGATGTTTGCAGCAAGAAGACATTGTCTCACCATCTTAATGCTACTATCCTTGTTTATTTGTATCCCAATGTTTGAATTTAATCCCATTTTACATATTTTCAACATATTATATGATTTGCTATTTTCTCTTAATGTTGTGTTGCAAACATCTCCTCATGCTTCCATAGCCTGCATGATTATTATTCTTAAACTACATAGTTTACCATAATTTGTAAGCTACTTAGGATCCTCAGTTTGTGCTATTATATATAATGCTACAACAGACTATTTAATGCTCTTAATAATCGCCTTAGCATGAATTGATTGGGATACAATAGTTGGTTCATTACTTTAATGTATCTTTTAAACTCATATCAACTACTGTTCTTGATTTCAAGACTCAGATATTAAAGCAAACAAACAAAAAAACACACTCTCCTCTTGCCTCCTGGCATACGCACCTTTAAATGATATTGGGTTTGCCAGTCTTATTGCTTAATGCCAATAACAATGGTAACTTTTTAATATGTTATACTCAATTCAGAGGATATGATCCCTTCAACATATGGAACACTACTTTATCCAGCATCTTTCTTTTCTGACCTTTACTTTTAAGATGCAGTTTGGAATGGTTGGTATTTATCTTTGCTGATTTGATTGGTTGTTGTGGTTAGTAGTGATGTTCCTATAGAATTCATATCATTTCCAAAATTACTATGCATTTGCATCTACTATTGCGAAACTCACATACCAAAATGCTACAGAAAAACAGCTGTCACTAATGGAGACCTTTTTAAGCTCTACCCCAGGAAATAGGATGTTTGGTGACTGCAAAGATACGTTAAAGCTGAAGTCATCTTTTCAGCTCTGTCAGTTGTCTGAGATATACTTGTTGTCCAGAGTTACATCAACGTGGATAAGTAATCAGTTACCATCCGTTGATGGCTCTGACTAAGCTTAGAGAGATCAAGCAGTAAGACTAGATATGGAGGAATAGTTCCTGAGAGACTGGAATGAGGCCTTCTGTGCAAACATAATGAAGTACAAGATCATTGGAAAGGGCCAGTTGTTTATCCTTTTTCTATAGAATTTAAAAAGTTGACATCAAATTCATAATGATTGAACACATCCTCTGTAGTCCTCTCAGCAACAGATTTCCCAGACAGTCTCATCCTTGTATCTGTTCCCAGGAAACGTAGCACTACTTAAATTACTCTTGATTTAACTTGTCCCTTTTATTCACTGTAAGCTATCTGAGGGTACAGAGTTTGTATTTTTTTTTAATTTGGGCCATATATGTGCCTTAGCACATAGCAAACCCTAGAAATAATTCTTGAATGTATGAATGAGAAGTTGACCTATATCAGTGGCAGTATCTACCTTTATGGATTACATCATGCACTCTGTATTTTCAAAATGAGTTTGATAACCACCCACGCTACAACTTTTTAATCTTTCCAAGTTAAAAACCAAAAATAGAGCAAATGTTTCCAGCAAATTCCTACTGGACCCAAACACCTATTGATAACAACTGTAAACTGAAAACAAAATAGAACAAAACAAAACAACAATGATGTGAAGACACTGGAGAGTAAATGAACATAGGCTAATTCTGTAGGGTAAATAAAACTTGGAGGAAGGAATGGTGTGGGGTGAGTTTCTACTTTTTATGGCTTTTAGCTTGATGGAAGACTGAATCAGTGCCATATAGGGTAGTTAACACTCCAGTGGGAAATATGTAGTACTTCTGATGATGGCAGAATTCAGGGAAACCAAGGCCATTTAAAAGTGACTGGTTGAAGGATTTCTGGAAACAAGAGAGCCAGAGAAAAGGAGTCCACAATTTTAGCTGAGGGCTGAACAATTCCAGTGTTAGGCAGACTAAAACAACATAGCTAAAGAACTGAACTGAACAGAACTGCTACTCAAGAGACAACCTTTACAATTTGAGTTCAACTAAGTTAATTTCTACTTAAAACATCAAAACTTTTGGAGGAATATAACAGAGTTCAAGATACAATCCAATATTATTATTTGATGTATTTTTTAGAAATAGGAAAATATTCTCATTTTCAAGAAAAAAGACAATTATGGAGACCAAACCCCAGATAACCCCACTGCCAGAATTCCAAGTAAATGGACTTTAAAGCAGATATTATAACTATGTTGAGTGAAGTAAAGGAAAATATGGTCATATGAATGAAAATATTGGAAATCTCAGTAAAGAAATAGAAACCAGAAAAAAGAAACAAAAATATGCTAGAAATTTTAAAAATAATTGAAATAAAATTTTTTAGTGGAGGAGCTTAACAGCAAAATGAAGATAAAAGAAAAAAGTCTTTCTCGTTTTTGAAGATAGATTAATAGAAATTGTCCAGTCTGAAGGAAACCTGTGGGTCCATATCAGAAGGTCTAACCTGTATGTAATTGGAGTCAGACAAAAGGAAATGAAAAATGACACAGAAATTTTATTTTTTAAAAATTGCTAAAAATTCCTCATTTTCATGAGACTTACATTTCCTGATTTATGAAGCTCAGTAAACCCCAAACAGAATAAATACAAAGAAAACACATAGGCACATTATAAGTAAACCACTGAACACCAAATATAAAGATAAATATATAAAGCAGCCAGAGAAAAAATGACACATTGCTTATAGAGGGACAACAATTTAAATGACAGCTGACTTCTCATCAGAAACTATGGAGGTCAAAAGACAAAAAAAACCCCAAAAACATGATCTTTAAAGTGTTGGAAAAAAAACCTGTCAACACAAAATTCTATATCCAGTAAATATATCCTTCAAGAAAAAGTTATATAAAGACATTTTCAGAAAAAGAAAAGCTAAGAAAATTTGTTGTCACCACTCAAACTATAACAAAGGCTAGAATAATTCCTTTATACTAAAGGAAATAAGAGAGGGAGATTCAGATCTCCAGGAACAAATCAAAAGTAACAGAAGTTGTAAATATCTGTGTAAATATAAAAAGTAATGTCTCTATTTCTTTAAAGTGCATATGATTGGTTTACAACAAAACTTATAACATTGTCTTGTGGGATTTATAATATATAGAGACATTATAAATATATGACAACTGTGGTGGAAAGAAATGGATTTGCATGGTTGTTCATGTTCTACATTTTGTATGAAATGTAACAATATGGATTCTAAATATATTATAAAAACTAAGAATATATATATTTGTAATTCATAGACCAGCCACTAAAAATTTATACAAAGAGGTGTGAAATGACTCTAGCAAGTAATATGCAAAAGAGGAGTACAGTATCATTAGAAAGCAAGATCTACTAAGGAAGAGATTTTTGTCTATTGCTTTATTCCTGCAATAGTGCCTGGCACAAGGTTGATGTGCTCTCTCTCTCTCTCTCTCTCCCTCTCTCTCTCTCTCTCTCTCTCTCTCTCTCTCTATATATATATATATATATATATATATGTATATATGTGTTAGATTAATTTGTGCTTTTATTTGCCAGTATAACTACAGTGGTCTTCAAACTTTTTTGATCTAGAAAGTACATTTTACATCACAATCCAACACACACATATATAATATGTACACATACATAAAAGTGAAACAAAAGTTTTGCCAAAAACATCTACCCTGTTAATTCTTTTTTTTTAAACTTTTTTTTTTTTAACCAGGGATGAAGTGCATTGACACATCATCATCACCAAAGTCCCAGTTCATCTTAGGGTTCACTTTAACGAAGTGAATAATGTGGCGTGTTCTATGGGTATGATGTCTGATGACATAAAATCATTATAATGTCATTCAGAATATTTTCACCTCTCATAAAAATTTCTGTACTCTGTGTATTCATCTCCCCTCTCCCCTCAAGCTCCTGGCAGCCATTGATTTTTTTTATTGTCTCCATAGTTTTGCCTTTTTCAGAATGGCACAAAGCTGGAATCGATTTTTCTTGTTTTACCTTGAAGAGAGAGGTTCAAAGCTTTTATGTCTATAAGACCATTCATGACCCAGTCATGCATGGACCAGACAGGCTCTAAGTGGCAAACTACCCCACTAAATACTGTAGCTTTCCTTCCAAAAATAAATAAAGGAATTTATCATGCCCCTGTTAGTGCTATTAATGGCCCCTTAGGTACTTTTTTCTTCTTCTTTATCTCTTTTATAGGTTTTCAAGAAAACAAAGATTTGGAGGAAGTGTAACATATTGCTACTGATTATTTTCTGCGGTGGAGTGGGGTGATAGAAAGATGTACAGATATGATGAAAGTCAGTATTATACAGTAGTTAGAAGCATAGCCCTGAAATCAGACTACCTCAGCAAGATGCTTGGTACTACCACTTATTAACTGTGTGTCTTGAGGCACATTAATTACTGTCTCATCGATTTATTATGTATACAGTGAGGATGGTAGCACCTATATATCAGAAAGTTGTCAATAGGATTCAATTGGAAGATTCCAGTAAAGTGCTTTGTATAGTTCACAGAACACAGTAAGTACTCAGTAAATTCTATGTTTTCCCCTAAGGTTACAAGTTTTCTGTAATGCATTAATTTACTTTTAGCATGAACAAATGTTTTTAACCATTATGTTGTTCTATTTCTTGAAAACTCTGTCATGATTGTGTGGAAAATCTAAAAGAATTGACCAAAAAAACCTCCACTCTTATAGCTAATAAATGATTATATAAAGGGTGCAGGATACAAAGTTAATATGCAAAAGTCAATCTTCCTATATACCATTGTGAAAAAGTGGAATTTGAAATTAAAAACACATTATAATTTACATTAGCACCCCCAAAAAATGAAATACTTAGGTACAAATCTAACAATATATGTACAAGATCTACATGAGGAAAATGACAAAACTGATGAGAGCTACCAAAGAAAAAAATAAATAAGTGAAGGGATATTCCACGTTCATGTATAGGAAGACTCAATATGTCAAGGTGTAGTTCTTTCCAAACTGAGCTATATATTTAAAGAAATTCCAATTAAAATGCCAGCAAATTATTTTGTGGATATCAGCAAATTGATTCCAAAGTTTATATGGAGAGGCAAAAACCCAGGGTAGCCAACTAAATATTGAAGGAGAAGAACAGAGACAGAGGACTGATACTATCTGACTTCGGGACTTACTATAAAGCTACAGTATTGAAAAAAGTGAAAGTGTGGTATTGGTGAAATAGATCAAGGTATCAAAATGAGAACCCCAAAATAGACCCACATATATATAGTCAACTGACCTTTGACAAGGGATAATAGGCAATACAATGGAGTAAAGATACTCTTTTCAACTAATGGTTCTGGAACAAATTAACATCTGCATCAAATAAACAAATAAATAAATGTAATCTAGACACAGACCTTATATATACTTCAAGAAATTAACTCAAAATGGATTACAGGCCTAAATCTAAAATTCAAAATTATAAAAGTACTAGAAGATAGATAGATTAGCTCAGACTACTAGAACAAAATACTGTAGATTTAAAAGACAGTTATTTATCATAGTTCTGGAGGCTGGATTGTCCATGACAAGCGACCAGCATATTCACTTCCTGGAGATGGTCCTCTTCCTGGCTTGCAGACAGCTGCCTTCTTGTTGTTTGCTCACATGGTAGAGAGAGAAAGGGAGATATGGTCTCTTTTCTTATGAGGACACTAATCCTGTCATGGGAGCCCCAACTCTCATGACCTGATCTAAACCTGATTAATTTCCAAAGGCCCGACCTCCAAATATATTAGGGGTTAGGGCTTCAATATACAAATTTTTCAGGGGAAAGAAGCATTCAGTCCATGCAACATAGGAGAAAACCTAATTGACCTTGGGTATTTAGATGACTTTCTAGGTACAACACCAAAGGAATGATCTATGAAAGAAATAAATGATAAGCTGGAATTCACTGAAATTCAAAACTTCTGCTCTAATGAAAGACAATGTCAAGATAATGAGAAGACACAGACTGGGAGAAAATACTTGCAAAAGACACATCGATAAGTGACTGTTATCCAAAATATATAAAAAGCTTCTAAAATTCAACAATAGGAAGATAAAAACCAAATTAAAAAATGGGCTAAAGATCTTAATAGACAACTCACCAAAGAAGATATACAGATGACAAGGAAGCATATGAAAAGATGCTTGACATCATATGTCATTAGGGAATTGCAAATTAAAACAACAATGAGATAATACTACATATCTCTTAGAATGGCTGAAACACAAAACACTGGCAGCCTCAAATGCTGGCAAAGATGTGGGACCACAAGAACTCTCATTCATTTCTGGTGGGAATGCAATATCATGCAGCTACTCTGAAAGATAGTTGGGCAGTTTCTTACATAACTACCTGTACTCTTACCATACAATCCAGCAATGGTTCTCCTTGATATTTTCCTAAAAGAATTGAACACTTATATCCACACAAAAACACTCAGCTGTTTATAGCAGCTTTATTTATCATTGCCAAAACTTGGAAGCAACCAAGATGTACTTCAGTCGGTAAATGGGTAAATAAACTGTGATATATCCAGGCAATGGAATATTATTCAGAGCTAAAAGTAAATGAGTTATCAAGCCATGAGAAGACATGGAGGAACCTTAAATGTATATTACTAAGCAAAAAGCCAATCTGAAAAGTCTACATACTGAATGATTACAATTAAATTACATTCTGGAAAAGGCAAAACTATGGAGACAATACAAAGATCAGTAGTTGCCATGGGTTAACAGGGAGGGAAGGATGAATAGAGTGTAGTGGGTTTATAGAGCAGTGAAACTATTCTGTATGAAATTACAATAATGGGTACATTTCATTATATATTTGTCAAAACTCATGAAATATACAATACCAAGAGTGAACTCTCATCTAAACTATGGACTTTGGGTGGTAATGATGGGTCATTGTAGGGTTATGGCTTTTAACAAGTACACTGCTGTGGTGAGACATGCTGACAGCAGGGGGGCTGTGCACATGTGGGGACAGTGGGTACATGAGAACTAAATTTTGCCGTGAACCTAATACTGCTCTTAAAAGTAAAGTATTAGTTTTAAAAATCCTTTGTTTCAGAAGGAAAAAAAAAGCTTTGGGTCTTGCTTTCTACAAAGACAAAGTATTCAGAGATACCAAAGATGTGTAAGTTTGAGAACAGAGGGATTGTGAGTCCTGGCAGTTAGGTTCTGAATTTACATATTTATTGGTGACTTTTAGAGAAACTAATATTATGGAATGCATAGCCATACCTGTCAATTACTTCTAGTCACTAGACTTTCAGAGTATACTTGTTTGGATGTCTTGTCAGTGGTTCTCAAAGTGTGGTCCTGAACCAGCCATGTGAGCATCACCCAGGAACTTCTTAGAAATGCAAGTTCTCAGGCCTTATTTCAGATCTTTTAAATCAGAAACTTTGGGGATTGGGCCCAGCTATCAGTGTTTTAAATCCCTCCAGGTGATACTAATGTACTTGCCAAAGTTTAAGAACTACTGTCTTAAGATGTGGAGCTGCTGCATTCAGCCAAGTGTATCCATCCATTAGGGACTATGGTTGCATGCAACAGAAACTGTCTTAGGCTGACTTCGGTAAAAAGATAAAAATAAAAGTAAAATATTATACTGGAAGTATACCTATTTGTAATTTCCAGATCAAAGAAAGAGAGAAACAACCAGATCTCTGGAAAAGTAACCAAGGACACAGAATCTTACAAGGGGTGTTTTATTTATTTATGTATTTTTGGCTGTGTTGGGTCTTCGTTTCTGTGCGTGGGCTTTCTCTAGTTGCGGCGAGCGGGGGCCACTCTTCATCGCGGTGCACGGGTCTCTCACTGTCACGGCCTCTCTTGTTGCGGAGCACAAGCTGCAGACTCGCAGCCTCAGTAGTTGTGGCTCACGGGCCTAGTTGCTCTGCGGCATGTGGGATCTTCCAAGACCAGGGCTCGAACCCATGTCCCCTGCATTGGCAGGCAGATTCTCAACTGCTGCGCCACCAGGGAAGCCCCCAAGGGGTGTTTTAAAGATGATGATCTTTCAACTGCCTTCTGTACAAATATGACTTCACTAAAGTCCAGAATGTTAGAATAGAGAATACAAATGGCAGAGAAAGGAGAGGTATGTCCATACCTAGTAGCAGGTCCAGGGAGATGGGTGGTAGGGAAGTAAAATACCCAATTTCAACTGCAGGGAGGTGCTGTGACACAGTACACAGTACAAAGTACATGGGCTTTGGCATTGGACATGTCTGGATTTGAGTCCCAACTCTGCTGCTTATTAACATTGGTACTTTGGAGAAATTACTTAACATGCCTGAGCATCAGTTACAAGATGAGCTAGGTTGACATGAGGATTAGAGAAAATGTAGACAAAGTACCTGGCACATAGTAGGTAGTAACTTCCATTTGGTACTGTCACCAATCTTTGAATCATCAACTATTGTTTATTTCACTTCCCACAGTTTTTGGGAGGGTTCTTTGGATACTGCCGGTGTACTTCCCTAAGTGTTACCCAATGGTACCCGAGGGGTCAGAACAGGTTAATACTTTTCCTAACATGTCTTGCACTTCCAGAGATTAAATTCAGCTGGAGAGGATTTATCTGAAGGTGAGGGAAAGTAGTCTTTAAACTAAAGTCATTAGGAGCTGGCCTACCTGTTGTATTCCAGCAAGGGGAATGAGTCACCATTTCCCTGCCAGCATCTATGTGTAAATACAGGGCAAGGTTAAGCAACTCCCTGTTCTTTCCTTATTCTCAGTGCCATAGCAGCAGCTTGTGAAATGGTGAAAAATGCAATGATTGCATGATCTAATTCAGGCCTGGTACTTCAAGTGGGAAACATGTGTGGGCCTCTCTCTTTCATACACACACTCAGAGCCTAGAGCAATCAGCAGGGATTTTGAAACAGGTCCTTGTAGAAATGGATCCAGGGCCCTATACCTACTCATTACATAACTTGAGGTTAAGGAAACAAAGCCCTGTGGATGGGTGTGCCTGGGTATGCAAGCCAGAGAGATACACACAAGATACCAGAGCCCTACCCTATCCTTACTAAGCAGAAAAAGGAAGCCAGAAATGACCTCTTTATCATGGATGGCTGGAATGTTCTCTTCTTAGGGGGGTCTGCTGGGAGAAGGGAAGAGATTAACATCTATGAGCATCTACTGTATATTAGAGAACAGGCTGGATGATTTTGCTAAGGTTTTCTCAATCTTCACAAGAGTTCCCATTTTCTGGGCTGAGTATTATGAGTTCAAACTATCCTCAAATTAGGGAGGAGAAACTGAAGCTCAGAAAAGTGAAATCAAATTGCTGGTGAATGGCAGGGGCAAGCTCAGAGTGATATCTATGTGGCCGCAGGTCCACATTTTAGCTCAACATCTTGCTGGAGTTGGAAAGAAACAGGGCCAGGCCTCAAGTCCTGTTTGGCCTTGTCCCAGTGAGATAGTGTGAGAGGAGAGTCAGATTGCTATTGACCTTCACTTGATAGGCATCCACAGCCCACCAGGAATGAGTCTGCCTTCAGTTCTATCTTTTTGGAGCAAGAAAAAGTGTACACCACCCCTAGTAGCTGAAAAGTAGAAGGGGCTATACACTTGGTACAAAGAGATAAACACTGGAGCTTCGTAAGCTCACCTTCATCTTTGCACAGGATTCTCAGTGAGAAAGAACACAATAGACTCAAAAGTCTAAGACTTTTGCTGTGTTATCCAGATACAATAAGTTTTATTCTTATTGTTTATTTTTAATTCTTGACGGTGTGATGATCATGAGAAGATAATTTGTCCTTTGAAGTCCAATTAAGCCAAAGAATGGATGGTTCACATTTTAAAATATCTTTTTCTGCCTTCATGTACTTATTTGTTCACTGAAACACAAATATTTATTGATAGATTATTATATGTCGGGCATTATGCTCTTGGCAGACATGGCAGAGATCAGTAAGGCATAAGCCTCTCCTTTAGAGACTCTTAGTCTAGTAGTGAAAACAACAAGACCTGGACAATGATACAGATACATGCAGGGCACTGGGAGAACCCAGAGAGTGGGCTCCACCAGGAGTAGAATCTGACAGTTCTAGTAAGAAGCTGAAAGGCAGGGGGAGGCACCTGCTGGAGACAGGAAGAGGCAGGAAAGGACGGTGCCTCAAACAGAAGGACCACCAGGTGCAAAGTAAAGAGGCTTGAAAGAGTTTTATTCTTTGGGAAAAAGCAAGTAATCCAAAATTTGGGACAGTGAAGCTTGAGGAATCTATAAAAGGAAGTGAAGTTGGAGAAATAAATAGCTGGATTAGGAAGGAGGTGACAGATTTGCCCAGGATCGCAGTTGGCCAAGTGTTAGATCTGGGACACCAGTCTTCTGCCTTCGATTATGGGAAAATGTCAACTATACAAACTAACTCTTTGATAAATGTGCTCCCTGTCCTTCAGAGAATATTGAAAACTGCTGAAAGAATTGAAGGATGTATTGCAATTTCTTGTGATAAAGCTAGGTTCAATCATATTTCTGAAGTTAGTATCTTTTATGATAATTCTTCTGTATGGTATGCAATCCATACTCTTGACCAATAAGAAGCACTGAATAACCTCTTGGTGTTTGGGTAAAGTTAAATTAAGCACTCCTGAAAGTCATGCCTCCTTTGCCATCGACTATTTCTCTCTTCGCCTGCATGCACATTTGCAGGTGCACACCACTACTCAGCTCCTCCTTCACCCCGCCTGTCTCTCCTCCTGCCAGTGTGCTCTCTCAGACCACATGCTTTTGGAGCACCAAGTCATCATGTAAGAAGTGCAACTATCTGAAGCCACCATGCTATGGAGATCATATACAAAAACAGTATAAAGTAGAGAAATAGGCACAGGGGGCCTAGCTTTGCCAATCTCCAGCTTTTAGAGTCTTTCTGTTCCAAGCATCAGACCAAAGAATTCTTTGAAATGACCTCAGCCCAGTGACTATCTGACAGCAACCTCTTCAGAGACCTCAAGTCAGGAAAGCTCATCCAAGCTGCTCCTGAATCCTTGACCCTCAGAAACTGAGAGACAATAGGTGATGATTGTTCTTTAAGAAAGTAAGTTACAGGAAAATTTATTATGCAGAAATAAGTTATACAGATTGTTAATGGTGTTTTGAGTAGAAAGTTGAAGTGATACAGGGTACTGTTTCTTACAGTGTCTGCCTCTCTATAATTTTGTTCTGTCTTTTCTTCCTCATCTTCATCTACCCAAACGTGCCCATGCTTGAAGGTTCAGTTCAAATCCCAACTTCTCAATGAATCCTTCTCTGATTACCTTAGTTCATAATGATCTCTGTTCTCTTTGAGGTTAAGACCAAGAGTTCACAGACTTGCCTGAAAAGCAGAATCTTTGTGGAGTTTATTAAAGAAACAAATGCCCAGGCCCTACCCCAGACCCACTGAATCATAATGGGTAGGGTGGGGACCACCCATTTTTACTGGCCTGGCATCAGTTGGTGGACCTGTGTGGATCAGGTTTTGGAAACCATTCTTCTGGACAGCAGATCTGAGTACAGAACTACTCACTGCCTTGTAATACCCTCTCCCTGCAATGAATCTTTAAATATGTTAAGAGTAGAACCCTGTCCCTTTGTGCATTCACTTAATGAAGATTTATTGGGCACTTGCTATTTGCTGGGCATTGCACTAGGTGATGGCAGTACGGAGATGAGTAAGCACAGGATCTATCTCAAAGAGATCTCAGGCAATTCCTCCAGGGTAGAAGATGGGGCAATGTGTCAGGGAGGCAGGCAGCTGGAGGTGGATTGAAGTAGTAGAAGCTTTTTGAGCACAGTCAGCCAGGCAAACAGGCAGGACCAGGATGAGAAGGCTGCCTATCATTTGCTCTCCGTACTTCTAACCATTCCTGTTCACACACAAATCCTTTCCCCACTTCAAGGCTTTCCTTGATGTTCAACATAATCCAGTTTCACCTATAGAAAACTGTCTTTAGAGAGGACCAAACATTGTGTTCTCTCAGGTCTGTACCCACCAAAGGATTGTCTTGCCCACAGAAGAATCAACGCCCTAACAAACCATGTATTAAGTACTTACAATCCAGGTTACCGTGCTAAGCAGTTTCCCCCATTCTCTGCTAAGAGCATCTATTTGACACAAGCATTAATAGTTTAACTCCCTCTTCTCCCTTACTGTTACACCTGCCACCGTGCCTACCCGACTCGGTTTCTCCAACCATACAGCCACCATCATCTATGTCTAGCCTGGCACCAGCTAATGCAGACATCTGCTACCTGAGAACAAGTTTTCCAACATTACACTTAAACCCAATGTATTATTTTCCTATTGCTTCTGTAAAAAAAAAAAAAATACACAAGCTCAGTGGCTCAAAGCAACATAAATTGCCAAGCATATCTGTTTTTATTGTGTTTCACTTTATTGCATTTTTTTAAATTGAAGGTTTGTGGCAAGCTTTCATCAAGCAAGTCTATCAGTGCCATTTTTCCAAGAGCATTTGTTCACTTCTTGTCTCTGTGTAGTATTTTGGTAATTCTAGCAATATTTTGAAATTTTTCATTAATTATTATATTTGTGATGGTGATTTGTGGTCAGTGATCTTTGATATTGCTATTGTAATTGTTTCAGGGTGCCATGAACCATGCCCATACAAGACAGCAAGCTTAATAAATGTGTGTCTTCTGACTGCTTCACCTACTGGCTGTTCCCCCATTTCTCTCTCTCCTCGGGCCTCTCTGTTTCCCGAGACACAACAATATTGAAATTAGACCAGTTAATAAACCTACAGTGGCCTCTAAGTGTTCAAGTGAAAGGAAGTCACACGTTACTCACTTTAAATCAAAAGCTAGAAGTGATTAAGCTTAGTTAGGAAAGCATGCCAAAAGTTGAGATAGGCTGAAAGCTAGGTGGCTTGTGCCAGTTAGCCAAGTTTTGGATACAAAGGAAGAGTTCTTAAATGAATTTAAAAGTGCTACTCCAGTGAACACATGGATGATAAGAAAAGGAAAACAGCCTTATTACTAATATGAAGAAGATTTTAGTGGTCTGGATAGAAGATGATCCAGTCAGAACATTCCCTTAAGCCAAAGCCTAACCCAGAGTAAAGCCCTAACTCTCCTCAGTCTGTGAAGGCTGAGAGAGGTGAAGACACTGCAGAAGAAAAGTTTGAAGTCAGTAGAGGTCGGTTCATGAGGTTTAAGGAAAGAAGCCGTCTCCATAACATAAAAGTACAAGGTGAAGCAGGAAGTGTTGATGTAGAAGCACTGACAGTTATCCAGAAGATCTAGCTAAGATAATTAATAAAGGTGGCTACACTAAATAACAGACTTACAGTGTAGATGAAACAGCCTTATATTGAAAAAAGATGCCATCTATGACTTTCACAGCTAGAGAGAAGAAGTCAATGTCTGGCTTCAAAGTTTCAAAGGACAGGCTGACTCTCTTGTTAGGAGTCAGTGCAGCTGATCACCTTAAGTTGAAGCCAGTGCTTGTTTTCCATTCTGACAATCCTAGGGCCCTCAAGAGTTATGCAAAATCTCCTCTGTGCTCTGTAAATAGTGCAGCAAAGCCTGGATGACAGTACATCTGTTTATAATATGGTTTACTGAATATTTTAAGCTCACCGTTGAGGGCTTCTGCTCAGAAAAAAATATTCCTTTTAAAATATTACTGCTCATTGACAATGGACCTGGTCACCCAAAAGCTTTGATGGAGATGGTCAGCGAGATTCATGTTGTTTTCATGTCTGCTAACACAACATCCGTTCTGCAGCCCATGAATCAAGGAGTAATTTTAACTTTCAAGTCTTATTATTTAAGAAGTAACATTTTATAAGGCTATAGCTGTCATAAACAGTGATTCCTCTGATGGTTCTGGACAAAGTAAATAGGAAACTTCTGAGAAGGATTCACCATTCTACATGCCATTAAAAACATTTGTGATTCATGGGAAGAGGTCAAAATATCAACATTAACAGCAGGAGTTTGGAAGAAGTTGATTCCAACTCTTATGGATGACTTTGAGAGGTTCAAGACTTCGCTGGAGGAAGTAACTACAGATATGCTGGAAATAGCAAGAGAACTAGAATTAGAAGTAGAACCTGAAGATCTGATTGCAATTGCTCTAATCTCTTGGTAAAACTTTAATCAATCAGGAGTTGCTTCTTATGGATGAGCAAAGAAAGTGATTTACTGAGATGGAATCTACTTTTGGTGAAGATGCTGTGGAGATTGGTGAAATGACAACAAAGGTTTTAGAAAATTACATAAACTTAGTTGATAAAGCAGCAGGGTTTGAGAGGGTTGACTCCAATTTTGAAAGAAGTCAACTGTGGCTAAAATGCTACCAAACAGCATTGCACACTATGGAAAAACTTTTTGTGAAAGGAAGAGTCAATCAATTTGTCAAACTTCACTATTGTCTTATTTTAAGAAATGGCCACAGTCACCCCAACCTTCAGCAATCACCACTCTCATCAGTCAGCAGCATCAACCTCAAGGAAGGGCCCTCCACCAGCAAAAAAAATTATGACTTGCTGAGAGCTCAGATGACGGTTAGCATTCTTTAGCAATAAAGTATTTTTAATTAAGATATGTGCATGTTAAAGACATAGTACTACTGTACACTTAATAGACTGTAGTATCGATTAAACATGACTGGCACTGGGAAACCAAAAACCTTGTGTGACTGTCTTTATGGTGATATTTGCTCAATTGCAATATTCGCTTTATTGTGATGTCTGCCATATTGCAGTGGTCTGGAGTGGAACCCACAGTATCTTCAAGGTATGCCCGTGTTACGCTATAATTCTGGAGGTTAGAAGTTCAATATATCTAACTGGGCTGAAGTCAAAATGACAGTAAGACTACATTCCTTCTGGAGGCTCAAGGGAAGAGTTCATCCCCTTGTCTTTTCTCACTTCCATACGGTGCCTGCGTTCCTTGGCTCATATTCCCTTTTTCGATCTTCAAAGCCAGCAACGTAACCTTTTCTCTCTGCTCTTATACCTTACTTCTCTCCTGTAAGGACATTTACGATTACGTTGAGCCCGCCTGGATAATGCAGGATAACATATCCAGCTCACGATCCTTAATTTAGTCAACACGTGCAGTCTCTTTAGCCGTGGTAAAATATTCACAAGTTCTGGGGGTATTAGAACGTGGCCTTTTTTTTGCGGGGGGGGGGGCATGTTATTCTGCCTATCATACCCAAGGTTTCTTGAGCAGTAACCTACACCATTGTTTCTAAATTCTCTTCCTTTTTACTTTCCACTGGACATATTTCACCCAAGGATCAGAGGAAAGGAATTCAAAATCCATACTGGAGCTGCCAGATCTCCTTACCAAAGCTCAACCACTCTTTTGTCTGTCCTTTTCTTTGAACTTCAGTGGCATCCACCCTATGCCTGGGTGAATCCCTACTACTTTTTCTGTGCTTGCCCCCTGCATTCTGAGAATACTAAGAATAAATTACATAACTGATCAGACAGGCATTATTATAAAGTCAGGGTCACCAACAGCAATTTGTTCCTCAACGCTGCTTCCTGACCTGATGATATCTCTCCACTTGCCTCCTTTCCCTTACCATTTCAGTATTTTCATGCTTCATCATACATCAAGGCCAAGCCAGTTGCCTTCTCCTCATTGAAATATTGCCTGAAACCACCACCCAGCCATGACCAGTTCCTCCCTCCTGCCAGTTCATGGGGCATCTGCACATTCTTCCTCGGAATATATTGTACAGTTCTTATCTTCTCCACAACTTTGTAGTCCCTTAAGAAGAATCGATAAAGAAGATGTGGTACATATATACAATGGAATATTACTCAGCCATAAAAAAGAACTAAATAATGCCATTTGCAGTGACATGGATGGACCTAGAGATTGTCATACTGAGTGAAGCAAGTTAGACAAAGACAAATATCATATGATATCGCTTATATATGTAGAATCTAAAAAAATGGTACGCATGAACCTATTTACAAAACGGAAATAGAGTCACAGATGTAGAAAACAAATTTATGGTTACCAAGGGGGAAAAAGGTAGGGGGGGATAAATTGGGAGATTGGGATTGACATATACACCCTAAAGTAGATTAAACAGGTAGTTAATGAGAACCTACCGTAGAGCACAGGGAACTCGACTCAGTACTCTGTAATGACCTATATGGAAATAGAATCTAGAAAAGAGTGAATATATGTATCTGTATAACTGAGTCACTTTGCTATGCAGCAGAAACTTAACACAACATTGCAATTAAATTATACTCCAATAAAAATTAATTAAATAAAAAGAAATAAAAATAAAAACAGGGTTTATTTATTTAGTCTTTACTCTCTTTATCCCCTAGACACTGGTCTTGCTACAGAGTAGGCCCCAAATGCAAATTTGCTAAATGCATGAATGAACAAATGAACACAAAACGTCAGTGCTTTCTTCAGTAACACCACCATAAGTTGGAAATTGACTAGCTGAGCTTATGAAAATCAGTACTTTCCCTCAGCAATGTACTTTTACCCAACAGGAGTCTCAGAATACCAATTAGAAGAAAAATCTCCAGTCACTTGTACTGACAAGATTTCTTTCTCAAACTTGCAAATTCCTGTTGTAAAAGCAAACAAAAACAACCCCCAAAAAATGAGGTGTACATGAGATGTGTGTATATGTGTGTAGACATCAATCTTTTCAAAAACAAGCTCTTGACAAAATATTGAAATTTCATGTTTTGCCAACACAGTGTAATGACAGGCAGATTCCCTAAATTATTTTCTGTCTCTACATTCCTGTACTGTAAACTTTTTTGGCAGAGCCAAAAAGGAGTAGAAATAAAGTAGGTGGAGGAAACAAGGAAGGGATTTAAGTAGATGCTTCCAAGCTAAATCACAAAAAATGAAACACCCCTTCCAGAAATGAGGCTCCATGCAGCTTTTGACAATGGTTCAAAGCTGTTATGCTTCTTTTAATTCCTAGATGCGTCAGCCGAGAAAGTTTTCATTATTCCCACCGAAACCAGAGATACTTCAGATTTATGTGATCCACACCCTTGGAATCAAGGCACTAACATGTTCTGCTGGAGGCACTGAAAAGCTTAGCATCTCTCTTTCAAAAAGGAAGGTTTCCTGTAAAACAAATGGAGCCAGTCACTGGTGGAGCCAGTCCAGGTTATTACAGAAGCTTACATGGCTGAGGTGAGATTGGGCTAAAAAAGAGCTTATGCTTGTTTTTCACCTCATTTTTCCCTATTCTAAAGATTCCTTGCCATTGGCTTTGAAAGCTTCATTGGTGGGTTAGACCACACTGTATGTTTGTGAGAGCTTCAGGGATTTAGCAAAACACTCTGCCCTTGCCTAATTTCCCTCACTCAGGGACAGATTGATGCAGCTTCATCAAGTAGCCTGGGAATCCAGTGATGATGGGTAATTGTCCTTTAATGCCAAGTTGATGAGCTCTTGAGGCACTTAACCATTGTTAACTGACTAAACTACATATAAACATTCACCTGCCATGGCAAAAGACCAAGTGGAGGCTAAGGTCATCAGCACAGAAGCAGACTCGTTTGGTAACTTTCAGCTATTATGTGTATTGTCAAAGCTTATTGTTTTGTTTCTTTGGCATAAGGTTTGCTTTCATTAAAGTTACCAGGATACAAGGATAAATGAGCAACCAAGTGAATTTCCCTAAAGAATAGTTCCTAGGCAGAGCACATGTCCCTTTGAGGGGCCTTAGCAGATGCGTTGAGGGAGTCAGGGGCACAGGGTTCAGACTGTTCTCATATACCTCCCTAAGGATGGCATGTCCTCTGCCTGAGACAGCGGGTTCACTACTTCTGTTGGTGTCCTATAGTGGTATTTCTCAAGTTTTGGGGGGAAGAAGAAATTTGGCTAAATACTGATACTGAAAAATGTTCAAATTTTAATTCTTGTATATTACAGTGGGAACCTAGACCTATTCATTTAAACTTGATATCCACCAGGTTCTCAACCATCGCTGCACATGTGAATCATTTCTGGTTACTTTAAAAATTCTGGAGCCGAAGTCCCTTCCCTGAGGATTGTACTTTATTAACTCTGGAGTAAGCCTTTAGTGTGTGCATGCGTGTGTGTGTATGCGCATGTGCACGCATGTGTTTGTGTAGATATACAATGTACATGTGTGTATGTATACATATACAAACATACGTATATATACATATACACATGTATGTGTGTGTGTATATATATGTTTAAAGTTAGTATGGTAGTATTCATGCATTGATGTTTATTTGATCAATAGTCAAAATAGAATTAGTGAGACCTGAAATTGCTTTTATTTAATGGACATTCACTGACTACTTACTAAATTCAAGATGTAGTGATGAGTAAAACATGGCCTTATCCTAAAGGAATTTACAGCAACTTTCAACCATTGGAGGGATTTACAATAACTTTCAACCACTAGACAAAAATCATGTCTTACTCATTTTTGTAGCTTCCCCTACATCTGGCACAGACACTGGCTCATGGTAGAAATTCAATACACATTTGTTACATTAATGAGTGATTTCATGTTCTTCCTACAGCACATAGATATATATTCTGAGGCTGATTTTTTCCTCTTAAGTCCTCTTTCTTTAGGGCCTGTCAGTGTTCCGTTATAGTTTCTCATCCTTTCAATTCTTTGAACTTTCCCTGCTCCCTCTCAGCGTAGAGATGTTGCACTCCTCACCTTCCCTCTTCCCACCTCTCTTAGCCTAGCTGACTTCTACTCACCCGTAAATCAAAGACCACTTACCCCTGGATGCCTTTCTAGACATCTGCTGTGGGCCCTGTCTCTGATATGGACAACCTAAGCCCATTTCTTTCCTCGTACTCTCTTATGAGACCATGTTTCTTTCACTCGGGACCCTTATATAAATTTGGAATTCTATAGTCAGAAATGCAATTATTTCTTTAGTATGTCTCTTCATCTCCCTCACCAGATAGAAAGCGCCATAAGGATGGGCACAGTGTGTGTGCGTGTTCACTCTTGCACCTCCAGAAGTTCATACAGAAAGGGCAAAAGAACTAATTGCATCCAAGAACTATTAGGATGGATACATAAGTAGCAGAGAGAGGTCCCTTTGTCAATACAAGAGCTGACAGGCAAGGTAACAAGTGGTTGCAGGGATTAAATAGCAGAAGTGTGTACTTCCTGTCAGAAAGACTCAGGTCCAAAAGAAGTGAGAATAGGAGTAAGCGGAAAGTCATTTTCTTTTGTCCTGTCCCAGAAAAATAGACAAAGTGCTGTTTCCACAGCATAAACAACATTCAGTGGACATTGTTTTACCAGCCATGCACTGGTGCTTGTGAAAAAGTCAGGCTCGGCAGTCAAGCTCTGGAGTTACTCTTCTTGTCTTATCCCTTCACTTTCACCATTAACTAATTGAAACATCTTGATTGACAAGATGGGAAAGCAACTTCACAGCATACTTAGGAGAGCAGGCTGCCTGGGATTAACTCCTAGCTCTACCTCTGATTAGTGTGAGAACGGGAAAAGATCTTCATCACTCTGAACCTCAGTTACCTTTTTTATGAAATGGGGATGCTGACCAGCTCCCTGGGGTCATGATGAGAATTAATATAAATTAAGTTTAATTTATATTAAACTTATAAATTAAGTTTATAAATTAAACTTATAAATTAAGTGTGTTAAGTTCTCACTATTTTATTAGTGCTCAATTATTAGTAATGGATTAATGGATTAATGATGGAAAGGGAAAAATGGAAACTAGCATTTTTAGAACACCTACTATGTGTCAGGAACTGCCAAAAGTACTTTAGGTCAAGTTGATCCTCATTACAATCCCAAAAGGTGGTTAAAACTTACCTGCAAGGAGGTTATAGATCTTGCCAATTTTCGCAAAGAGAACTGGTATCCAGTTCTCCTGATGTGGGAATGTTGATTCTTTAAGAAGCAGAATAGATTATACCTTGCTGGGACTATTTCTTATAGAATCTATGGTTAAAGGAAATTCCTTACAATGTATTAAGACAATATTTGTATCCATGGCAACTCACTCCACTTGGAAGGCAATGACCATTATTTAGATTTCCCCAAGCACAGCCTCAAAGAATATTGAGCTTAACTCATTCACATAGAGGAGAGTCCACAGCTTAGCATCAAAAAGTCCTGGTAGCTTTGGGACTTTAAACCAGTTCCCTTATTTCTCTGAACTTCAATTTCCTCTTTTTTAAAAAATGGGAATGATAAATAGGGATCCTAACGCCAGCCTTACCTGCCTCATAAAGTTGGACTGATAATTGAATCACTGCCACCTGAAGTGCGGTCTGTCCATGGACCACCGTGTGCCCCATGACCACTAGTCTCAGCCCAGCCCACTGAATCAGAATTTTTGGGGGTGGAGCCTAGGAATATGTTTAAACACTATTCTCGGTGATTTCTTTTGCATGTGAAAGTCTGAGAAGAACAAAATTAAATGATGCAATGGATAAAAAAGCATTTTGTGAATGTTAAAACATTCATACAAACAAATGTGTTCTGTTTCTGTCCAACTTTCCCCCACCCACATTCTCCCTCCTCTTCTCCGTGCTCTCTCCCTTCCCTACTCTACTTCCTCTGTTCCTCACTGTCTCCCAGCCACTTCATCTCCTCCTCTTCCCATCAAACTGAAAATATTTCGTCTATAGAGAGCCTGTACCCTTCTCAGCCTTCATGGCTCTGAAAACAATGGGTGTTTAGATATAATGTCTGATGAATGAGTAAATAGGCAAAGTAACAAATTGAAGAAGGGTGTCCAACTCTGTTAGCATTTTTCTTCTCATACACAAAATCTTACTCTGTCTACATAATAGTTTTCTTCCAGCAAACCTCGTGTGCTTTCATGGGTAACAACTCATGTATCTTCCCCTTCCCATGATCCTTCTGAAGCAGGCAGAGGCAAGTACCACCCCCACCCTAACCCCACCCCGTTCCCAACCTGACAGATGCTGAGATAGTAACTGAGAGCGTTTGGGTGATTGCCTCATGACATACAGGAAGGAGGAAGAGTAAGAATCAGAGACTGGTATTGAGATATCTCAGCCCCTGGCCCATTGCCCTTCATTTTCAGGGACTTTGCAGTTAGAGAGAACCTAAGATGAACCCCATCTCTCTTCTTTTCAGCAGGAGATCTAGGGAAGGCTATGTAACTTCTTTCTACCTGTATGCTTTGAGACTTAAGTTAGAGAGCATTTGTGACATGCCTAGAGCATGCTAAGTGCCTGATAAATATTACTTCTCTTTCCCCATATTCTTTTGGGCTGGCTCCTGCAAACATCATCAGATGTACTTGGCTGTCTGCATTGAACGTATCTTGCTTGCAGGCCACAGAATGTAGTCCTGCCCTTTGATCTGCATTCCTTCAACAGCTGGAGTCATGGGTTTGTTTAAGCTGAAAATGAAAAATGTGACCAGCCTAGTTGTCTCAGTATGTGATTCTTGGACTACCTGAATCAGAATCCCTGGGTGTCTGTTAAAAATGCAGACTCTCAAGTCCTGCCCAGATTCCCATGGGGTGTATCCTAGAAATCTGTATTTTTTGTAAGCATCCCGGGTAAACCTTACACCCACTCAAGTTTGAGAACCATTGCTCTAGCTCCTTTGGCTTCAGCCTTGATGGTACATTAGAAAGAATTGGAGAACTCTTTAAAAATATTGAAGCCCAAGTTCCTACCCAGGACAACTGAATAAGAATATTTGGGGCCAGGGGCAGACCTCAGATGAGGGTTAGGAAGGATGGTGGAAGTGAAGGTGAGAACAGTAACCAGGCAGACTTCTTTTGCCCTCTAATTAATCCATTAGCATTTAAAGTCATCTGCTGTTGGAGGAAAAAGAAAATGATGGCAAGAAATTATATAAATATATTTTTAATTTTTTTTCCTAAATCAAGAGCATAACCTTATCTGTCAATGGCATTTTGAAAAGAAGCCCTTTTCTCTCTTTCTGGATTCACTGAAGGTATAAGACCAAAACGAGCTGAAAGTAAGGTTAAGTTTCTTCCTTAAGCTACCTTCTAACAAAGATGCTGTTCTCATATGACCAATGTGCATCGCTGCACTGAGGAACACCTACCTAGCGTTTAAACATCCTGCACTTTTAATTATTATACTAGCATTTTATCAACTGTCAAATTCTGAGAAATAATTTAATATTCTCCCATCTCTATGCCACACATTTATTGATATTCATGAAGTGAGTTCCCCCAGCAGTGTCTAGACTGAATGTCAGTAGGGTCTGCCAAGGGAGATACTTTTCACAGAGGGAAGATATTAATAATGGAATTCAGAAATTATTTTTAATTTTAGTTAAATAAAGGATTAGATGGGACAAGACCACTGTGCCCTCTTAATAGTCTGAGGCATAAATAAATGTAACCAGGCCAAGTCATTTTGAATTTCAAAGATGAGAAATGATCAAGTTAATGTAATTCACTTTTAGCTGATATCATCCTCATAATTATACAGGCCAAAGTCTAGTCTTCTGTGTTACACCAGAGGATTATTTGCTTGTGTCCTTTGCAAAAGGAATAGTGAATTTGGGGAGGTAGTCTCCCACTTTCAAAAACCTGAATTGTGAAAAAGATGGAAAACTGAATTTGGCAGACACTCTTGGCAATAACCTGCTTCTCAAAAAAAGAACCTGGGATCAACAAGGATGTATTTGTACAACACAGGGAAATATAGCCATTATTTTATAATAAACTTAAATGATGTATAATCCATAAAAATATTGAATCACTATGCAGTATACCTGAAACTAATATAATATTGTAAATCAGTTATACTTCAATAAAATAAATAAACAATAGATAGACAGGTGGATAGATAGATAGATAGATAAAAGAAAAAAAAATAGGCCAAGCTTCATGGTGGGACAAAAAGAGGGAGGATTGCTACATACTTAAGCATCTAACAAAGCTGTTACTACCATTGGGCATATACAGCAGATTCTCTGCTAAACTTTCTCCAAGCTTTTCCACATTTAACCTTCAAACAACCCCAGGAAATACGCCCAGTTATTACATTTGTGAAGACCTCTGACTCAGAGGGTTGAGTCAATCAACCCTCTCTACAGGCCCCCTGTAGAGGGCCTGTATCTTTATCTCTACAGGCCCCCCCTTTAATTTAATTCATTTATCCCTTTTTATTCCACACCCCATTCCCATTCCCCCATTCCACAGATAACCATTCCATTGTATTCATCTGTGTGTTTTGTTTGGATGTGGTCTTACATAATGTGTAACGTGTGTTTCTTTTTCACTGAAGCTTTGTTTTTAAGTGCCACTGATGTCGCTCTGTGTACCTCCAACACAAGGTGATATCTGTTAGCTCTATTTTACAGATGAAGGAACTGAAGCTTAGAAAGTAATCTTAATTGCTTAACACAGCATCACATGGATATTAAGTTGTAGAGCTGGTCTCTAGAACTCTCTCCAGAGAGAGTTCTCTTGACTACTCCACTATATCACTTCCCTTTTTTTGGTATTACGTATTTACTCTTTTTTTTAATTTTTATTTTATATTGGAGTATCATTGATTAACAATGTTGTGTTAGTTTCAGGTGTACAGCAAAGTGATTCAGTTATACGTATACATGTATCTATTCTTTTTCAAATTCTTTTCCCACTTAGGTTACTAAAGAATATTGAGCAGAGTTCCCTGTGCTATACAGTAGGTCCTTGTTAGTTATCTCTTTTAAATATAGCAGTGTGTACATGTTTATCACTTCTCTTTGAAAACATTATGTTGTTTGTTTTTCACCAGAACCCTGTGAAGTGCAGAGAGGGTAAGTAACTTGTCCAAGATCACTGTGCTAGATAGTAGCAGAGTTCAGGTTACAACCCACGTCTGTCTGACCCCTGAACCTGTGTGCTTTTCAGTTTTTGATCTAATGACCTATCACTACTAGAGCCTTCTGATTTACCTCACTCTTCAAACTCCTTGCTCTGTCTTATTCTTGTTTAGTGGGATGGAGGAGGGGCATACCTTTTCTTATCAAACAGTACCATATGGGTGATAAGGTGTCTTGTGGAGAGAAGCCTGCTGGGTTGTGTCAGTTCCAATGTCACCATGGCAGGTACTAAGATGATTAGTCCCATCTGAACCTATGGGGCAAAGTAAGGGTACACAGGCAGTCTCTCCTCTCAGAGTGAATTTCTGTCAAGGTCTCATGTTGGAATGATGAAAGAACCATGGCCTTCTTTCTCCAAGGCTGACGTGATGTAATAGGTCTGGTGACAGGAGGTTTTCCTTTCTGTAGTTGCCCTTGGACTCTTTATGGCTTTATCTACTGGGATTATGTAAGGCTCTTCGTATGCCTTGGCAGGTGGTTCTGGGAACTCAACTGTATTGTCCTTGCTGGTAAACACTCAAGCAGAGTGAAATGAAGCATCAACTCCCCTGAATAACTTCTGAACATCAGAGGTCTAGATCACTAGACCTGGAGTCTAGTTTTGTGGACCAAAGTTCTTGTACCTTGATTAAACTAAAGATGTGAAAAATGCATTTGTATGCTTTTACAACATTTGTCTTCAGCCATTTTTATATCCAGCCAACCATTTTGGATGAAGTGCATTTCTTGACATCAAAGAAAGGACAGAGAAGACATTGACATTTTAGAAGCATCAAATGGATTTTTCTAACTCTAATACAACTTTGAAGGGTTGTCTTGTGTGGGAAAAAATGTGATGAATTTTAGAGTAAAATAAAATAAATATCTCAGACTCAGTTCTTCTTTCCAATGTGACCTTGAGTGATTTACTTAACCTTTATTTCCTCAGACGTGAACTGGAGGCAATGACATCCATCTTGCAATGCTATTATGAAATACTAAGAGAAACTGCATATAAAACACCTGACACATTATGAGACATTCATTGAATGTTAGGTCATCATCAGAAAGAAGAGACTGGCAAATATTTTAGTGCCTCAGCTCATTTTAAAGATTTTTCTAGTTGAAGTTAAATTATAGATTTTTTTCTTTGCCCTTTCCGTTCATTTCAGTAGAGGACAGCTTAGCTGGGCCTTGCAGCGTTTGGAAGGTCATCCTGTGCATGAATTTGTTTTGGCATTTATTTCTGCCTTCTTTATTTTATTTTATCCACTGCCAAGGGGGCATTTTGATCGTCACAGAAGCCAAGTGAAACGAAGCAGTCCCTCTGAGGGCCATGCATGCAGGAGTTCTGTGAGAATCGCCTCCTTTCTGTCTGTTGAGGGCTGACTTTCTTCCCCTTCATTGTGTTTCTGAGGGATTTTTGATGTTTTCCTGGCCCTTTCAGTTTCATTCCTTGCCTGCCTCATTCACCAACACCACAAGGCTCTATCAGCTCAGACCCAGAAACACGATGCCAATGTTGTAGAATCCGTTTGGACATGGTAACATCTAGTCTGAGTCTTACAGGGTACTATGACTAAATTATTTTAAAGCCTAAAATGGCTTCTCTGCCTGCCTGACACTTGATTTCATTACTCAGCCTCTTTCCTAGTGATAGGGATTTGGCTCACTGTCCCTTGAAAGATATCAATCACCTGAGCTCCCCTGTCCCCATTAGCTGTACTTTTGATCAGTGGCTCCAGAGTGAATCATCTGAAAATTTCTGCTGCATTAAGCAGAGCCCCTTTCAAGTTGTCTAGCGATGAAATGCATTATTCAGTAAGCTCTGTCCTCTCCAGTGCCCAAAAACATTCGGGAGAAGGAGTGACTCTGCTTTAGAAGAGACTGAGAGGACCATATGTTCATAAGAAGCATGTGTTACATTTTGCACTGAAGAGAGGGAAAACATATGTAATAAGTAAGACAAGTTAGAATAAGTTGGTGGGGGATTGAAACCTTAGACCTAGAGCACTGTTCTCTCCCATGTGGCCCCCTACCAGTAAGCCACACACCAGGGAAGTTTGTCCCAAATACAAGAGCACTCTCCCCCCCCTTAAAGATTCTGACTTTGTATGTGGAGTCCTAGAGTTTGCAGGTGATCCTGACACTTCGAGACACTGACACTTCGAGAATCACTAATATAGAGACTCTATATACCTTACTTTCCTCAAGGACCATGTATTAGGTTTCATTGTAAAATTTAATTCAATATATTTCCAAATAAAGAAAAAAAATGAAAAGGTTGGTGTGGTAGAAAAGGGGATAAACTTAAGCAGATGTGGTTTTAATTTTTAATTTCACACTCATTAGTGTTGTTTCAAAAATAACTCTTGCTTTCCTCCTTCTGGGAAAAATGTTCGGATTGTATTTCTCTGGCCTCTTGGAGTTAGGTGTAGCCAGGGAGGGAGCTTTGGCCAACAAAATGTGAACAGTGGTATCTGACAACATTTGAGATGGGGCTGGTCAGCCTAGATCCTGGAGCGGCTATGATGAGCAGAGAACTCTTGCTAACCTGCAGTGGACATATACAGTGAGTGAGGAAGAAGTGTTCATTGTTTTAAGACATTAACATTTGGGGGTTGCTTTTTACTGCAGCAGGACCTAACCTAACCTTATTTATAAACACTAACTCACTATGTGACCTTAGGCAAGGTAGTTAAGATCCCTGAGCTTCATTATCATCTCAACTGAATGAAAAATGCAATGTCTGTAATTAAAGGTTACTGGGAAAATTAAACAAAATTGTGTAGAAGAGGCCAGCCTAGTTCCTGACACATACTAGGCAATGACTGTGTATTGGTTTCTTTCCTTGTCCCTGCAGTCTTTCTCACCAATATGGGCATACTTTTGTTCATAAAGAATAAACCCTTACAATATTTATGAACGTGTTCCTAGTAGTATCCTACGTCCAATAGGAGCTTCTTACAAATAAGTAAGTTAAGATTTTTGAAAGGACACTTAAGAAGATGTAAACATGTGTTCCATGACATCAAGCAGTTCAGTCAATCAGTCAGAGTAACAGGATCTTGAAATTGGAATATTCATTGAAAATTGAGGGCAATCATGCCATACACACAGATTGACACATACTGAGATGAATTAGACAAATAAGGCAATCTCTCTATTTTCAAGAAGCTAATGGTCTAGTTCGGGAGGCAGAAAAAAAAATCATAATTGAATGAACTTATACAATGATGCTGGTGCAGTAATACAGGTATGCAGAGAGCAATGGGAACAGAGGAGAAAGAATGATGAATGTACAGAGGTAGCCAATGATGACTTCATGAAGATTGTACTTAGTCTGAGCCTTAAATGACAAGAAGATGCCAGGCCAGTGCAGGAGGAAGAAAAAGGCACTCCAAAAAGAGGCAAAGATATGAATGGCCGTGCTTTGAAGAATGGTGGACCATAGGGTCTAGAATTTAAAGAAAGAAATGGCCATCAAATTGTAAAAGATGAGGGATGCAGGTATATTAGATCAGACTGTGATACTTGGAAATATGGCTAAGATTCAGTTAGAAAAATGACATAATCAAACTTGTGTTTGAGAATAAGACCTTGGATAAATTACTGAGACAGGGAGCACATTTGATAGGTTATCAGAATTTCCTGTGGGAGAAATGATGAGAACTTGAGTGTGGCAGTTACCCTGGGAATAAAGATAAAGAATAGAGATAAGAAGTTAGACTAAAGAGCTAAATCTGGGTAGAATCAAATTGATTATGTTATCATGTTTAACATATCAAATTGACATGTTATACTGAATGTGAGAGACAAAAAGAAGTTTACAAATACAGTTAAATTTCCTAACTGGAGCAAAAACATGGATGATGTTGACATAAACCAAGACAGGAAACAAAGAAAAAACAAACAAAACAAAAAAACCTCTTAGGTTGGGAGTAATATAAATTCGGTTTGGGGTTTTTTATAAAATTATTATGTAAAATATAAAAGTATGTAAAATGTATAAGCAAGTTATGAATCATAGTAAGGAAAAGAATACTTGTGAACTCACTACACACCTAGAATGTTACCAATAATATTGATGCTTTTTTCCAATCCCATCCCACCATCCAGAATCATTCCCTTCTTTTCAGGTTTTACCATTTACATAATTCTTACACAATAAAATGTTTAATTTTTCTATAACAGATAGGATTTCATAACTTAATTATTTCACTCAATTGTATTGTTATTATTATTTGAGCTTTATCCAAGTTGATTTAATAGCTATCCTTTATTCATCTTCCCTGCTGTGTAACAGTATATTGACTGGCTGTACTGTCAGTGTCTATACATTGATATATATGCGATGTATATATTGACAGTACAATCAATATATGTATATATATGATAATACAGTTTCTGTTTATATATAAGTTGTATATACTACAAACTATCCCCACTTCAGCTGATGTACATAAATTATTCCCAGTTATTTTTCTATTACAAATAATATTGCTATAAATATTATTCTACATATCTCCTGGTTTTGATAATTTTGATCCTGAGGAACACATTCAGGTGTTCTAAAGGTCAAGGGAAACATCTGAGATAAATATATGAAGCTGAAAATCTTTGAGGAATGATAAGTGGTACTTAAAGACCACCAGCTTGATTGATATGATTCAGCATAAGCATATAGAAGAAGGCCGAGCTTTGAAATCAGAGTCCTCATAAACACTAACAATTAATATATGAAAGTATGAACATTAAATGAGTTGTCTAAGAGTAAGAGAATAATCAAGAGAGAGTCGTAGAAGGGAAGTCACTGGAGGAGACTTTAAAGAAAGGTATAGCCTATACTTTGGAAAGCAGAGAACATTGGGGTGGATTTGTTTATTGTAGCATCATCATCAGTGACTTAGTGAATAACAGTTCATGGAAGAGAAGAGGAGAAGATCAGACAAAGAATGAATGCAAGATGAGGAACCATCACCAGGAGATACTAGTTCTGAAATAAACTTGTTTGTAAAGGGAAATTAGAGTTGGACCAGAAGGTTAAAGAATAATGTGGTTCAAGGAAATATTTTGAGAGACATGAACATATTTATGGATGCAGGGGAAAAAATTGCTATTTAAGAATCATGGGAGAAATGGAAAAACTGCTATAGCTCTGTCCTATAACAACAAAAACAACATTAGAGAAGATACATTGCTTGCTCTCCACATACACTCTTCTAAATCCCTTGTATTTAGTCTTCACAGCAATCCTAGAAAGAAGATATTTTATTATTTCTCTTTTTATTATTACTCCAGCTGCTTTGTTGAAAATACAATGCAGGGGACCTAGAGTAGAAGAAGGGAGATAGAAGACTTTGCATAAATGTGAGTTCAAGATGATGGTAAATTGAATGAAGAGGAAGTAGTAAGAAGAGGTTGGACTTGAGATGGTTTTTGAAGGTAGAGCCAGTCAGATCATTGATAGGTCAAGGGTAGGCTGTGAAGGAGAGAAATTAACGATGACTTCAAGCTTTTTGGACTGAATAACTAGAAGGATGGAGTTGTTGTTTATCAAGATGAAGAGGACTATGGGAAAGCAGTTTGGGGTGGAGGAAGATGAGAAGCAAGGTTTTTAATATGCTAAGTTTGAGATGCCTATTAAACACTAAAATGGAGATGGAGAGTAGGCAACTGGATGTACAAATCTAGAGCTCAGGTAAGAAGTTTAGGCTGGAGATATAAATGTGAGAGTCAGTGTATAGATAATATTTTAAATCATGAGACCAGATAAGATCACCAAGGGGGTTAGTCTAGAGAGTGAAGAGGTGAGGTCTAAAAATTGAGCCCTGGGGTAGAGAAGACGAGGAGGAACCAGAAAAAAAACAGATTGAGGAGGAGGAAGCACCTGGGTAGGGCATGGACGAAAAGAGTGGTTCCTGGGAGCAAAACGAAGAAACTATTTCTAGGAGGAGGAAGAAATTAACTGTTTCAAAAGCTTGAGTTCACATATGAAGAGGACTGAGAAATGACCATTGAATGTAGCAGTGACCAATTGCTAAATTGAGAGTCTCAATTTCTCCATTCTGATGACTGACTATAATTCCAAAAAAGCAGGAAAAAAGACGGCATTCAGCTCAGTGGAAGCACTTTTTTTCTCCTGTGAGTCAGAACCTTTAGTTGGTTCATTGATCAGAAGAGTTATACTTCACTTATCTTTTGATGTAGATCTAAAGTTTGTCTTTGCATAGAAATAAGGTGCCTAAAAGCAAATATTTGTGTTTCTATTTCCTTAAGTTATAGAAGAACATGAAGACACCTAAAGTCATTTTAATGCAGAATATGTCTAGATTCTTTACAGCCCCATCCAAATATTCTACAACTGTGTTACCTATACCTGTGTCAATAGGAAAAAAAAAAAAAAAAGGCAAACCACGCTTATTGAGTCTTTCCAAAAGGTTCATCTTAGTTTTCATGGAAACAATTCTTTTTTTTTTTTGTACCTACATTTTATCAATTTATAAATAAGTGCGGGCTTCCCTGGTGGCGCAGTGGTTGAGGGTCCGCCTGCCGATGCAGGGGACGCGGGTTCGTGCCCTGGTCTGGGGGGATCCCACATGCCGTGGAGCGGCTGGGCCCGTGAGCCGTGGCCGCTGAGCCTGCGCGTCCGGAGCCTGTGCTCCGCAGCGGGAGAGGACACAACAGTGAGAGGCCCGTGTACCGCAAAAAAAATAAATAAGTGCAACATGAATACGTAAGTTTGGGAACAAACACAATTCTCTCTTGGTGAGGCTGGTGGAAGTAAAGGAGAATTAGAGACTAGCTGTTTGCTGGCCCGGAATGTCGAGCATGCCATGGGTAGCAGCCAGCACATTTAGTACCAGGAGAGTAGAAAGTTGCTAATTTCAAGAGAAGAAAATGGAGTCTATTTAGGAAATATCCTAAATTGTATTCACTTACAATTTATACACTAACGTTCTGATTTATAAAAATAAAAATGAAAAAGAAATCAGCAACAGTAATTTTGTTGTCCTTGCCCTCACATTATCTCCTGAAACTTAAATCCAATCCTCTTACAGATCCCAGGACTTCGCTCCTCTTCCCTCCTGTAGGAAGCCTCCCACTTGGCAGGTGCTCACCCTCCGAACGCGTGGCTAATGTGCTTTTCAGTTATCATTCCTGGATCATTAATTTCCAGTCTTCTCTGTTTTATTCTACATTTGAAGTGTAAGCTTCTGAAATGTAAGGTCTAGGCCAGTCTTTTATTCGTAGGACCATGAAGATATGGTCTCATTTATAAGTATACATTTTATTAAGTATATTTGTTATTAAAAATCTAACCAACATCCACATGCATTTTATGCTTTATAGTGTACAAAACACTCTCACCCCTCCCTTATTCATCAATCAAATAAATCATTATTGCACAATTTCTGGGTGCCCTACGTGATCCTCTACCTAGCCAGAGAGAGAAAAGGCCTCTCTGAGAAAGTGACATATAAACCAAGACCCAAATGTAGAAACACGCAGACTTGCGGTAGAGAAGGGAAGTATTCTTCAGATCCTCTAGTGGGCTTGAATGGAGCATGTTGGAAACACAGTAATAAAGTATATTGAGTGGAGGGAGAGTGGGAAGAAGTGAGGACAAGTGGGCGAAGGGGAGGTAGGTCCAGGTAGGCCCTGGTAACCATTTCTATTTTATTCTAAGGGAAATGGGGAACTCTTGAAGTGTTTTAGGGAAGGGAATGACATATTCTAATTCACACTTAAAAGTTCATCCTGGCTTCTGATTGGAGAATGATAGAAGCTAGAAGATCTGTCAGCAGGCTAATGTGGATGAATCTCACAGACCTGTTGAAGCCAGACATGAAAGAGTACATCCTGTACTATACATTGATGTCTATACATTGTAGATATACAATATTCTATGCATTGATTTGTGTGGTGTTTACCAGTAGTCCAAGCAGGAGAGGATGGTGGCTGGACTAGTGTGGTTGAGGCCTTCAATTTGTCTAATTCTTATTGCAAACTTTTAAACAGGGAGAGAAGAATGAGGTTATTCTTCATGTTATAGAGATAAAGAAACAAGTTAGAAGGCCCAAATGCCCTACTTCAAATCACAAGCTAGTTGCAGTGGACCTAGGTCCCAAGTTCAAATTATTCTATTTATTTTATTAATTAACAAAGTTGTATGTATATATATAAAAGTATGTCTATAGACATACTTTTATATATTTATATATACACACATACTTTTATACAAAAGACTTTTACTCAACCATAAAAGGGGAAAAAATGAAAAATAACTGGACATGTACCAACATGGATCAATACATATTACATATATATGTGTATACTTGCCAAAACTCATTGATTTTTTTAAAAATTCATAATATATAAATGATTTACTAAGCATATAGGGTCAAAATATGACAGTGCTGAGCTGAGAATCCAAGTTTTCTGAAGTCAGGTAATAAAGCCATAGATCTTGGGCCTGAAACTACTAAAAAATCCTAGCTTCTGACCCCTGATCAAGTGTCATGACATGCTAGTAACCAGGTCTAACCCTCTTTGGAGATATGAGTAATAAAGCCTAGAACTCAAAGATATGTCCCACACGGACAATATAAACATCCTTCCAGAACAAGAGAACCTATGCTGAATATTGGAGAATTTTTCAGGACAACAGAATGATTTTAGGTCCTGGACCATGTGAGAAAACTTTTCTAAGAAGTGCTCTCAAGATCCAGAATGAGACAAAGAACCAAGACAGTTTAAAATAAGTCTTGTAAAAGGACTGCGTTAGCTTATCAGAATTTAGAGTCATTCTGATGACACCTTTGACAATCATGTCCACATGATTGATGCTGCTGAGCTGATAATAGGACATGATGCCCTTACAGGAATGGCATTTTGGCAAAACGCAATATCTTCTGACTAACAGTTCATTTTTTGTAAGATTCTATTCATGGGTTGCATACTTACACAATCTCATTAGCCTGCCATTAATCATTTCTAAGTCTGTCTATATTATATAATTTTCAAGGTCTGAATCTGCATTTATGAAAACAGTGTACTACATTTGTATAGAATTTTGGTTTACAAAGCATTTGGGGCCTGAATCCTGAGACAACCAGGAGGAGATGAGAGGTGCTGGCTCCTTTACCGTATCTATACTTCCTTGGGTGAGCTAGAGCCGTGGAGGCGGGGTGCATCCCGAGAAATCTCAGCTTGAGTGATACCTGAACAACTTAAGGGATGGAAATGGTCAAAGAGGCTGGCTTTGAAGGTGATATTTTTGTGAGCATCTAAGCTCTCTAATACTGTGATTTTGTTATTCATTATAAACTAACTAGTACTCGATAATGTCACATCTCACGTTAGAATACATTAGGGAGTATCCTTGACACAGGTGTGAGCAACCTACAGGCATAAAGTGAACTCTTACCTTGTCCTGTGGTATTTGCCTTATGCACAACATTCCAAACCAGGCAGCTCCTGCTAACTTTAAAAATGGATGGATCAGAAGGTGAAAACAGAGGAGAATTAATGAACTGCTAGACAGAAGGCATCCAGGTTACCAGAAAAAGCACATGGGACAGAACCAGAAAACTAAGTCTTATTCTGGTTCTGGTTCTTTAAGTTATTCAAACCCAGCATGGTAATTCATTTTATTACTCTGTATTAATTTACTATGGGTGTTGTAACAAAGTACCACAAATTGGGTGGTTTAAACAACAGTAATTTATTGTCTCATGATTCTGGAGGCCAGAAGTTCAAAATCAAACTTTCAGCAGGGTTGATTTCTTCTTTTTTTGTTTTTAAATTATAACTTAATTTTTTCCAGTTTTATTGAGGCATAATTGACAAATAAAAACTGTGTATATGTAAGGTGCACTATGCAATGTTTTGTTGTATTTATACATTGTAAAATGATTATCACAAAGTAATCAACATTTCCACCACCTCACATAGTTTCCATTTGTCTTTGTGTGTGTGTGTGTGTGTGTGTGTGTGTGTGTGTGGTGAGAACACTTAAGATGTACTCTCCTAGCAAATTTTAAGTATACAATTCAGTATTATTAACTATAGTCACCATGCTGGACATTAGCTCTCCAGGACTTATTCATACTGCATAACTAAACTTTGTATTCTTTGACCAGCATTTCTATATTTCCCCTATCTTTCAGCTCCTAGGAAACTACCATTCTACTCTCTGCTTCTCTGAGTTCAACATCTTGCTACTGTCACCAGGGTTAGTTCCTTTCGTGGGCTGTGAGGAAGGGACTTTTTCCAGGCTTTTTCCTTGGCTTACAGATGGCCATCTTCTGCCTGTTTCTCCTCACACTGTCTTCTCTCTATGCACATCTGTGTCCAAATTTCCCCTTTTTATAAAGATACCAGTGATATGAGTTCAGTCCTACCTTAATGGCCACATTTTAACTTGATTACCTCTGTAAGGATCCTATCTCCAGCTAAAGTCACATTCTGATGTAGTGGGAGTTAGGACTCCAAGATATCAATCTGGGGGACACAATTCAACTTTTAATATATTATGATCATTTGTTCTGAGAAACAGGTATTTTTACCTTACATTGTTATTTTAAAATTAGTCAATGTATGTAAAAGCACTTATAGTAAGCTGAATATTTCTGGATGAAAATAAGGCAGTAATGAGATAGCTACAAAGATACATAATTAGAGCTCTCTCTCTACTGAGAACAAGCATGTGCCTGGCAGAGTTCTATTAACTCATTAGTCTTTACAATCTCCCATGGAGAGAGATGGTAGCGTTATCCTCATTTTCAAGATGAGGAAGCTGAGATACAGCAGCCTTGAGGAACTTGTTAAAACCACAAAGTTTGTAGGTGGTGTGGTCATTTGCAAGCCATTCCATCACAGGTCATAGCCTGCAGGCTTAATCCTACCTCCCCAGTACAGTTATTAGTAATAGAATCAACTTTAAATTTTCAGAATGAATATTGTTACAAAGATAAAAAGAGATATTAAGGAATAAAAGTAGAAATCATTTCTATAGACAACCAGGTAAATGGGAACATAGTTGAATATGTTCATATGGCAGATAGATAAATGTAGTACTGTATATAGAGAAGTAGGTTAAAATAGGTGAGTAGAGAAAACTATTAACTTTTGTTTTTCTTGTGGGGAAATTCCAATTAAAGCAGTAAAGTAGAGTGACAAAGAGCAAAGTCTTCCTTCCCGGATTCAAATCCTGACCACACCGTTTATGAACTTTGTGATTCTGGTCATGTTACTTCTGTGCCTCATTCCTCATTTTAAAAGGTGGGTGAGGTAAAAGTACCACTTTCTAAGGTTGTTATGGTATCAAACATACTAATATTTGTAAAATACTCAGGAAAAAATGCTTGGCATAAAGTAAGCTACAGAATCAAGGAAGGTAATTCCAGGGCAGGAATAAAACTTGAACTTCAAAATTCTTATTTGAACCCTCCCCTATCTCTAACATCCACCTCATATCTTGATCAAAGGATAACTGAGAGATAGTTAATGTAGTATAGTAAACTAGTAGCAGTACTTCAACCTGCAAATAAGTTGGGATTTTTCTAAAGAGAAGGGAAACTATTTTAGGACCTACTCTGTTCAGGGCTTGTATATACGATACACATATGTATATGCTATCTCATCCCTCAGTGGTTCAGAGGGCATAAGCTGTTAATAAACCTACTTTAGAGATGATTAAACTGAGACTTGCCCAGGGTTATACAATCTTTGACTCAGGTGCTATACCCACGTCTATTCTATCGCAAGGCCTGTGTTACTTCCCACTAAATCAAGTAATCTGAAATACAAGCCACATATTCCTTTCTTTGTATCTCTTCTTTAAATCCGAAATCATGGATACTATTACTCCCAAAGCACTTGAATTGATCCTGTACATCACCGAGAGATTAAATTACAAGTTATTGAGTTGAAAATAGTAATTTCTTCCTCCAAAGAGATGGCATCTTACAATTTTTCTGACAGCTTTTTCCCTTTCCTAGTGAACCATCATTGGGGACTACCCAGAGAAACCTATAACTGCAGATTCCTGATTAATCTATTTTCTTTAAATACTGCTTGATGATGACAGAATGGTCCATGGGGACAGCTTTGCAATGGATGTTTTCGACAACGATAGGAACACAGAACTAAACAGAGTGTCAGGAGACATTTAATGCAGTAGAGACGTCTGGTCTGTTTTTGCAGCAGAATTAGCATAAGATTATCATCTGATTACTATGATCACCTCAGAAATCATTAGAACCCATAAGGATATCTCTGACTGCAGAGGTGGGGAGGAAACCCTGATGGAGGGAAAGGAGACTTCAGCCTCATAGTTTAATTTTAGAGAATAAAGCGTTTGTGTCCCCTAATCTAATCTTGATGTACTCCGTCTAGTCCAAGGCATATGAGCATTTAGGGAAAGGATTGTGAGAGGCAAAAGAAGCTGAAGCACTTTGGACTGAATCAGAGAAACCAGAGGTAAATGTTCCAGACTGATGGCTCAAAGGAAGACACATGTTTTAATGAAAGGGGCCATCTCATACAAGAAGAACCATATATGCCCATTAATGAGCAAAGGGAATTCCAAACATGAGTACCTAAAGGAGGATGAAGCCTCCCAGGGGTCTGGGAAAATGCTAGGTGATACTGAGTTTTAGTCCCAACTTGATCCCTGCAAAATCCTAGGCAAGGTCCATCTCCATTCTGCTGGAGCTTCTGAGCCTCATTTGCAAAACCCAGGGCTTGCATAAGGTAGGCTCCCAGGACTCAGCCACTTCTAACTTTCCTGCCTGCTGTGGCTTAGCAAAGAGAGTTTCCAAGATCTAAAAAAGCTTTCTGGTTTGGCTCTTCAGAACTAAATTTCCTCAAAAGCAGGGAATCATGATTTTTCTTACATCTTTCAAAATTTAAGTCTAATTTCAAATACGTAGTTATGTCCTAGCATTTTTTGACTAAATGGATTTAGTCAAAATCCATCAAAAACTCTAAGTTCAAAGCCCAGATGTAAGTGCTATGAGCACATTATTCAATCTTCTGCAGCCTCAGTTTACTCATCTGTGAAAGGGAATGATGAGATATGTCTACCTATAAAATAGTGGGGAAAGGAAAGATCATTAACGTTATCTTTGTATTGGTCCACTATTATGTGCCAGGGGTTTAATCTTCACCATCTTATTTGATTCTCACAGCAACCCAGTGAAGTAACCACTGCCTCTGCCAATTTCCAGGAGTGTCTTGCTGACACGTAGAGAGATTGGAGCTAGGACTCCCAGCCATGGGTGGGCGATTCCAACGTTCAGGATCTTCTACAACATAGCAGTCTTCATCTCAACAGAGTGAAATGAGTTAAGCAGGGTGACAGCACTTTATACATCGTGATATGCTTCTGCTGTGTCATATAGTGAACATAGAGCATGGTCCTTGGGGTCAGACTGACCTGAGCGCTTTTGCCATTTACAAATGCCACCCTTGGACAAAGGTTTAAAGGCACATTAGCCTCAGTTTTTTTCGTGTCTAAATTGGAGAAATTAATATCTTTTTAATCCCGTGGCTTTAGCTAAAGGTTTATAATAGGGAAGGTTTCCATTCTCTTGGCCTCCTCGTCTTCATACACGGAGAGTTTGGGTAAAGTTTTACTGCTGGCTTCCATCAGAAGCTCCACTATCAATCCCAATAAGGGGTGACTTCTCTGAGTGAGTGAATGTGGGAGAAGAAGTCGGATACCCAGTCCTCTCTCTCTTCTCTGCCCCATCTCCCTCTCTATCTCCTTCTTTCCCTCTCTTCCGCCTGTCCTCCCCCTCCACTCTCTTTCCAGGGGGACCAGCCCTTCTCCTCAGCCACATGGTACTTGGACAGCCCAGGCTCAACCTCAGCAGGAAGAGCTCAACTGACCAGCTGAGGCAGTGCCTGAAGGACCAAGTCTAGTGAGTTCAGGGGTGAAGTTCATGGCTAGATGGCTAAAGCCGTGTCCTCAGATCAGTCATAGGTAACAACACTGACATTAAAACAGAGAAAACAAATAAGGTCCTTCTGTCTGTTTCCTGGGTTTTATTTCTCATTTGGTTCCAAACTGGGAGACAAGGATATATATTTATTGTACCTTTCCCACAGCCTCAACAGATTAAATGAGTTACTACATGAAAAGCATCAATCATAGCATCTGTAGCATTATCAGTATCTGTAAATGTTAAGTATGACTCTCAGGCTTGGCTATGTGGCTTCTTGGGTTATAGGCACCAGAGGAATTCCTGGAAGGGCAGGAAGGATGGCAGTGGGGTGGGAGTGCTTGGAGGATGGGCTGCTGTGTGGCCCATCCATATAGCAGGTACTTTGCAAACTGCATTAACTCTGCTTTTTTCTAAGAGTAGTGCTGATGATTTGGTTACGCATCAGAATTCGACGGCGTCCCACCTACCCTGATTCTATCCTGAAGTTCAACAGCACTTCTTCAGATTTTAGGTCTACAGGAGGCATAAAAACAGGGCTTTTTTCTTAATTTAATTGGCTTATCTATGACTATAATTATTCCAAGAGCCTAGCATGGTTACTTTAATAGATAGACCTAGATTGGAATCAATTTTAGACCCAAATGAAATAGAAGTGAGTACTTCCTGGGGCCGAGTCTCACTTTGATGCTTTTAAACAGGATGAGATGGAAGATTTAGGACCCCTGATGAGTTTTCTTCTGTCTCTGTATCCCCTAGTAAAGATGGTACTGCACAGCATTCCCTTACCTGCTCGATTTTCAATGCTGACATTGGCTTATTTTGATTGTCTGAGAAATCCTGGGCCACAAGCTGGTAAAGCTCATTGGGATGAAGACACAGGCAGGGAGGAATTTGTCATAACCTACAGTCAGAGGTGGACCCATGGTTTAGGAGGACATGAAGCATGTACATTTGGGAGACGCGCTTAAGAAAAAGAATACAAAATTGCGACTATAAAATGAGAGGCCCTGGAACTTATGCTTCATTAGACTCACAGCAAACCCACTTCTCCCCACTGCCACGGACTGTGTGCATAACCCAGTGACTGTGTCCGGTTGCCCCTTTTATAGCCTCCCCTGGGGCAGAAATGCTGGCCATGAAGCAGTTTCCCCTCAGAACTATTGTCTTTCATTTGACACACGAAGGGGGAGCTCCTTCTTCAATTTCAAACAGAAACATTAAACAGCAGGTAAGCACAATTTCTATCTAAAGAGAGTTTCCATAGGACCTTTGCAAATGCTTCCCTTGTTGCAATATGCATAATGCATCTTCTAGAAATATAAATTCAGTATCTTTAAGATATGCGACTCAGGATCAGTGTTGTCAGTTACCAATTGCCAAATTGGAAAAAAAAATTTCAGCAGATTACCGAGTGAAAGAAGCCCATCTGAAATGGCTACGTACCGTATGATTCCAACAATATGACACTCTGGAAAAGGCAAACTGTGGAGAAAGTGAAAGAATCAGTGGTTGTCCAGGGTTAGGGAAGAAGGAGAGATGATGATTCTTTAGGACAGTAAAACTACTCTGCATGATGTTACTGTGTGTTGAATATATGTCTTAACACATTTGTCAAAGCCTATAGAATGTACAACACCAGGAGTGAACCATAACCTCAGCTATGGACTTTGGGTGATAATGATTTGTCAGTGGAGGTTCATCAGTTATAACAACGTGCCACTCTGATGGGGGATGTTGATAATAGGAGAGGTTTACCTCTCTAGGTACGGGGGGGCATGGGAACTCTTCGTACTTTCTGCTCAATTTTTCTGTGAACCTAAAACTGCTATAAAAAATCAAGTCTATTTAAAACCAAAACAAACCCAGACTTAGGTAAGTAGAGACTTTATTTGAAAGGATTATCACAAGAGGGAGGATGGGACTATTGCAGTAGGGGCACTGCCTGACTGTAGATCTGCATCTCAAATCTCAAGCAGAAAAGAGGAATGAACGAGGCTAGAAAGAACCCAGTAGGGAGGTGAGATGAGAAGGTGGAGATGGTCTGATTGGACCGTAGATCAGAGACTGTTTTACGCTGAGGCCGGCCTGTTCCTGGGAGGGGCCTTTAAGAAGGGGACTGTTGGCTCGTTCGGATTGAGAATGGATCAAATTTCAGGAATCTGAAGGGAAGATATAAAGCTTAATTAAGCAAACTTTGATCTCATCAAGTTAATGGGCATTTTGTCCCAATTGATCTTTTGGGACAAACAGTTCAGCTAATCATTTGTGAAGCAAAGAATGGGAGTTGGAGGAGGTGTGTCTGGTCTTGTCACAGACAAACAAGGAGGGCATCCATGAGTCTTATCTAACTCATCTGAGGAAGCGTGGTTCTTTGTAGTAAGCCATTTTCCAGAACCCAAAAACATCGTGGGGGCAGGTGGCAGGTAGGGGGAGCAGAGGTGGGTTCTTAATCTTTACACAAGGCTCATGCAGAATTCAAAATTGTCACAATCTAATTGTTTGCCATGAGAAGGAACAGTTTTACACGTGGATCTTAAAAGAGTCCTTGGCCCATAAAATGGAAGATTTTCCAAGGCTCTTCTGTAATGGAATGCCTGCTCCATTTCACACTAAGGCTCTAAGGCTTAGTTTCATCGTCTGTAAAGTTTGGCTCATTTTATTCACTCTGCCTGAAGATAGTGAGGCTAAATGAGGTGATGCAGCGCCACGTACTATTGAGTGTGTTCAACATGTTTTCTCCTCTTACTATTATTTCCACTGACTGGGCGATTTCCCAGCATGGTCCAAAGCCGCTACCAGATAATGATCTAGTGTGTGAACCAATCCCTTCTCTCTGGTGGAGGGATTGCCCCTGTTTGCAGTAGCAACGTGTTATGTGTATGATGTGATTTTCATGAGCTAGGACCTTTGCTTGAAGTTCTCTGGATGCTTCATTTCATCATGGGTTAATCTCCAAGAGGCAAAAGGATGAGAAAGGAAAGGTAGGAGAAAGGGCAAGAGCAAGTAATCAGGATGTCATGCCCTCATGTCAACTAGGTGAAGAAACATCCCTTGGAGAAATGCTTCAATAAACTACAAAGAATTGATAGAATAATCTCAGAGAGAATGCAGATACCAGCAAGCCTGAGGCTGACAAGTAGAAGAGCAGAGCAAGTGAAAACAGTTTAACTGCCGCTTGCACAGTGGAAGATGCAGATGTTTTGGGTTTTGGTGCAGTTGTTTTATTTTGGAAAGCATAGGTCTTGGCTTAAGTGAGATGGTTTCAGGAACTCAATAAGAACTGTTCCTCTAACTAATCCTGAAGCTATACCAATACACCAATGAGAAAAATAATTGAACTAAAGATCTAGAAAGAAGCTGACTCTGGGAGGAGTGTTATCTGTTAGTCATTCTCACCGGAGTAAGAAGTAATGTATTCAAATTGTTTTCCCTTAATACCTAACATTTAGTTGAAATCAACCATTTTTTCAGTGAAGTTGATTAGAGAAACTTCAGCATTCCTTTTAAACAATAGTTTTCACTTTTAGCTTCTTCTATCCAAGAGCCAAACAAGTTGGTCTGAGCTATCTCTGCATTTCTATTCATGGAAATTTGAAGAGTAAATGACCATACATTCTAGTTTGCCTGAGACGGTCCCATTCATGCCTATCGTTCTAGTTCCCTGTCTGGTTTAGTATTTGTCCCATAGTTTTCCTTTTGTGAATTGAAACGTTGTTTTTAATGTGCATTGAAGTAAGTCAGGATGGGTTTGGTAGCCACCCACTCTGTTCTTCCAGTCCCTGCCATGGTCTCATCTGAGGAGAGCAGCAATGATATCACAGACTGTCTGAAATCCAGGATATTCAGATCTGCAGAAGAAATGTCAGCATCTACTTCAAAGGACAGACGTTTTTTCAGAAATCCTCTGTTTGAGTGAGTTGTGTTTACATGCATTATAAAAGCATGACTTTTCATTTAGATCAAATGGTTCTATTTTCTGTATTAGTTTTACGTACCTTCAATTCCACATTTTCTTGTGCACTTATGAAAGCTGAAGTAATTGCTATATAAGTGTTGGTTTCATGAGCATAGGAAAAACTTAGTAAACTAGGAAGTGATGTCAGCTTTATATTAGTGTCATCAGAGGCTTTCAATAGAATATCCGTTAACTTAATTACAATAATTATTTGAGTCTTTTGTGCAATTTATGGAATCAAAGTAAAGCGTTTGGAAGTGCATTCTACCAAAAGTGAGATATTCTACATTATTGTGAATGCTGTTGCAAATTCAGTAAAAGAGTTCAACATTAAAGGTAAGCGTATTGGGTTTTGTGGTAGTAATATGAAGACAAATTTTGGTGGAGCATAGCCTTAGTGTATTAACAATATACATACTTGATCAAGAGACCTATGAAGAATTATTATTAATTTTCTCTCTGTGATAATGACATTATGGTTATATTTTTTAAAAGCAACCTCTGTCTTTTGAAATACACACTGAAATATTTATTAGTAAAATGTTATTATGTCTGAGATATGCTTCAAATAGACCAATGTTAGAATGAGGGAGTATGTGTGGATACAAATGAAGCGACAGTGGCTGTGAATTGATGGTGGTTGTAGGTGAACAGTGTGCACATGGGGACTTACTGAACTGTTTTACATATTTTCTTTGGGCGTTTGAAATTGTCCATAGTAAAGAGGAAGGAGAGAGAGAGGAAGAGACAGAAACAGAGAGAAGCAAAAACTTAACAAATTTTAAAAGTTTTGTGCTTAAGCAGATGGTGAGTTAAAATATTCAGGACTCTGCAGTGTGAAATCAGACTTTAGAAATGTTGGGTCCTTTTAAGAACAATTTAGGAATCGTATCAAGTATTCTATGATAGTATTAAAGCTCTTTTGTAAATAAACTTTCTAAATTTGATTGCATTTTATTCAGAATCCATTGGAAATCTTTAAATAATCAAAATCTAGTATCAGTTTCTTATGATTTTTGCGAACGGTATTTAGGATACCCTGTATATTAAAGGTCTTGAATCTTCACTGTCATTACCTGATGAGCATCATTCTTCATTATTAAGGACACGTATAATCCTTTGAACTCTTCTGGTTCCTTTATGGCAGGAAGAAACAGGCTTACTCATTTGAATATGAGTGATGTAGGGAGGAATTTTTAGCGAAATTCCAGAAATATCCTCCAGAATCCTTTTGATTTGTAACTATTGTTGTTTCAGTCTCAACTACTCCAGTGGTGATTGAACTTAACACAGTTTGTGCAAGAAAACAATATTAGTATTGTTATGATTATTGTTGTTGTTGTCATAGAAGTAATTTTCTGTAGAGAATAGATCTTTTTATCTGATTCATTATTTTAGTGGACCTCTGAAATGTACTTTCTTTGTTTCACTTCTGAAATAGAACTTAGAAAAAATACCATTAGTTGAGACGTTCAGAAACATCTGTAGTTTCATATAATGCATATAGAATAAAGCCCCACAGAATTATTTATGGAATTTCCTAAAAACATTTGTTGAAAAATAAATGTATTTTAGTTTATCATCATATTACTTTCCATCTGTTATTTTAACTCCTTTCTTGGCAGCAAGAAAAAAAAATGTTTGACCAATGGTATGAAACTTCTGTTTTATGTTATCAAAAATACTGCTAAATATCACAGAGTGTAGTAAAATGAAGTATTGGATCAAATATTGAATTATTTAAAAATCACCCCTAAATTATAGAACGTTGTTTTCATGTCATGGATACTGAAATGTAAATGTCTTGTTAATAGTACTAGCTTCATATTGTCCTTGCTCAAGGCACCAATAACAAGTGGGGAAAATTTCAACATTAATGATAGTAGATATAGTTTTGCATATCAAATAGTTTAATAATTCAGGACTTCTTTCACTGACTTCTTGTCATGTATGATTATATCATTACTGTTTTATATACCTCATAATATGGCTGATAAAGCACTTGTGCCCTTCCAAGTTCTTACTCTTCACATCATTTTTGTAATTGTTCATCATTCTCTGCAGGAATATTTGAAAGATAGTTGTCCATTTTGAAGTTTACCTAAGGTATTGCTAGATAATATTTTATCTAAATCAGTCTCACCAGGGACACATAAACTAGACAGTGTTATAAGATGCTGACGGTGACTGACTGAATGAGGCTGCCTCTGGAAGCCTCTTCAGATTGTGGACCTTCTCCTCTTCCCCAGGGGTATCTTCTCTGTTTTCTATGACAGATGATTGTCTCTCAGATGAACTAAGAGCATCAATGCCTATGTGTAATTAAATATAAATAAAAACTCAATTTGCTTTTTTTTTTTTTTCTTTTAGACAGCAATAACTAAAATTTTAAAAATTTTTCTTTATGACACCAGAGGATCATCTTTCACTGTTCATAATGAAATCATAATTTAGATCAGAGTTTGGTATTTTTTTTATAAAGGACAGATAGTAAATATTTTAGGCTTCCTGAGTCACACAGCCTCTGCTGCAACTACTCAATTTTGCCATTATTGTATGAAGGCAGCCATAAAAGATATGTATACAGATGAGCATGTCTGTGTGCCAATAAAACATTATTTGCAAGAACAGATGCAGGCCAGATTTGTGCCACGGGCCATAGTTAGCTGACCTTTGATTTAGATGATTAATCACAGGGCCAAATTTGGATTGAAAGTTTGGTTTCAAATTTGAGATTTGGAGAGACCTGACTTGAAAGAACCTGCAATTTCTCAGAGAACAGAAGAAGGTAAGGGTTCAATGAGTGAGAGCTTGAGAGACCTGTAAGAGTTGGAAGTTGAAGTAAATAACTATGATTCTAGTGCTTGAGAACTCTAAGGAAATAATGAATGGTAACAAGGGCAAGAGTTAGGCCATTTTGAGGGTGGCTGACATGCAGTGAAAGTAAAATTTGTTGAAGCTGGGATGGTCTGGGAATGGATGGCCTATTTGAAAAGTTGTGGAAGGGATGTCTAAAGTTCCAGCGAGATTATCTAATCTATCCCTCTTGGATTAACAGATACTTTAAATTTTAAACATTATAGAATTTGTGCTATTTGAGAAGTTGAGGAGATAACTAGACAACTGGATATTTTAGTAGACACTCTTAAGACAAACCCCCCAGAGGCTAGTCATTCTTCCTTCCTAGGTGCTGTGGAAATAGTGGCAAATTACAGCTGTGAAACCTTCCTTTAAAGAATTGTGTGGTCTCTGCCTTGGGGAGTTTATAATATAGAGGAGCAAATAAACAATGTACAGTTAAATTGTGTATTATTCAGCTTGGGCTGCCGTAAAAAAAATGCTGAACACTGGGTGACTTACACAAACACACATTTATTTCTCACAGGAGGCTGGTAAGTCCGAGATCAAGGTGTTGGCAGCTTCAGTTCTTAGAAAGGAACTTCCTGACTTTCAGACAGCTAGTTTCTCCGTGTTCTTCCACGGTGGAAAGTGCTCTAGTGGTCTCTTTTCCTCTTCTTGTAAGGACACAAACCCCATCATAGTGTCCCCACTCTCATGATCTATTTAAACCCAATTACCTCCCTAACGCCCCACATCTAAATTTCGTCACGTCGGGGGTCAGGGCTTCACCATATGAGTTTGGGAGGGACAGAGACATTCAGTTCATAACAAGCTGTCACATTCAAAAGTAAATACAGAGTATGAAATACACTAGCAAAAGGAATAAAAATGGTGATGCGATGGACTTGAGTTGAAGGGGGCAGTTCCCTCAGGGGTCATCAGGGAAGTCCTTTCTGAGAAGGTGGCATGTTATCCGATATATATAAATATATTTATTTATTTATGGCTGTGTTAGGTCTTTGTTGCCGTGCGCGGGCTTTCTCTATTTGTGGCGAGCGGGGGCTACTCTTCGTTGTGGTGCGCGGGCTTCTCATCGCGGTGGCTTCTCTTGTTGCAGAGCACGGGCTCTAGAGCGCAGGCCCAGTAGTTGTGGCGCACGGGCTTAGTTGCTCCACGGCATGTGGGATCTTCCCAGACCAGGACTCAAACCTGTGTCCCCTGCATCAGCAGGCGGATTCTTAACCACTGCGCCACCAGGGAAGTCATTATCCAATATTTAAAAGATGAAAAGGAGCCATGCATTGCTTGGGAAGACTATTCCAGGCAGAAGCGACAGCAAGAATGGTGGCCCTGAAGCAAGAAAGAGCCTGGCATGTTCCAGAATCTATCAGAAGGCTGCTGGGGTGACAGTAGAGGGAGCAAGGGTAGAAGTGGCATAAGAAAAGGCTGGTTCCCCAAGTTTCTTGAGACTGATTCTTCTTTTCACTCCCAATCCAGTTTGCTCATTTTGTCTGAAAATGGCATCTTTTTTCATGAGATTTCATTTCTTCCTGCTTTGAAAAACAGAATGTAGTAGCAATCAGGAAGCTGAACTCTGAACCAAGACGGCCTGAGTCTGAAAAGTAGCTGAGTAGCTCTGCTCTACACCAGCTATGTGCCCTGGGCATCAGCTTCCTTACCTATAAACTGGGGATAATGGTATTTACCTCTTAGGTGGCTGATGTGTGCAGAGCACTTGGAACTGGGCCTGTCGCTTATGCTAGTACAGTGTTAGCTTCTATTAGACCACATTGTGAAAGAGTTGCTACTTGAATAAATCATCAAGTTTTCATTCCTATCAGGCTCACCATGAAAACAGTTCTTCACTACTCCCCAACCTTTCACCAAACAGCTGACATCAAGTGGTGACCCTGATCTGCAGGTATTCGCCCTTCGCTGCGTTGCTGTAGGGTGTGAATGCCAACATGGGTCTGTTGTGGCCTTTGTCCAAAAAAGATTTATTTTCACAAGTGGCACTAGGATGTCCTGTCCTCAGACAGATGGCCACAGAGTAAGGGCATGGGACAGGAGCCCTAAAAAGGTTATGGTGGCCCCAGTGGAATCAGTTCTGTACAAGGGCTTTTCCCTAAGGCATTCGTACACTGAACCCTCAAGATCCAGACCTATGCAAGTCAGCTCTTTACACTTGGAGCTTCTGTCTTTGACTCCCATCCACTTTTCAGAGAATTGTGAGTTTAAATGAACTTTGCAGCCACTTCCTTCTGACCTTGACCTTTTCACTACAGTAAGACTAAACTGTTTTTACAAGCTTTCATCTCCGCCTGAAAGTCTCTCCTCTTTTTCTCCCATATTTACCTCCTCCCTCCCACCATGACCCCCACTGTATCTATTAGCATGTCTTGCACTGCAGGGATTAATTCAGTTAGCTGCTCCTATAGGAAGCCCTCCCTGGTATCTTCCTCCTTCCTTTGCCCCCACCAGGTGGGTTAAGGTCCCCTCTCTATTATCCTGCACATACCTCTATCATAGCAGTTTTATACACACTTGGCTGTGTGTTTTTCTTTTCCTCTAGAATATATGTACTTTGGCATCAGGGTCCCAGTGACTGGATCTTATAGAACTTTAAATCTCCGACATCTACCTCGGTACCTGGAACCCGGATGCTCAGTAAATGTTCATTGAATGAATGAATGATGATTAAATAAGCTATCTCCTCTAGTTTCTTCTATATAGCAGATACCCCAGCCCCCTAATTCCCCATCCTCAGTCCCTGGTTATCCCCACACAGCATCCCATACATCTCCCACACATCTCATCTTTTCTTCTGCATGCATAGCTACCTTTGAGGTGATCTGCTCCATTGTTAAGCTGCTCTATTTTTAGAAAAAAATCCTTTGAGCAGAAACTTCACTCCAAGCATCTTCTAGCTTTGGGGATTAACTCTGCCATCTGGAGCAAAATAAACCTACTGATTCCTTTATAAGATCATCTTTCCCATGTGTTCTTTTTTACTATTCACCTCAGGGAAACTATCCAGTTCCCTTGATTGTATATCCATTCACTCACTTAATTCATTAATTCACTCAATCATTTATTTATTCATCCATTTTTTTGCTTACTCACTCAATTAGTCCTTCATTCTACAAATATTGTAAGTTCCAGTGACACTCCAGGTACTTTTCCAGAATTGAAGATGTGATGTTGAACAAAATAACTACAAATCCTAGCCTTCCACTTGGTGTTTACAGTTCATTGGGAGGCACATTTCAATACAGGGTGATAAATGCTTTGATCAGAGAAATGTAAGGCAATAGAAAAACACACAGTGACACCTAACCCAGATTGGAGGAGGGAGAGAATGCTTCCCAGGGGGCAGGACATCTAAGCTGAAGCCAAGTAGGAGTCAATAGGGTCAATAACGGGGCTGGGAGAGCGTTTCAAGCAGGGGCCACAACGTGTGCTAAGGTCAGGGTGTGGGGCAGGGGTATGGGAGGTGAGAGAGAATAATAGAGTGTTTCAAAAACTGAAAGAAGAGTGATAAGCTGAGGCATAGAAGGCATAGAAATGCCATAGCTCTGTCAGCGGAGTCAAAGAGTTTAGATTTTATCCTAACTGAAATGAACATCCACTAAGTGTTTGAAGAAGGGGAATAAAGTGGTCAAGTTTGCATTATACAAAAATTACTTGTTCCCTCCAATGATAGGGTTTTCTTTTAATTCCCTGACTACTCCTTTTTGGATCTCTCAAGTCTAGATTTTCTAAATATTGTCACAATTTCTGATTCAGAACCCAAACTAAAATTAGGTTACGGAACTGAGACCCGAATTCCCCTGTTGAGCGATTCAAACATGTTTTCCTAAGGATGTGCTTTCTGACATTAAAGAAAGCATCTTCGGCTCTTACTTGGGTCCTGGAAAAGGAGGCACCTGTTTCAAGGAATGTCCAACCTCTTGGCAGCTTCCCCTCCACGCTGATGGCATTAAGGATGTGGCAGATTGAAGAGGCTGACGATGCCATTTGGTCAAACCATGTGACTATTTCCATCAGCTTTATTTCTGCAATGCCCTGTGCCCACAGAAGGGACACAAGATGACTTTATAATTCCTTGGCCATATTAAGATACAGATACACCCAGGGCTTTAGAAGCAAGAATATAATTGAAATGTCAAATGGGGACTTGATGACCTAAATTATGTCCCACAGAAGTCATCTCTTGCTACCATCTGTGTCCTCTGGGTGAGGTTTCTAAACAGAGGTGACTCAAACCACAAACTTTCAAAAAAGGGAAAGTCATGACCCTCTTGTCATCAGGACAGTTATGTAATGGTATTGCTAAAGAACCAGAGAAATGAGTTGGCTTTTCTCTGAGGAAGAGCTAGCAATGACACAAAACTGCCCAATCCTAGGTGGTCCAGGACCGTGCATTACATTTCATGCATGTTTACTGTCTTGTCTTACCTCTACATTTCTGCTTCCCTTCCCTCCTCTGCACCACCTCTTTACTGTTCCACTGACGTTCCGCCCCTGAGCTCCAGCCTCATAAGATGGTTTCCTTCCACATTCTGATGACTCTGGCCTCCATGCTTTTTGATTCAGGCTGTCATCTAGGACTCCTCTCCAGCATGAGTAGGAAAATATTGTGCTTCAATGGAAAACAGCACATTGTTTAAATTCCAAATTATATGCTTCTGGTCTTTCATTGCCTTGGAGCCACTTTACAGCTCTGTAAACTAATAGTAATGCATATAATTTATAATTCTTCTCTATGGTTATGTGAATTCTGTCCAGTGGAGATTTAGTTGACTTCCTTCCCCTATGGAAAAGGCCCGTTTTACCTTCATTTGCCCATTTATTTCTATATTCCTGATATATAAATGTATCTTTTTTTTTTGATTCCCCCCATGAACTCCTAACAGTTCGTCAGTTTCCTCACTGATGAGTTAAATCAAATCTTTAACACATGTTCATATTTATGTCAGCATGAGAGTCCTAATTTTACCTGTTTTGAAAATTATCTTTTAATAGATGATAAAAAGAGAAAGGAACAAACAATGTGTTTCTACTATAATCCAGAGGAGGCTAGATGCCAGGCCATGGGATGGTGTTTCCCCTGAGACCACCTTATTACAACCATTTGGATTGTTATGAACTGCAGATTCCTGGGCTCTCTAGGATGAGGGGGGAGTTTTCATTTTAATAAGTCAATGTTCAGATAAGTTTAACAGCCACTGTGACCAATGATAAAAAGTAGAAAGAAAACCTCTCCAGTACCTTAAAAGCTACTTGGAGAGATAGACTAATGTAGAGATTAAAGATAAAACTACCGATGAGAGGTGGGACTGATGTATAAGTTGCACAAGTAACTGGAAATGCATGTATAAAGAAATTTAAGTGAACCAAAGCAGGTTTTCCTGTAAGAAATCATGGTAAACAAAAGGGTTAGGAGGATGTCCCTCATACACTCCCACCCCACCCCACCAGAAGTAAGACATCTTATTTTTTAACATAGACTGGTATGAAAATTTAAATTAGTAAATAAAACTAAGAATAATATGTTAACTTTTAAAGGAGAATAGAGAAACCAATGAGCTATCTTTTTTATAATTAATTTTTATTAGCAATATGCTTTCTGTTAACTGATTAACACCACAAACATTGCTCGAGTGTCAACATTGGGGATATGGAATTAAGGCAAGGTATCTTCTGTGTTAATGTTTTTATTGCTTTATTAAATAGAAGCAAATAGACCCAAGGTACAAAATAAAACATGCTACATATGAGACTGAAATTATTGGGGATGGCTTTAGGGCTATAATTAATGTTATCATTTGACAAGCTTTACCCCCAAAATACTGTGGTGCTAACCAATGCTCTTGGGTCACAGCATTTTCTTCCCAGATACAATGTCAGAATCCCATAGTATAAGACATTTCTACATGGAAAGTGTGAGTTAATGGAAACTACATACAGCAAGAAAGGCTAAGGCAGTGCAGGGAGGTGATCAATAAATGATGTGTGATAGTATAAAATCAAGCACAAAAGTGAATGCTAGGAAAGTTCAGAAAGCAGAAAAATTAGTAAGGCAAGGCCAGAGTAGAGTAGCTTTCCAGGGAATAGGAAGCATCCTGGAACATAGGAAATACTAAAGTCTGAGGATAGTTTGAAAGGGTGTAACATCAGATTGGAAGGCTTGTCCTGCAGAGTCATCGTGGATGTAAGTCCAGAAGTGAGCCTGAGTTGTCTGCTATAGAAAAGATCTGTGAGCGAGACTCTGCTCCAACAAAGCCGAACACCGAACACCCTTTCATTGTGCATCACCTGCCTGCAGGCCATATGCCAGGTGCGGGATCCCCTAGGGTAGATGGATACCCCACTGCTAGATTGATCTTTCTTAGGTAGCTCGGTAGAGTGGGGAAAGCTTCACCCCAAATACCAGCTACCTCCAAACCTCTGGATGTTTGTGTCGTGTATTCTAAATAACTGGTTTGATAAAGCTTTTTTTACTTCACCTGGATGTTGGTCGTCAAGCCCATCATTAACTTCTGGGAGTTCCCAAATCCTCAGGGAGGTCAATGAGCAAATACTCCTGCCTGCAGTCAGAAACGGGTTCTGAGCCCCACATGGCAATGTGCTGGGATTTAACTGGAAGTGGCTTAGCTCTTGGGCTTTACTGTGGATTGAGTCTACCAAGCTGGCAGGTTTCATCCTGACTTTTACTCCCTCCCTAAGGAGATTTTATCAAATGTCTCCATTAGCCATACAAGGACTTTCAAAGTTGATATATCCCACTTAGTTGCCAAGGGCAGCTTAGTAGCACGATTGTGACATGTACTGCTGATAGACCAGGCTTTGTAAATGCTGTTAATTAAAATTATTTTTAACACTAATTACACTGAAAAATAGATTTTCTACTCATTCAGATACTTGCCAGTGGATACATTTTACCCTCTGAAGGAATTGATTCCATTCAAAGTTATCTTCATTTTGCCTTCATGATGTCAAATCTTTTCATCTTTTTTTTTTTCTTCCCCCTTATTAGGGTCTCCTGACCTCAAATATAGGCACATCCCTGACACTAACCCCTGAGACATTCTCTTCTGGTACAAATTCATTCCACTTTTTTCCTCTATCCATTTGCACCTCCTTTTCAGGATCAAATTAATACATTCTTTTCTCATTCATGCAATGAAAGCAGAACTTTCTACCTCTTGGAACCTTTTGGCTTGCCGATCTCAACAACTGCAGAATATATCTCTTCTACCCCAAGTACTCTCAAAGACTTTGTTTTTCATACAAGGAAAGTTCTTTCTCAAGGCAAATTCATGACACCTTTTTCTTCCATCTGTTTGCTTTTATCTTTTTTTTTTGTATGCATTTCATCTTTTCAGCTAGACTGAACAATCCTTGAGACTACAGATCTTAGTTTGTATTTCTTTTCTACCCCTTTCCACTTAGCCTGATGTGTCCATTTAACAGACTCAGTGAACTTTAATGGATTAGTATCTTGGGAGAGGTGAAGAGGTGAGGGACCATCAGCTAACCTAGGAGATAACTGAGCTGCAGAAGTTGTGACTATCTTGTTCAACGTTATACTCTCAGGGCTTAGAACATTATCTTGCAAATAGCAGGTGTGAATGAAAAAATATTGAATGTATAAATGAATGTAAAATAGAAGTTTCTTAGGTACTACTTTAGACCAGCCTGGGTTTATGTGATGGAATCATGGCTCCCAAAATGCTTACATCCTAATCCCCAGGGCTTGTGACTGTTAATTTGCATCACAAAAGGGACGTTACAGATGTGATTAAGTCAAGGGTCTTAAAATGGGGAGATTATCCTGAATCATTCAGGTAGATCCAATGAAATCACAAGGGTCCTTGTAAGTGAGGGGAAGGCAGGAAAGAGTTTAAAAAGGGTGATGTGACAACAAAAGGGGAGGTTGGAGTGATGTGATTGCTGGCCTTGAAGGTGGAAAGGGACCACAAGCTAAGGAATGCAGGCAGCCTCTAGAAGCAGGAAAAGGCAGGGAAACAGGCTGTTCACTGCTGCCTGCAGAAGAATGCAGCCAACTCCTTGATTTTACAGTAAATAAGACAATGCTGGTATTTTACCATTTTAACGGCCCAATAGTAAGTCCTTCAGTATTCGTGGGCATTTAGAATTCCATGTCACCAGAAAGTCTTCAGGAGATAACTTCTCCTTTGTTTCACATCCTCAGCTTGATTGAGGCATTGCACGTACTAGGACACTTGCTTGTTTTTCCCTTAAGGCTGGTCCTCCAATCTCTGCGTGTGGGATTCAGTATCTCCAAGAATGCATACTGCCCTCAATAGTCCCCAGTCCTTCTGCCTCCCTGGGTCCCGCCTCTAATAGCTCCTCTTAAACTTACTCTAATTCTAAAATTACTGCAATTCTAAAATTAGGTTTTACTTTTCCTCATCCTCATGGCCTTTCTCAAAGCTTCCAAAAATTTTTCTTAACTGCACTGATGCTAGCTTTTTCTCCATTTCCTATCATTTCTCCCTTTTCTTCTAACTATAATAGGAGTCACAAATTTTGCATTTACTGGAACCAAAATATCCGCAGTTGCCAAAAAATATACAGATGTAAATTCTCGTATAATTAAAATCTTCATAAGGGAAACTCCCAGCTGGGCTCAATAAATGGCAGGTCCCTTCCTTTCCTCCCTAGGGTTCCCAGATCAGCCTTCCAGCAGATGCACTGCCAGCTCTCTGCAGCTACCTGGGCTCTGCTCTGGGGACTGAGAGATGATATTATCGGGTTTTAATTAAGCTGCCCCTCACAAAGTGGATGAGTGGCTTAAAAATCTTCCATAAAGAAACTGCAAAACACTAATCATGCAAGACTGAGCAACAACAAGAAAATAGCAGAGCTGGCATCACTCCTAATCCTGCGACGTTTTATTATCCAAATTCTGAAGGAAAAGTAAGGATGATCCAATCAGATCTGACAGGAAGTTAGCCCCAAACATTGACATTATCAAGAAGTCTGTGTGAAATACGGATTTACACTCACTCACATTGACTGTGAATCTCACTTCAGGTATATCTGTGCCCTGAGATATTAGTGAGTGACGGCACAAAGCCATCACAATGAGCAGAGCGTTCAGTGAGCAAGTATGAAGAACATGAGGATGAATGTTAACAGTGTTTTTTTCAGGAATGTTTAAAGTTATTCATTATTCAATCTAATATTTCACGAAATTTCATAAAACTTAATGATAATTTAGAAGCTTATACTTTGGATCTTAAATGGACTTTTAAAAGATAAAAAGTCATATATCACTGTGGCTATATCCTGGTCCAGTGAAAAAAGCTGATGTAATAGATGGAAAACAGCATGGTAACAAGCCAGATGTATTCCTTTGTCAACAAATACTATGATGTTGCTAAATATTTAAAGAAATAAACATTCAAACAGTTACACAACAGAATGTATGTTTTACAGTGGAATAACAGTACAAATGTTTCCAACATGTTTCTGTTTATAGAATTTTCTAGATTCTCATTTAATATTAAAGCATATGAAAAAAATTTTTGCATGCAATCCTAGAAAGCAAGAATGCCCTCACACACAGTAGTTGACTTAATAAAACACAATGCTTTATGGAAGAAGTGCCTAAATTGTAACCATTGTCAGAGCAGAAGCTCTTACATTAGAAGTAAAGGGAAAAAATTTTGTTAAGTTTGCATAAGTAACACAAAGAGGGCACCACATTTAAAAGTTATTTACTGCATAAGTTATAGAGAACCTATTGCATCAAAGTTTAAGTGGAAAACATTAAAAAATGCTTTACATATGGAATGCAATTAATGCCATCAGTGTCTCTAAAACAAGAAAGAATAAGTAATATTTTCCATGAGGTAGGAAATGACCACAGTCTTTTTTACACTACGGATTTTATTGTGGAAATTACCTCATGGCAAAATTTTAAAGGGGCTGCAGAACAATAAAGACAGATGTGCATTTCTTTTTTACAAAAAAGGCCAGTGTTCCAAATTTGCTGACCTTCTCTGTAATGAGAAGTGATTGTTGGTAGCCAGCAGATACGTTTGTAAAAATAAACCCACTCGATCTGTCCCTGCAAGGTAAAGGTGGCATTTCACAGTGAAAGAACTGCTCTCAAGAGAAAATCATACTATGAAGAGAGCATTTGGAAAATATGTATTTGAAAGGTTTACATTATTATGTGATTTATTTATTTATTGAGTCAAAAAAAAAAAGCCTAATTGGGCTAACTCTGGTTTATCTTTTAAAACACACATCAGGCATGATCCTACAGTTAGTCTCCTCTGATCATCCTGTGAGTTAGATAACCCTGTCCTTGGTTCCTCTCCTTTAGCACCCTGTACACATGCTAGTATTGCACTTATAACACGATATTAGAGTATGTTACTTGTATGTGCATCTCCTCCATTAGGCTGTGAGTTTACTGAAATCAGGAACAAAGCAGTTGTTCTACCAGGATGAGAACAGAATTCCTCAAAGATGCTCTGTAAATATTTGGCAATTGGATTTAAAAGACAAACATGCAGTAGACCAGCAGACTGAAATAATTGGCCAATATAATATACTAATACTGACAGTATCAGTAATGATTATCAAAACAATGACTAACACTTGAACTAGTTTATGTTTACTATGCACCAGGCACTGATCAAAACACTTAGTACGTATTTTCTTATTTAATATTCACTACAATCTTATAGGAATGTACTATTAGTTTCCCTAATTTATAGATGTGGGTGAAGGAAATTGCCCCAAATCATACAGTTAGTTGTCCGAGTTACAATCCGGGTGGTCTGTTCACAAAGCTCAGGTGCTATAAAATGGGGAAAAACAAAGTTTGGCACCTGGTTTCAAAAAGGGAATTGCAAACGTATAGATTATGTAGAACCAATAATTATAATAATAGAATGACCATTACATATTAAGGACTCTTGATATGATACAAATTATTCTACCCTAAACAGAGGAATTTATGTCCCATGAGGTTACAGATTCTAACTTCTCATTCTGTATTCTCAATGACATATAGTATTGGCTCCTTAAACTGTTTGTAGAATAGTCTTTATTCTTATTGTAGAATAAATAAATGAATGAATTTTATGGTCAGGGGCTTCACATAGTTGATTATTTCACATCATATCACGACAGACCTACTAGCAGTCCCAATGCAAAGCCTAGAAAATACTGGCTGAGAAAGGTCCAGCACTTTCTCCAGTGTCAGACAGCTGGTGGACGGATGGCCCCTCCCTTCCTTCACCCCACACTGCCCATCCAGATTGGTACTCTCAGCCTTGTTTATCTCAGATGAAGAGGGGTATGACTAACTGGAAAGTATCCAGAACAATGTGGCCAGCACGCTGAGTAGCCTCATAACCACGTGGCATGAGGAACAGCTGAAGAGACTGAGAGCATCTGGCCTGGAGTGAAGGAGACTCAGGGAGATGGAATCACAACCTTAAAATGTTTAAAGTCTCTTCTAGTGGAAAAGGGATTAAACTGAGATAATGTAGCTCTAGAGGGTGAATCCAGGAGTGCTGGGAGGAAGTGAAAGGGAGACAGGTTTCATACAGAAGAAAGAACTTTCTGGTATTTGGAGATGTACTATAGGGGGAAAGATCATCTTGTAACATTCAAATGAGCAGTTGCCAAGAAGTTGCAGAGGCAGTTCCTACATCAGGTGGTAGGTGAAACTTGCCTGCTTTGTGTCTCATAGACTTTGTGTGATTAAATAAGATCATGTGGGGCCAAGGGAGGTACTTTATCACCTATATTATGGCATTATAATAATTAATTGTATATAACTAATAGTTGATAATAGCAGATTGTTACTATTTATTACTCTTCATTCCAAATCGCCACTGTGCATGTTGTTTGCTCAACTAAGAAATGATGATAATAATAGTACTTTCCTCATGGTGTTGAGAGGATTCAATGACTGAAAATCTATAAAGTACTGAGAATGCTTCCTGACACATAGTTAAGCATCTCATTTTTACGAACATGTCATTAATAATACATACATACATACCATTTATTGGACTCCTCCCATGTACTACACACAGCTTTTAATTTAGACCTCACTACATCCCAGATGTAGGGATTAATACCTTTATTTACTAGATAAGAACACTGAGACTGTACTCAGTACACCTACTGCTATTGTTCATCTTCCCGTTATCTCAAACCTGCTTGATAATTTATGACAGAGATCAGTAAGTCACATTCTGTCTAGGTGAGGGGTCAGACAGAGCAAATCAAACAGCGGTTTAATCCCGGGCTGCTGCTTCTTTCCCTGCTTCCTCCTCTTGAGAACAAGGCCTGTGAAATGCTCCCTTGCTAATGGGAGTTTGGTGAGAAAGGAAAGTGCAGCAGGTCTTCCTCCTTGTTGTCAAGTTGCAGCTATCTGTGGGTTAGGAGGAGGGGGCATAACCTGAAGACACTGGTATAGCCCTCCAGGTGGGTGCTGGTACAGCCCCCCAGGGGATGCTGATACAGCCCTCCAGGTGGGTTCTAGTACAGCCCTCCAAGTAGGTGCTGGTACAGCCCTCCAGGTAGTCTTGAGCCTTTGCAGAGGAAAGGGAGGTGAGTGTCAGCCAGAGTTCACCAGGATGGACAGAGTTCCTCAGACCTGCTTCCTAATTGCAATCCTATCACTTAGGCAGGTCATTTAACCTCTCTCAGCTTATTCCATTCATTTATAAAATGGGGGCAATAATGTTCACTTGTCAGGGGTGCAAAGGAATGGAAGGACATGATGTGTTATCAAGCACCTGTTGCGATGTCTGTCGGGAACCCCAATTAAGTCAGCCCTCTGCCTGCGTGTTTCTGCTCTTTGTGGTTTTCCATCATCACCTCCTCCATCAGCATTCACCCTCACTCCCTCGTCTCACCTCCAGTACCAAAGAGCAGAGACACTCCTCACCTGAAGTTATAATTTGGAACCTCAACCCAACGCAAGCACTGTTGGGGTCTCCAGACACTCTCCAGAAAATAGAGGGTTTGAATGGGGCCAGAAGAAGCTTCCTAGACAGCCAGTGCCAGATGATTTAATAGGGTCGTCACAGAAGCCAAGAAAGGATAAAACAGCTGTGCTTGAAATTCTACCATGCTAGCTCCCCTCCTTTAGCTTGAAATTTGGGATGCCTATTAAATGATGACATTTATGCCTGGTTGAAACATCAGGAGCTTCAACCTTTCCGAGAGGGTAAGATTTGGTCAAGAGATGTGGTAATGCCATAAAGACTTGGGAATTTGAGAAGGTCAGATCACAGAACAAAGCACAGCGTAGACAAATCGACCACCTCAGGACTCTACCCAGGACGGGTCTGAGGTAGAAGATTCGAATTTGCAGTGCCACCAGAATTTAACACTTGGTGGAGCCTTGGGAGACAGATGTCACAAACTCTCATTAAATTGTCAAGCACTTTTCCAGCATTTCCTCTTCCATTATAGCTGATTATCATGATACAGACACACACACCCCTTGATAAGTTACTGGAAAACACAGAAAAATGTCTGACAGTTTAGTGAGATTTGGGTGAAAGAAAATCTGTATTTTAATGTTTTTGCAGCAGTAGAAAAAAGTTCATCAGAGTTCTTGAGACTCACTCAGCTTGGCTACATTTCTTAAAATATTTTCATAAATTTTGAAGAACAAATATTATTGGGCACTAAAAAGGTTGCAGTCTAACACATAAGCCCTTTCACCTCTAATCACTTATCTTAGCATTTGTGCAACTGGATTATAAAGTGTACTGGATTATACTGATGATTATGCACGCGTTGAGTGCTGTGCCCCACCACGCCTGGCATTACTCAGTGTAGATGTTTTCTTCACACATAGTGCTGGCTTTAAGGTACATTAAGATGACAGCGGGAGGCTTGTAGAGTGGTGCTTATAGGCAGGTCCTATTCAAAGACACTGGAAGAAGTATGGATCAATTCATTGATGGGTTAAAGTGTAGGGAAAGAACTTCTTGACAACAGTGATGCTAAAGTAAAAAGAGTTCCTAGTTAGAGACTGGACAAATCAATTTGCAGGTGACTTTTAGGAAAAAAAACATTGAATAAGTAAATTTTAATAAATAACTTCTAAGGACATTTTAAGTACTGAGATTATAGGAGTCTGTGGGAAAGAAAGAAATAAAATGCTCTTCAGTGCAGCTTGTTCCCTGCCTTGAATTGACAGCTACAAAGAGCAATCTCCAATTTGTATATGGAGTATGTGTTTAAGAAATATCTTTAACGTATGTTTAAGGATGTGGTACAATTAGTATATGAAATAGGCAATAAAATAATTTGTATTTCAGAGGAGATTGAGGATCAAAGGCAGAAGAATTATTTCAAACCACTCAGCTCATGAATTTCAAAGCTAGGGTGGCTCATTGGACTCTAAGTCCTGGAATCTTCTTATTGATTTTTCCTGGAGTAAATAAGGAAGGCAAAGCATCAACAGACATATGACAGACTGAACATAGGATAACACTGAGAGGGATCAAAGACACCTCCAAAGTTCTGAGCAGATGTAAAAGGGAGAATGATGACAACATTGATATAAATAGGAAAGGCAATGAAAGAAATTGTTTTGTTTGGAAATTGTTAATGTTGGGGCTAATTATACTTGAAGATGACTGTGGTCACTGAGAGAACAAAATCCAAAAAACGATTATGAAGTAATAACAGCCAACTTTCAATACTTACCAGACAACTATCGTAAGTGCTTTTTTTGTGTGTGTGTGTGTGCGGTACGTGGGCCTCTCACTGTTGTGGCCTCTCCCGCTGTGGAGCAGAGGCTGCGGACGTGCAGGCTCAGCGGCCGTGGCTCACGGGCGCAGCCGCTCCGCGGCATGTAGGATCTTCCCGGACCGGGGCACGAACCCGTGTCCCCTGCATCGGCAGGCGGACTCTCAACCACTGCGCCACCAGGGAAGCCCCCATAAGTGCTTTTTGTACGTTAACTCATTTAATATTCATAAGAGCTCAGAATAGGCACTACTAATGGGGAAACTGAGGCACAGAGAGATTAAACAACTGATATGAAGCCACACAACTAATAAATGGAAGAACCAAGAACTGTACCCAGGAGTCTGGCTCCAGAGTTCACACTTTTAAACATCAGACTCTGGTAGAGGGAGATTTGGAAGATATGCTCAGAAATCTACAGGGACACAGATTAAGGGTACCTGCCATACTCCTGAGTAAGTTCAGGAAGGTTCTCAGAAGAGGTAAAGCTTGAAAGAGAAAGTACACAAATTATTTTTCACATATTTGTGTGTGATCTTGACCACTGCGTATTTTCTCATAGAAAAATAAGATGAAAGAAAAGGTAAATGAGAACTAGCTCTGTAAAAGTGTGTGATAGAGCTCAAGTTCCAGGAGATTGTCTTGGTAGTATTAATTTTTATCTGCTCATAGGACTGGCTTGATTATTTGGGCTTATGGACCAATCAGGTCAACCAAGTAACACAACAGCCCTGTGCGTTTATTCTTTTCATCCTTCAAGTCAGTTTTCTAACTGCACACAAATTGTATTTAACAGAAGGAAACGATCAGCAAAGACCCAAGCAAAGCTGGTTGTGTTTGCAGACATAATCAGGTCTAAAGTAGATGGAGAATATTCCAGTTTCTCTTTTCTTTTCTTTCTTTTTTTTTTTTTTTTGCGGTACGCGGGCCTCTCACTGTTGTGGCCTCTCCTGTTGCGGAGCACAGGCTCGGGACGCGCAGGCTCAGCGGCCATGGCTCACGGGCCCAGCCGCTCCGCAGCATGTGGGATCTTCCCGGACCGGGGCACGAACCCATGTCCCCTGCATTGGCAGGCGGACTCTCAACCACTGCGCCACCAGGGAAGCCCTCCAGTTTCTCTTATTTTAATCCATAATCAACCCAGAATTATGTACAATAAGATTCTTAATGATGTCCACTAAAAATGATGTATTGAGGCATTTGCTATAGAAATGTGAAACAGTGACTTACAATAGGGAGAGTTGGATTGAGGCAGAGTAATACAGATGGAACGTTCCTGAAAGCATTGTGGGAAACATCATTTGGATATGATACTTGCACAAGGAGTTGATTTATTAGTATTGGAAGGGTGCATGGGAGAGAGGAAGTAAGAGGTTATGAGAGAATGACCCTCCTGTAATGGTGGGTGGGAGAATTCTTGCAGTGTGTATGTTTGCATTGCTGTGTAGGGAAGGTCTTTGTATTTCCTGGGTCTGCACTGTCCAACATGGTAGCCACTGGTCACACATGGCTATTGAGCGCTTGCAGTATGGCTAGTCTGAATTGAGATATGCTGTAAGTGTAAAATACAAACTGGATTTCAGGCTTAGTATGAAAAAAGTAATGTAAAACTCTCATTAATAATTTATATTTGATTACATGTTGAAATGGTAAAATTTTGATATTGATTTAAATAAAACATATTATTAAAATTAATTTTTACATGGGTCATTTTACTTTTTTTAATGTGATGACCAGAAAATTTTATTTATTTTTTTTAAAGTCAGCAGGCAGCTTTCTTTTATTTATTTTTATTTTTATTTATTTATTTTTGGCTGCATTGGGTTTTCATTGCTGCGCGCGGGCTTTCTCTAGTTGTGGCAAGCGGGGGCTACTCTTCGTTGCGGTGCACGGGCTTCTCATTGTGGTAGCTTTTCTTGTTGTGGAGCACGGGCTCTAGAGTACAGGCTGAGTAGTTGTAGCACACGGGCTCAGTAGTTGTGGCACACAGGCTTAGTTGCTTTGCAGCACGTGGAATCTTCCCGGACCAGGGCTCGAACCCGTGTCTCCTGCATTGGCAGGCGGATTCTTAACCACTGCATCACCAGGGAAACCCCCAGAACATTTAAATTTTATATGTGGCTCACATTATAATTTCTGTTGGGGAGCACTACCTTGAGCCTTTCGATCTCTGTTGCGATGGAAAAGTCTAGCATAGTTGTTGGTGTGAGAGTGAATGGGACTTGTAACCTAGGTAGGACTCAGAGGATGTCTGGCAACATTGCTCCCTGACTTTAGAAGACCCATGCTGAGGAAAATAAGTTAGGAAGTGGTTTTGCATTCAGGGGAGGAAAAGTCTTTTGCATCTAGCTAGAGACAGGGCAAAAGAGACAATTGTTGGCTTCATGGACGCCAGAGGCCTGAGAGGGAGACAGGGATTAGTGATCTCTGAGAAATGAGCTGGTATCTTAGAGGACAAGAACTGGACAAAGTGCTGATTCCAGGACCAGGGCTTGAGATGGTTTCCTTCAATACAGTAACATGCTCCTGGAAAAGTTATCTAACTAGACACTGCTTATACTTTCTGCCTTAAATTCTTATATGTTCTTCTTAGTAAATATTTTTCTTAAGTTCATTGCACCTCGTGTTTGCCCTGGGAACACAGAGAAATTTTGCACAAGCTTAGCCAGGCTTTTAAAAGGAGCATGGCATGACTCCAAGAAACAGACGTGCTGATATGTACTGAGAGATGTTTTAAATGTTGATAGGATGAAACTTGCATGACACCAGGGACCAGGTCTTTATTGTTCTCTGAACCCCTTGCACAGAGCACAGTGCCTGGAACATAGTAGGTTTATTCATTCATCAACCAATAGTAGTTTGATGAATGAACTCATGACTCAAGAGTAAAGTGATGCTCAGGAGGATAAAGGCAGATCAGTTGCCTCTCCCTCTCAGAAGCTACTTGGTATAATTCCTGGAGGATTTTGACTTACTGAAATCAAAGCACATACCAAAGTAAAAATAAATGGAGGAAGTGAGTCTAATAAAATAACAATTATAGCTACCATCAATAGAGGAGTTCTCATGAGCTAGGACTACGGCCTTTACGTGTATTATCTCATTATACCTCTAGCAAAGAATTAACTATGACCTGTGTAACACTAAATCTCATTTTATAGATGAGGCAGCCGAGGTGTAAAGAAGTCAAAGAATCAGATGAAATTTATAGATTTAGCAAGGGTGGAGCTAGGATTTGAATTCAAACAGTCTGACTCCAGAGTCTGTTCTCCCAACATTATTTCATAATTGTATTTCAGTTAAGTATATCCATAAATTGAAATATGATACATATGCCTCTTTTGTGAAGGCTTTGCTCTTTGCGTAGGTGAGTGTGTGTACATGTAACTGTGCACATGTGTGCTATCGCTAGGATAGAAGACATGTCTTTCTCTGTTTTGGTTCATTCCATTAAAATATGAATATTGATTGGGCTCAGCAGTTGGAGTATCTTCTTAATAAACGTACCTGTTTGTTTAAATCACATTACAAATTAGCTACTTTCAGTATATTTGCATGTGTAATTGTTAAGTTATCGTTCAGATGATCATATTCCCTAACCAGAGCTAACATTTCCGGTTCTCAGTTATAGGTGTATTCCCCCTCCCCCTGCCCCTCCCTGCCCACTACTGCTCACACACACACGCACACACACACATGCACATGTCTTTAAGCTCTAAGAGTGTTCTCAGGACTGCATACCTTAACCTACAAGAGGTCATCTAGAAAAGTCAGTCCTATTCAAATATCAGCAAATAAGGATACCAGACTCTGCCTTTAACTTTTCGTTATATGCAGAGCTGTTTCTTGCAGTGTAATTTATTTATTTATTTATATTTATTTTTAAAAGACGTGAAAATAACTTAAATGTCAAGTGAGAGGGTTAGGCAAATTACAATAATTCCCTAAGATAGCACATTACACATACTGTTAAAATTGTAACTACAAAGAGGTTCTTCCAGGGATTTTTTGAAGCCGTGATTAAAAGTTAAGTGGAAAAAAAGGACATAACTATATTTGAATTAGAATATCCACTCAGTATAGCAGTATAAGTAGAAGGAAGGATATATACCAAAACAGTAACAGTGTATCCTGATATGCTGTTTCCTTTTTATATATTTATACTTTCCAGTTTTCTACTATACACATACATACACTCACACATTTATTTATATACATATGTATGTGTATATGTATGTATATATACATTACATATATATAATTTTTGTGATTACAAAAAAAATGTGGATGGGCTGTCTACTTCAGATGGTGTGATTTGAAAGGACTTTTCTGAGGAGGTGACATTTGAACTGAAATTATATGGAGGAAAACAGCCCAGTCATTAATAGAACACTCCAGATAGAAGAACAGCAAGCCCTTTAGGGACTGACAGATAATGAGGTGACTGGACCCTAGGGACTGAGGGTGGGAATGAGGCATGAGAGGAGGACGCAGAAGCTGGTGGGCGTCAGACCACGCAGGAGTCAGGAAGATGGCCTGGGCTGAAGGGGCGTCTGAGAGTCGGTGCATTTCTGATATTAATAGTTTACATAGACTTCTCAAAACATAAAGTGTTGGAGTTGACTGGAGCTAATTCTACCCTTTGCAAGAGAGGTGTGATGATCTAGTCATAGGGTGACTATGTTGTTTTACGTGGACCCAGAGACAAATTTTCACCTGTTCTGACACTAACCCTACAGTTATTGGTCATCTCAGAAGCAAAAGAAAAATGTGCTAAGGACATGTACAGTTAAACTAAGTGGTACTTACACACACAGAGACACACACATACCCTCAAGGGGTCTAACACAAGAATTTGGCCATGACTTTTGCTTGGCAAGTTGCCTGTTATGCATATGGGTTGCTCTGTAAAGGCAAGGCCATTGGTCCAAGTTCATGCTAGGTTCAGAAGCACAGTATTGAGAGATTCAAACCTCTAAAAGGAGGGAAACAAATCTTTGTATCTGACTCACCCTATAAGACTTTTAAAGTAAATGTTGCAAGTATAAACCTTATGGCAATAATGGATGGAGTCCTAGAGGCCAGGACTGAACATGAGAATAGTCGGTGTTGATCTTTGGGCACGGTGCCAAAGAGAACTGGTATTCTAGTCCTGAGGGGGGCGGGATGAGGAAGCAAAGGCTGCAGAGTCTAAGGGAGCAATTAGAGAGAGCCCGGGGAAGGGGATGCAAAGGGCAGGACCAGAATCAGAGAGCAGGGAAGATGGAGCTACCTGGTCCTGGGAGTGGAGTGAGGAAAGATGCGCAGGGTCAGGATTCAGGTGGTGAGGACGCTTATCCCCCACACACGGACACACCCATAGGCAGAACGGGGCCTGTGATGGGGCACGTGGTGGAGCTGATTTGGAGAAGAGGAGGATTATCATTACAGTAGAACTAAGTCCATAATTCATCCACATAGCAAAGGAGGGGATAAAGAGCAGGTCTAGGCCATTTTCATGTCTGCATGCCCTCAAGATCTTCATTCAGGGTTTCACAGGTGGACAGTATGCTCAAAAACTCATTGATTTGAACCAGTTACAAAAACCAGAAGCAGAGAGCCAGCGCTTCTCTAAGGTTTTACATTATATTCCAAAAAACCCCAGGGTACCTCAGAGGTCCCCACAGGGAGTGAGGGCGCTAACACTGAATGCCTCCCCAGCCTAATCCAGGCAACTCTGCTCGTCTCTGAGTCACATGTGGAGACATCATGGAAGATTTGGAAGCAGGATTCCAATGGGAAGCATCATTTCAAAGCCATTGACTTAAGGAAGGGAAGAACACATCCATTTCTCCCCTTGTTAGCCAATTCAAGCTAAGACATTTGAGAGCTAACAAAGGAGCAAGACAGGATTCCTGGGGAGATGCTTCAGGTGTAACCTAAATACAGGTAACCAATGTCTTCAGGAAGGGCAGTGTCCTCTGAGCAGTAATCACCTTGATTACACAGCTGGTCAGTATGGGTCTCATGGGAAGCAGGGGGCCACCACAGGAAGTGACATGTGCTATCATGTAGCCAAAGGAATCTTTGCCATCATTTTCTCCACTCTCTCCTCCTCCAGCATAGGGAACCAGAGGCAAGATTCTGTCCTTTCTTCCATTTCTGACATTCATGAAGTGAAATTCCCATCTGGCAGCTGCTCCTGACAAAGATTGACTAGAAGCTTTTGTGAGAGCCTCAGGAAGTTCTCTGGGCAAGTCCGGAATTTGGTCAGTTTTCTTTGTCTTCTGCTTTGTGATGTTTCCCATAAGGATTTAGGGAGAAACGGAGAGGAACCATCTGACTTGATTGTTTTTAGGTGATTAAAAATGGGGGATGAAGGTGTCAAGCTTTTCATGTAGCAGATAATGTCCCCGGACTCCAGAATTACTTTAATTAAAAAAGTAAATGACTTCAATGATGCCCTCTCAATGCATAATATCCACAAGAATGGTGAGAAAATGAAACAAATCTGCAGTTACTATTTTGGCAAACTTCCTTCACTCATGTGTATTTTATTAAACCCCAATGTAATACCAGTTCTGGACTTTTAATTTTTATTTTATATTTAAGTGACAAAGAGATTGTTGGATGGTGTTTTATCAAGTTCTCTCCCATCTTCTTAGAAATATAAATTGCTTGGGGGGGGAGTGCTATAATTTTAGACCAGAAAATACATGCCAGATGTCTTATATGAAGCTGACCCGCCTAAGGATATATGCCTTAGTCATTAGGATGTGTTCTAAATATTACCGCAAAGCCCATGGAATGATGGGTCTGAACCCTCACTTATACTTAAGTGCTGACAGGTTGCTTTGTTTCTGTGTCTTGTGCTCCTACTTCCATTGATGTAAAGGAAGCACCAATTAGATAACACTCCATTATTAGAGAACCAGGCACAAGCCCACTGAGGCAGGGGACCCGCCTTTTCTCCTAGAAACAATGTAAAACCTGCGGGGCAGAGGGTCCCCAGGACTCCACCAGTCTTTGCTTTTGAGATTTTCCAGCACACCCTATAAACATGTCTGAGGCCGTCCTGTCCAGTTTGTTTATTCGAACTCTATTGTCCAGGGTAGAGAGAAGGGAAATCTAGCTGGACTGTGGAGATGACAGCAAGGGAGGGAGGGAGAGGCAAAAAAAAAAGGCAAAATGGGGAAAACAGGAAACAGCCTAGTGAGAAGAGTCAAAATGCTCAGAGTCAGGAAGCAGGCTCTTTACAGACTCTAATCTCCATGGTGCAGCTGCTTTGCTGTATGGTTTGTACAAATTCAGTGGTGGTCTCTGTGCTCCTGGCATTGCCTGTTGAATAAGGGCTTATCCTTGTTTCCAAGAGGAATGAATGCTCTTTACCTACTCTTTCTGCTACATGACTGAGTGTCCTCTTCATTCCTAAAGTCTCATTCTTAATGCCACGTCCTAACCCTGACCACCTAGCTAAAGTGGCATGTCCCCAGCCCCATTACTCCCTCATTTCCTGCATAAGCTCTTATTTATAATGGTTTTGTAATGGTTTGTTTATTATTATTATTAGTTGCTGTTATTATTATCATTATTATTACACTCTTATGGCCTCTCTTCCCAGAGGCTGAAACTCGATGAAAACTGGGACTACATCTCTCTTATCATGACCCTATCACTGGTATTTAGCACATGCCTGGCCTATAATAGGTGCCCCCCAAATATTAATTGTGTAAATAACTAAATCAGTGAATGAGTCGACCAGATGGTGCAGATGGCATGTGAAAGGCATGGGAATTTAGCAAAATGTCCTTTGTCATTGAAGATATATCTATTTATTAAGACTTTTGAAAATGTATTATCAAACAGGAAGATAAAGTCGTGGTAACAGATAAATGCTGAAATAAAATGTGTGGGAAGTCAGAAATCTCAGGGATTGTATTTCAAAGAACTTCTATACTGATTCCTTCGAAAGGTTTTTAGTAATGCAGTTTTGAATGTTAAGAATTTAAAAAGGAATAGATACACGTATATGTATAACTGAATCACTTTGCTGTACACCTGAAACTAACACAACCTTGTGACTCCACTGTACTCCAATATAAAATTTAAAAAAAATTAAAAAAGAAAGAAATCAAGGTCTCCTCACTACTTTTTTAGTTTTTTAACATCTTTATTGGAGTATAATTGCTTTACGACAGTGTGTTAGTTTCTGCTGTATAACAAAGTGAATCAGCTATACATATACGTATATCCCCATATCTCCTCCCTCTTGCATCTCCCTCCCTCCCACCCTCCCTATCCCACCCCTCTAGGTGGACATAAAGCACAGAGCTGATCTCCCTGTGCTATGCGGCTGCTTCCCACTATCAGTTTTACATTTGGTAGTGTATATATGCCCATGCCACTCTCTCACTTCATCCCAGCTTACCCTTACCCTTACCCTTCCCCGTGTCCTGAAGTCCATTCTCTTCTCGCCACTTTTAACATCATCAGATACCCGCTAAACCAAAGCCATTTGTACTGATAAATTAAGTGCCATATTGCAATTCCTAGGTAGGCTTAAAAAAGGCTTCTCTCTATCCCTTTCCAAACATATGATTAACAAAGAGTTAATTATTCTCAGGGAGTAACATTTCTTCCAATTCACCAGTTGGGATGAGAGCTATTTGTAACAATCATAAAGGAGGAAACAGTGCATAGGCCAAGAGGAAATTTGGAAAGGAAATGTGATTGGAGAAATTATTTTGAAAGGTGAAATGAAGGAGGAAAGAGACAAAGGAAAAGAAAAATTAGAAATTGGAAATGAAGTCATTCCAGTCCCACTCTAATAACCTCTGCTCCTTGGAGCTGAGGAAGCAGGACTTGACAGAGGATTCCATAGACTGACAAATGGGATGCTTAAAAGATCCTTCGAGCCAGGCAGGGGTCATGGGACTCAGCTTTCACCCAGACACAGACACGTCTGGGGCCCTTTGCTTTTCACTTTCCTCATCTGGAATATAGGAATAGTAAAATCTCCAAACAGGGTAATGGTGAGATGAAGTGAGAGCATGCGTATGAATGCACCAAGTCTAGCTCAGTTAATATCACTTTCCTTCTGTTTCCTTCTCAGCCTCATCCAGACTCACAGTCACAGAAGAAATTCAGGCAATAATTCCTTCTCTACACAGAAAGAAACTAACAACAGTGACTCGAATATTTGAGCTTGCACTAGAAATCCAAAGTCTCTTTTTATTCCATCCCCTGCAATTGTTGTCCTTTTTCATGTGAATGATTCTACTTCCCAACTTCATTAAACTCACTGTTGTAGATAATTTCCTCTTGATTATTGTGACCCCTGAAAATTGTCAGGGTTGTAATTTTAATTATTTAGTTATGCTGTCCCTTGCATAATATAATAAAATAGGCTGAACTTATATTGAGCCATATAAGTATGTATACTTATGTATGTGTTGTGTATATATACGTATAGACTATATGTGTGTATATATATATATTATATACGTTATATATATACATGTTCTCTTCTAACGGAATATATATATTCTATCAGAATATACATTACATCTATATATATATGAAAATATATATTTTATACCCTTCCTGCCAACTTTTTTCCTTGTCAAGAACCTCTAATCTTGGGGATGAGAGACTTGGAGCCCACATCACTGAGGAGCTCACTGCTCCAATGGTTCTAATTATGTGGGGTAGTGTAGTGGAGCATGCACCACAGCTGCAGAATATTTGGGCTGATTTCCCCAACTCAGATGCCAGAGAGAGTTTCCTGATGACAAAACCCAGCGCACAAGGATTAGATACATAAGGCAAGACTCTTAAGGGGTTCAGTGGATGGTGTGGGGTTATCCAGGGTGGTCAGAGTCTTTACACCTTAGGCCTGAGAAATAATAAAGGAATCTGGGGGTGCTTCTCATGAAGGAGAGAGAACTGAAGGAGATATAGGCATTAAATTCAAATACTCAACAGTTGGGAAGAGGGACTACCTTTATCCTGCTTGTTAAGAAAAGCAGCACAAGCTCCTGTGTGCAGGAAATACAAGGTAAAGTAAGATTTGCATTTTCAAAAGAGGGAAGGATTTTCTAACAACCAGACCTATCTGAAAATTAAATGGTTGTGAGTTTTCTATTCTGAAAGTATGCAAGGTGGAGTGGGGCTGAAGGAATACGTATTTGGGATGTACAATTCTCAACATTTCTCTGAAGCACAAAGAGAGTCAGAGAAGCTTTCCCTTGTTAATTCATGCCTCAGTTCTGAGCAGAACAGCTGAGCTAGAGTAGAAAGAACACATGCTTAGAGCCCCACAGATCTGCGGTTGAACCCCAGCACTGCCACTATGATCTTTCTTAGCCACTGTGATCTTCTTTCCATCCCTTGAACACGCCAGGCTCATACCAGCCACAGAGCTTTTGCATTGATTGGCTACTCCTCCTGTCTGGTACACCCTTTTTTCCACCAAATTATTCAAGTCTCTGCTCAACATCGCCTCTTTACGGAGGTTTTCCCTCCTACTCTAGTTAAAGCACTCACTCACCCTTTTCGTTATTTCAATACTCTATTTAGTATTTATCACTATCTATGATTTTATTCTTTCTTTCTTTGTTTAAATATTTTTTATCTTCCCTACTTAATATAAGCTCCACGATAGCAGGACTTTGTCTTAGTCACCACTTTGTTTTCAGTGCTTAGAGGAGTGCTGGCTCAAATAAGGTCCCTGAATTATTTTAAACAAAGTAATGACCCTGGCAATGGTACAAATAATGTTTAGTTAGATAATTCACTCCCTAGTTATATCTAAAATGTTATATTCCTAGTGTTCCTGATCTAAGTAACTCCAACCCTTTCTCTCCTACTCAAGAAAGCATCATGATGAAATGTATTTCTCTAGCAACGCACCAGTACCCTGCCTCCTTCTGTGGTCACAGTCAGTTGGGCTATGAGTGAGTAGCTGACCCAAGACTGACCAATTAAAGAACTTCCCAGGAATTGTTGAAACTAGAATACAGAGAAGAGGTGTAGATTTTCTATGATGGCAGGAGATATGGCATATGAAGCTCAGAATGTGTTGGCATCCCATTGCCCACCCTGCTGGAAGGGAATGAATCCGGCCCTCAGAGAGAAATAGAGACAAGAGTGAGCAGCTCAGATCACAAGTCCTTTAGACCCTGAGGCCAAGTCATCTTGTCTAGCCTGTGGTTATGTGAGATTCCCCCAGTATTCTCCCCATAAATGTCCCCTTTTGACTAAATCAGTTCAAGTAGGTTTTGGCATTCATCATAAAGAGCGTACTGACCAATGTAGACATCAACGGAGTGAGAGTGATATGGAAATAACTTGACATATGGACATGCAGGATGCATTCTAACATCTTCATTGACTTACTTAATAAATGGAAAAATAATACTTATATATAAAAACAAGAAATGACAAAGCAGTTGAAAATAGCCACATCTGTCCAATGTGATTTTCTTTCCCCATACATTATATTCCGAATGGCATGTGAACCATGTGGCCCCTGATACAGAGATGGGGGCCCCGCTCGAAACAAGACCCACCAGTACGCAGGCCTTTGACAAGACCAGAACATATGGGGAGGAGATTTCTGGCAGCTGAAGGGGCAGAATGACTTTCCAGAAGAGCGAATGACAGGACAGAGGCCACAGGCTAAAGTTGCAGTTTCCTTAGGCTCTCTAGCTGATCCGCATCCAAGAGTGTGTTGTGCATCCGACTAGCTCTTGAGGAAACCCTGACGTGGGGGGCACATCCTGAGCTAATGTGGGCCAGAGTGTCTGAGACAGAATGCACGGCGACATCCCACCCTATCGCCAGGGGTGCCACCCCACACGCAGAGGTTAAGAAAGCCGCCCAGCCCTTCCCGCAGCAGGGGACTGCGGAGACAGGATTGCATTTGGGGGAGCAACTTCATATAACCACTTGGTGAGAGAAGAAACTGAACTGAGAAGCCAGATCCCCGCTCCTGGATGACATCATTAGGTGGCCCCTAACTAGACCTTGAAACGCTTGAGAGAACAGCTACATTTGGTGGAGACAGTCCTAGGAAGGTGAAAGGGCCCAAATGTCTAGTAAAGCAGCTGTTTCCACCCTGAAAATAAAAGTAACAACAATTTAAATGATACAAAGTTCGGTGTTTAGCAATTGCACCTGAAGCCATTTGCACTCCTAGATTGTGTGGGATCATTGTGGTGGCATGGAAACAATATATTTGAGGTAGCATGATGTGTTTGGAAGTGAACTGGACTTGGGTGTTTGAAAATCTGGATTTAAGCTCTGCCCCTTACCCTTCAGTTGAACTTACAGAAGTCACCCAATCTCTGAACATCGTGGAAAAACTATGGTAAGAATATATGTCTTTCACTGTCCAATGCCAGAGAGACTGTGGATAGAACATGCTTCTAGTAATGAATGAAGCAAAATTCTGGAATGTGAGTGTCAGTATAGGATCCTGGGATTACAGATGGCAACATGAACCTTAGTACAGAGAAAGGACAATTACAGGAAAGAGAAGACGAAGATTCAGGAAAGTCGGAAGTGGTAGTAATAACGTTAGTAGCCAAGGTGCAGTAAGATGTCTTGGCATGGATAGGAAGGAAGTGAAAAGAGCTTGAACTAAATAACTTGTACATACTCTGGAAGTAAAAAGGTTAAGCTAGTAGGTAATGTAGACAGGACAAGATGGGGACTTGAACATGCAAAAAAGGAAGGGAGAGGAGGAGGAAGGAAGAGAGGGAGGAATGCTAACTGTCTGCGCTCTGTCCAAAGATTTTGTGCTTCCCCTTGACTCACATGCTCTCCCATAACTTTTTCTGGCTCAGTCCTGCTTATTCCAAAAGACTTAACTTCAAGTGTCTGCTCCATGTCTTGGGACACCTCTGGGCTTGCTGACTCCTCTGGGCTTTCTTATGGCGTAGCATTTAATTATGTTGAAATGAAACTAATACCCCATTTGCCTTTCTCCATTGACCCTGAGCTTCTTAAGGGTATGTATCACGTGTGTTCCATTCTGAATCCCCCATGTCTAGGGCAGAGCCTAGCACATATTAGGAGCTTAATAAGTATATTTGAGTGAATGAAGAGCCTCATTTAATTCTCACCACAACCCTGAGCTAGAGAGTCAAGTGGGGCTAGGAAAAAAAATGCCAACAAGAACTGAGACTCAGATGCAAAACTTTGCAGGTGACAAATGGGAACATTTAGCACTCACTATGGACTGGCAACTTGTCTGGTTATTATAAGGTATCAGTTCAAAAATTCTCTAATTCCAGTTGGCTATACCTGTACAAGATTGACTAAGAGTTACTTGGAATTCTTGTTGAAAATGCGGATCCTGGAGGCTTCCTCAAATCTAGTCTGATTCTCCACAAACCTTCATCTAATCTCATCACATCTGTCCATCTGCTCCAGAAAGGTTGGTCATCCTCAGTAGTTTCTCCTCCGCTTCATCCTTATTCAATCCATCACCAATTCCTGCCACTGTATCCTCCTAAATATCTCTTGCATCCACCAACTCTTCGCTATCCCCACTGTTACTATCCTTATACGAGCACGTGGACCACTGCCAGGGCCTCCTGACTTGTTGATCTGCTGCTACACTTGTTCCCCTTCCTATTGCAGCAGATTGCAGACTGAGTGATCTCTTTAGATAAAATATGACCAAACATTTACTATCCAGATGAAATCTATTGGGAGGCCTCCCATCACTCTTGAGAACCAAGACCCAAACTATAATCTAGTCTCAAAGTCCCTCATTGGTCCTATCCCTGCCGACCTCTCCAGCTTCCTCTCTCTGTGTTCCAGCTTCCCAGGCCTGTCTCCAGTTCTTCAGATGTCACCTGCTTCTTCTGGCCGACTAGCCTCTGCCCAAGCTGTTCCTTCTGCCTGAATGTTTTCTGCCTTCCAGCCTCTATTCACCAAGTTGACTTCTACTCATTTGGGTGAATTCAGTTCAGATCCTGCCATTGACCATTGACATACTCCTATCACCTTGAAACTTTTTGTCACAGTTTATATGTGTGTGTGTGTGTGTGTGTGTGTGTGTATATATATATATATATATATATATAAATTACATATTTATTTGTGTAATGACTTGGTTGGTGGCTGTCTGCAACCCCTTCCCCCATATACACAAGATAATAAGCCACATGAATGGGGGGCATATGTTAGCTTTACTCAGTATTCTATCCTCAATGCCTAGCCCAGCATCCTGACAAATAATGGGTGTTCAGTCGGTACTTAAATGTTGAATGGATACATGAATAATGTAGTAAGGTCAAGGCTGGGCCCAGGAATCTCTGCTATTATAAATCTAAGTGATTCGGTACAGGCTTGGGGAAAATTATCTAAAATTTGTCTCAAGCTGAGAACCCATGATTCTAAGGAAATGTGTTATTCCTCAACATTTCATGTGTGTGCCTTTGTGGGTATATCTATGGAAAGTGTCCTAAAGCTTTCTAGGGCCCTTGGCAGTGCCTTTCGCACTCGGTGCATTAGAGGCATTCTGTGTATGCCACCAGAGTGGTCAGCAGCTTTGGCCCCATTGTACCCAGACTGTTTCTAAGTACCCCTCATTCTAGTTCAGTTCAACAATTACTTGCTGAGCACTTTCTCTAAGCCAAGCCATCTTCTGCCTGGTCTAAGTACTGCCTTCAAGGAGAACTTG